>NC_133110.1:37472292-38081430 GCF_022965805.1 Primulina eburnea
AGGCAACCAAGTGGGTTTGCAGGAGACTCTACGATTATTACGTCAGCTGAGTTGAATATTGCAGGAACATCTAATACTCAACCTGATTTTTTCAGTGATCCAAGGTTCGGTGATTTACATCCGTTTGGTCAAACTGATTTTCAGACTCCTTATTGGTCCAACACACAAAGTTTCACGAATTTGCTTAACGTTGGACCTCAGCATATTGTGCATGACACTCGACCACAGAGGAATGTTATTTCCTCTATCACTTATCCAGGTTACTCAAATGAGCAAATTCCTGAAAATGTAGGATTGCGGAGAGGGAGGAGAAGACGCAATACACCTGATTGTGGAACAGGAAGCCATTTGTATCATTTTAATTATGACGATGATTCTGCTAATTAACTGTAACTTTAACGTTTTTTATTTTTGTACAGTTTGCATTTTTGCGTTGTCTATATTTTATTATTTATTCAGTATACGAAAGATAAGATGAATACAAGTGCAGGAGAAATAACACAAATAAACAAAGATGAAATAAAAAATATAAACATAAACGTTCCAATTTTTTTGAAAATTTTACACATCTCAACAGAAGAAAATACACAATCGAAAGTTAATATGAAACAACATTATTGACATCCATCTCCTCAAATTTGTTGTTCTCCTTTTTATCCTGATCATCTGCGATAAGTAAATTAAAATTAAACAACCAAAAACTACATTAATATACCAAGTAGAACATGATATCACATACCTCACTCACATACCTCATTCGTTGATCACTACTCATCCTCGTCATTATCTGGTGGTGGCACTCCTGTTGCATTCCCTTGCGGCTGATAGTCATATTGAAAATTGAAATGAGGAATGAACGGAGGAGGTGAATTGATGGTCACTGGGTCAACACCCCTCTCGACCATCGTTGTCTGCATCGTGGAATCGATAAATGCGAGATGTTCATTGTGGTTAAAGTTAACTTGTTCCTGATGAGCCATGAAGGCAAGCATCTCATCTACTTTGTCGTTTAGGGACCGTCTGTGGGGTTGTGTTCGACGCGGGGCGGCGGTACTCGATCCACCTGTATCTCCCTCATCCGTCCTGAAGTTTAACTGTCGTTTAGCGTATTTCCGCTGCAAGTCCTGTGCACAAATGGGCTTCATTGGTTGCATCCACTCTTCATCATCACGGACACAACCCCTGCCATCGCACACAACTCTGGTATGATACAGGGAAAGAAAAGCCCGATGTGTCTTGTTACCGCTCGAGCGCGAGGGGTGCGCAAATTTCAGCGCACCCCTCGCGCTCGAGCGCAGGCGTTCTGTAAAATTTGCCCGAGCACCTCGCGCTCGAGGGGTAACATTTGTAAAAGAAATTATGAACTATTTTTTTTGCATTAAATAGAAAAAATTAACAAAGTAAACAAGAGGTAAATAATTAATTTCCCATTTAACATTTCAACTGTTATTACAATTTATCAATGTTGTCTTTGTCTAGAAACAGTTGTGTCCGTCTCATTTCTCATTCGAGTTGTTCTATCTCTACCAACTCTTCTTCTTTCACGTCTAACAGGGTTGTAGTTAGGGCTGCAAACGAACCGAACATGTTCGCGAGTTTTTCGAGCCGGCTCGATAAATATTCGATTCGTATTCGAACTTATCGAATTTGAGCCGAACTCGAACACGTTCGAACTTTTTTTCGAGCCGAACTCGAGCCCAAATTATTTTGTTCGATAGCTCGCGAATAGTTCGCGAGCCTTAATATTTTATTAATATAATATAATTATATATATATATATATATATATATATATATATACATTTCGAATATTTCGAGCATTTCGAGCTTTCAAACCTTAATATCCGAGCAATAATTCGAATAGTTCACGAATATATTCGAATATTTCGAGCCGAACTCGAACTCGAACTTCATTTCGAGCCGAGCTCGAGCCCAAATATTTGAAATTATCGAACTTCGAATCGAGCTCGAACTCGAATATACCTATTTCGAGCCGAATTCGAGCCTGACTTTTTTACTATTATTCGGCTCGATTCGGTTCGTTTGCACCCCTAGTTGTGGTGCAATTCGAAATTTGGAGGATCCCTGTAGCGCTCGTCTGCAAGAGGTTGAAATCTGCCTTCGTAAGTCGCTAAGTACTCAGGTATATTATACCATGGCTGCACAAGTGTTGTGGGATCCAATGAGTGCCACTTTGAGGTACAAATAGCATGAGAACATGGTATGCCAAAAATCGTTTATTTACCACACGAACAATCCCTCGTTGATAACTTGACCACCTGCATATGTTGGCCACGACTTGGTCTTCCTACAGTTGCAACCGAAGCAGTTTGCTCACGTTCATCATACTTGGCAACACGATGTTCATTAGATTTTCTCGCCCACTTGTCATACATCCGACACGCATAATCTAACCACAGCTGATTTTCCTGAACCATACGACCACCTCGACTCACACGTTCAATAAAATATTGTACGCACCTCATAAGTGTCAAGTGTACTATGACAGATATAGGAAGTCTACGAGCACCCTTCAACACACTATTTAAACACTCCGACATATTGGTTGTCATCACCCCCACGACGCCAACCACTGTCATGAGCCAAACTCCATTTTTCTTTCTCAATTCCAGCCAAATATCGATGCGCCAAAATGTTTTTATGCTTGATTGCCTCTATTATTGATTCAAACTTACAAATTTGATTTTGTGTGCCTGCCGCCCAGCATAAATCTTTAAGATGCACGTCTTTGAATTTAGTGTTAAAGTTTGAACACACGTGTCTCAAACTAAAACGATGCACACCGTATGGAGGTTGAAAATATGGTAGCTCTGCAGATGCGCGCACGATTCCCTTATGTCTATCAGAAATAAGACACACGCCGTTTTCACCACGAACAACATGTCTTCCTACGTTCTCTGAGAACCATTTCCAAGAATCTGTTGTTTCTTCATCCACAATAGCAAATGCTAGCGGTAAAACTTGATTGTTCGCATCCAGAGTGACACCGATCAACATTTTATGCTTGTATTTGGTATACAAGTGTGTACCATCAACACTAATTATTTTTCGACAATGCCGAAACCCATCAACACACGGCCTGAATGCCCAAAAAACATAGTTCAGTGTCTTACTCATTTCATTGTTGGCTCTCAGATGCTTCCACTCCACAACTGTTCTCGGATTATATTTTGACAAAGCGCACATGTATTTGGAGAGTAATTGCACGGAGCTCTCCCATGTACCATAAACAATTTCAATAGCACGTTTCAAATTTCGCCATGCCTTCGTGTACGAGATTTGATATCCATATTTATCTTTCACATTTTCGATGATATACTTAATCTCGTACGAAGGATCACAACGAACAACTCCCAGTAGCGTATGTGCCACCATATCACTGTTCAGATTCTTGTGGTCTATACCAACAGTGGTAGATATACATGTGTGAGGCCTGCCATATTTTGTTATTTTCCAATAACCAGTCTGGGCATTCAAAGAAGCGCGAAGTCCCCATCGACAAATGACCGTAGAAGAATTTTTTTACAGCGTACCATCCACAAACTGCGTGTGCTAACCACGACACGGTACTCACGCCTGACAACTCTGACTGAATAATTCTTGATAGATGCAATAAGATCATTTTTATCTTTAAATAACATATTGACGCATAATTCACCTCTATCCGGATTGTAATAGCTTGATTGCACTCCACAAAAAACATCGACATAATCATGAGGCTCTTCGCCAAAATATTTATTGAAAAATGATGGCATCTCAGAAGTGTTTGACAGAAATGGTACGGTCTGCCTCTGTAATGTGTCACATGGTAGTTGTCGAGATGATGTACCCTCATCAGGATTTGTAAAAGTATTCACTTCATCATCAACATTCACTTCTTCTTCAGACTCGCTGTATGACATATCGGGTTCGGAATCAGTCTTTCAAATATCATCATTGTTGACCTGATCCGGACAACGAGCGCTCGTATCTAATGTTGGATTCGGCCAATATGGAGCATTATTTTGTTCCGACGAGACATTTATATATTGATCCCAAGGCCCACTTACATCATCGAAACTCATATTACCGAGTCCTTCAGTAACCAGTGGAACATAAGATTCTTGCTCCTGGAAACCACCATATGTAGATGTACCGGGTTGGTTATAAATACCTGAATCGGATGCATGTGGAACGTAAGATTCAGGATCATCAAATCCAACATTATGCTCAATTGAATTTGCTTCCACGTACAGATGCAAAACATGCATGTTGTCACATTGTATTATGAACTGTAAAGCATCGTCATCAATGAGATTGACTTCAATTTCATGCCAAGATGCTCTCTCCATGAATGAATACTTTGTTGACATCTTCAAAGAAAAATTTGATGGATTGATTGCTAACATTATATGCACAACTTCAACTAACTCCATCAAATTAGTAGATCGTAATACTCGTATCGGTCTAACAAATGAAATGCTATATTCAATCGATCCATTATCGCTAATTACATGACCACCAAAATATAATATTACGTTGATGTTAGACATTTTGTCAATGAAAATTGAGAAAAAAATTAAGAGAAAGTTGGTACCTCGTTCCTCGAATTTTTCATCAATTATATAGAAGAATAAAATGTGAAGACTCTATAGCTTCGAATCTTATTTGAATTATTGGTCTTCACGTGATTTTCAGAATCTCATCTTTCACGTGAAGTTTTCAGGTATCGAGTTAATGAACGCCTTTCACGTGAAGTTGTCAGGCACGATAACATGAATGAACAGATATTAAAAATCGAAGAAATATAAAATAAAAAAAAGTAAGCGCGGACGCTCCTACGTGGAGCACCGTCCGCGCTTGCCAAGCGCGGACGTTGCTCCACGTTGGCAGCGTCCGCGCTTACCAAGCGCGGATTGCATTACTTTTGCAACTCCCTTTTTTTTTAAATTAGTTTTGAAATAAAATTTGAAATTTGAATTAGTTTTAAAAAAACCCCTTAAAACTTATTATCGGTCAATCAGTTTTGGATTCATTATCAATCAATTTATGATTTTAATCTACTAATTTATATATACATTTTTTTTTCAATTTTAGTCATTTTTAATCAGCGTTCTGATGTGGAATCGAACACATCAGAAATATCTGATATTATATCAACATTTTTTGACGTCTGTCAATATTTTCCGACGCTTTACCAGCATTCGTTGGAAAATGGCAAAAATTGAAAAAAAAAAGTGTATTAAAAAGGGTAAATTGGTTTTAAATTCCCAAACTCGAATTTATCATAACTCCTTACACCTCAAAAACTTTGCCCAAACTCCCTAAATATTTTAAAATTTACAAAAATACCCTTATTATTTAAAATGATCGATTTTCTTGGGGAAAATGGTATCAGAGTCAAGGTAAAATTATTTCAAATATAAAATTTATTATTATAAGTAATTTAATGTTTGAGGAGGAGAATTTTCTCAAATTTACATGAATCTGAACCCAGGTTCGAGATTAACTCTTTACAGGAACTACTCCAAAATTTTGCAATACTTGCAACAAGAAAATCTAACTAGGGTTAGATATCAAGAAGGAACCTATCAAAGTCTTAAGGTAAGCTTATGATTAAAAATAATAGTTTTTTAGAAATAGCACCAGATTCTTCTAAGATCTCAAGAGATCTAAAATAAATTCAGAAAACGGTACAAAATTATGGAAATATCTTGTATTATGTACCACATAATGTGGAAAAAATCTTTGAAAACCAGGAAGAAATTCTTGAAATATTAAAGGATATTTGAACAAGAATTCAAATCCTAGAACAACAATACTACAATCAAGTTCTAGTAGAAGGACTTCAGAAGGAAGGTTACCACCATCCTTTGGTACTGAACCTTTATTACATCAAAGAGAGAAGGCCAAGGTGATGCCAAAACCTTAACTGAAGAAGAAAATATGATCAATCTAATTAATCTGTCTCAGAAAAGAAATTGATCTGATGACAACATTAGAAAGGATTAGTTTCGAGGATCTACAAGAGCTTGCTGAATCTTTTGCAAATCTCAAAGTTGTAGATCTAAAGATTAATACTACTGGGGGTGAACAACATACCATAACATGGT
This sequence comes from Primulina eburnea, assembly GCF_022965805.1. Taxonomy (NCBI): domain Eukaryota; kingdom Viridiplantae; phylum Streptophyta; class Magnoliopsida; order Lamiales; family Gesneriaceae; genus Primulina; species Primulina eburnea. The sequence goes on from NC_133110.1 coordinate 37,478,405, forward strand.
CATCTTCTCAAGAACCACCAAAAGAAAGTGTGGGATCTTAGAATATAAATATGAGATAAGCCCAATCAGACTTTTATACTCGTGGAAAAGCACACCCAACGGGAACAAGGTCAAGAAGGAATCAAATTCCTTTGCACCTAACACCCTATGAGAAATCTGTTTTAGAACCTATACATCCTTATGTGGTTATGCTTAACCTAGATGTATTAGATTTTAAAAACAGAGAAGAACTCATAGACGACTGGACATCTGCTATGAGAATCGCAGCAGGAACACTCGATCTCAACAGAGAATGATTCATTAAACTTTTGGAAATGAGTCTTATGGGATTAGTGAAATTGCTTGGGATATGACTTTTGTAGAAACCAAAGAGTCGGTCCTGGCTGGAGAATCTCTGAGTGAGATAGTCAGAAAAATGGCTACTCTATTTAAAGCACAATTTATAAGGGTAGACTATTTTAACAGTCAAAATACAGAGAAGAGGAAGAAATATACTCAAGCTCTGTATAGCCTTGAATTACATGATATATGTTTAGTGGATGAATACATTATGTTATTCACTAAATATAGATGAAATTCAGTGGTCGAAGAAGATATAGCAATGCAGTTATTCTTCGCCAAGATGTCGAGTCCCTGGAGAGAAAAAGGGAATATGTACCTGGAAATCCAGATACATTGGCACGAAGAGCCTATTTCCTTAAAGGAAAATTGGCAGAATGGTGCCATTTGACAACATTACAAAAGAATTACAAACGTTTAAGGGGTATTAACAAACGTACTCCTTTATGTTGTAAGAAAAATAATCTTCCAACAATTATTGGAAGTAAACCAGAGAAGCATAAGAGGAAAATTTTTAGAACTCATCCTTATGCTAGAAGTGGAAGGAGTTCTTGGAAACCAAGAACAATGTGGTCTAGACAAAAAGTCTGATCTTATAAATCTGAGCAAAGAAGCATACCATCAAGAAGTAGGATATCCTCCCAAGCATCAAGTACATCTCGAAGAACATGAAGAACACCTACGAAGAAAATTTTCAGAAGAGTTCGTACTCGGGCTAATGAAAGTTTTAAGGATTTTAATTGCTGGACATGTGGAGCAAAAGGTCATATCTCGACCAACTGTCCGGAAAATGAAAAAAGAGGTATTAAACGTTTCGACCCGGATATTGAAGAGGCAGTTTATTACCGAGATCTTATTCAGGTATACATATTTGAGGACATTGCCTCAGATGAAAGTATATATGAAGAAGAAGAAGTCTTAAGTCAGGGAGAATCTGATGAAACAGAATCGGAATCTGACTGAGGACGGGGTGTTTCGACACGAAACACATGAAGATTTGTCTGGGTTTTTCAGCCTGACATCAATATCTCATAACATGGTCCAAAGGATCATGAGAGAAAATCCTAGTCTACAGAGATATCAAGGATTCTCTGCAAGACATGTAGAAAAGTTCTTAGGAATTCTTGGTCTAAGAAACAAAAACCATCATCTAATCTATAAAGTTTCTAGAATGGAAATGATAATCCCAATAGATCTTACAAGAAATAGAATGGAGATGCAATTAATTCCTTCTGAAGAAATTAAGGAGGAATTACAAAAACTCAAGATAGAAGTAGCAAGAACTATGTCCTAGATTCATATCGGAGCAATCCAGATTATGATAAAAGCTACTTTCAAAGAATAGATTCACCCATAGATATTGCTATATGCGATAAAAGAATGGGAAACCTTCAAGATTCAGTACTGGGAACTATCTCAGGAATCTCTGTGCAGGAAAGATTGTAGGAGTAATCTATCCAAGAATAGCCTACAACCTGTCAGATCGAGATTTCAGCCGAGCCTTGACATTGCATCGGAATTTCAAGGAAAAAAAACTGAAGAAAGAAGGTAATATACCATATTCTATTACCTATCAAATCTCATATGCTCTATCTAATACACATCATTCAGAGTTGTTTATTAAAAATGAGTTTACTGAAATATCGGAAATATTTGGAAAAGTTGATCAAGCAATTTATCCAGAAAGAGTTGAGTTTCCTTTAATACAGGAAACAGATATCTAAATACAAGACAAACCGATTCTACAATGGAATCAAAGTCTTAGATTGGAATAAAGAAGAGTATCTTTTCAAAGAGATAGAATTACTAGTTACAGGTAGGGAAGAACAACTGTCCAAGAAACCTAATAAGAGCCAAAGAGCTTTTCAACATTAGGAAAGCTTAGATGCCCAGAAAGGGTGGAAGGAAGTAGAAATAGTGTTTGATATTACAAAACAAATGAATCAATTTCCTTGTAATACCATATACTATTTAGAGCAACCTATTATAGGAACTTACCAAAGGATGATTCAAATCGGAGAATTGGAAGTTCATATCAAAGGAATTCCAGGAAAAGAACCAGATCAATTGGTTCTTGGACTAGAGTTTCTCAAGGAACATAAACCTTGAAAACGTCTAAAATATGGAATAAAGTTTATGGCAGATGATCGGATGTAGAAAATCCAATGACCACAAGCTCATTCTCCATATACATTCCAGTAGGAATGTTGTATGAACAATATAAGACAAAATATTTTGCTGCTTATATTGATTTAGGTGCTGAAATCTGTATAGCAAAAAGAGGAGTTTTTCCAAATAATTTGGAAGAATAATTACCAAAGATTGCTGGAAGAGGCTTTTCCAGACGAATCTTAATCTTATGTAAGGGGATTAAGTTGACTGAAATCATGATTGGCGGTGCTGGACAAAAACCTTGGTAATAAGGTAAAGACACCACCGATTTATTTTCATGATACCGGAGCTGACATTCTACTAGGAAATAATTTCCTACAAATGTTCAAATCATATACTCAAGAAAATAAGATTAGAAGATTAGTGTTCACAACACCTTGTGATCACAAAATTATAGCTCAGAGACTAAGAGAGGTATTTTACAGAAAATTGTCAATCCAGTTTCGCAGCGAGCGTGGTGATGAAGGAAAACTTTTGAACCCAAAAATGAAGTATTCTAGACGGTTAAGAGAAACAATGCTCCAGTTAATAGCAGATAAAGAGCTCCAACCAGAAGAAATAGAATGCCTTAAAATAGCTCTACATAAGAATGACGTAGAGTTTGAATCTAAGGTATCATTGAAAGATGTCAAGAAAATGATCAAAGAAAATTACAATGAAGATCCCTTGGCATGGTGGGACAAGAATCATCTCAAAGCTTGCCTTAAGATTAAGGAAGTCAAAAATTATGAATTTGTCCGTTGCAAGCCTATCCCAATGAACATAATTGATCAAAGGGATATGCAGATTATAATCATGGAACATTTGGACCTTGGCTTGATCAAAGCAGGAATTCCACCATACAGTAGCCCAGAATTTATCGTAAGAAATCATGGTGAAATAAAAAGAAACAAACCCATACTAGTTATTAATTATCAAGAGATTAATAAGATTCTGGAGTTTGATGGGTATTTTATACCTAACAGAGAACATCTAATCAGTTGTATATGAAACGAAAAGATATCCTCTAAGTTCGATTGTAAGTCTGGTTTTTATCAGATTCAGATGGAAGAAGAAAGCAAGAAAGTCACAGCTTTCTCTACTCCACAAGGACATTATATTTGAGAAGTATTACTAATGAGATTGACTAATGCACCCCAGATATTTCAAAGAAAAATGGATAATCTGTTTAAAAATTATTTCAAATTCATGTTTATCTATATTGATGATGTGTTAATAGTATATAAAAATATGGAAGAACATATTAAGCATTAAGAGATTTTCTCTGATGTTTGTAAAAAGGAAGGACTGGTTTTATCTGAAAAGAAAGTAGTCATTGCCACAAAGAAAATTGAATTTCTAGGAATAAAAATCGATGAGTCTAGAATAATTTTGCAAGATCAGATTGTAGAAAAAGTGAAAAATTTCTCAAACGAGTTAAAAGAAAAGAAACAACTTCAAAATTTTCTGGGAGTTGTTAATTTTGCTGGGATGTTTAAAAAACTTAGCAAAACACAGGAAATTGTTCAGTCCATTATTGAAAAAATATGCAAGAATGGACAAAAGAACACACAGAAGAACTGGTTTATTTAAAGGAGATTTGTAAAAATCTTTCGAAAATGGCTATTCCTCAAGATGAAGATGATTTGGTATTATATAAGGATGTCAGTGATCATTGGTGGGCAACAGTTCTTACTAAGCTCACACCCGATGGAGAACAACCATGCAGGTATTGTAGTGGTTTATTCTCAGATGCAGAAGCCATAAGATGACATATCAATGAAAAATAATTTTATGCAGTAAAAAAGGCTTTTGAAAAATACCATTATTTTTACTTGCAAAAAAATTCACTTTGAAAGTTGATAACACACAGGTGAAATCTTTCTTAAGGAATAGAATAGAATCTAAACCTGAAAAGACAAGATTATTAAGATGGCAAGCTCTATGTCAAAATTATATTTTTGATATTATAATTATTAAATTTCAACAAAATATTCTTGCAGATTTTTTAACAAAACATGGATAGCGTTGATATCGATGCCATAATCAAGATGCAGAGGCATTTGAGGGAACACCTTGAAACGCTTCAAAACGAGTTTAACATGCTGATCTTAAACGCAGAATTTGCGGGAAGACTACCACAAGCCGATAATGGAGTTGTCTCTGATCAAATTACAGGATGTTTACAGGCTTATACTCAGTTATGGTCTGTAATACAAAGGCCTGTCTTCCAAGGCATTGAGAAGCCACTAGTTTCCCAAATGGAGAGTTTTCGAGTACAGGACTCTATACCTGGATTCAAATACCCCTAGCACAAGTGTTAAGTCGAGATCATCTCCAGATGAATCGGCTGAAACAAAAATTGAGATTCCAGATTCTTATCTCGAGTCCTTAAGTCAACCCTTCAACTCGGGGATTGAAGAGGGGAAGATCAACCTTAGACCTAATACTAACAAGGGTAAATCTAATGTTGATACCAATGAAGCTACAATTTCTCCATTACAGGTGTACCAACAAAATTGGGAGAAATTGAAAACAAGAGTAGGACTTAACCCCGCCACCATCAGGGTTGATGTCTCAGGAAAATATCATAGGGTATGGATGAAACCTAATTCATATACAAATGAAGTCAAAGCCTGATAAGGATGTAATCGAGTCGAGCCGAGCCGAACTCTTGAATGTTTGAGCTTGGTTCGTTTATAATCGAGCCGAGCTCAAGCTTTATTTAACGAATATATGCATGGCTCACGAACTTATTCAAGCCTTTATCGAGCCTAAACAAGCTTAATAAATATGAATTATATATTTAAATTTTCATTAAATTAATTAAAAAATAAATTATAGATTTAAACAAAAATATATTATTCTTATTAAAATTTGTAACTTTATTATAATAAATAAATTTAATAGATTTTTCTATATATTTCATAAATAATATGCAATCAATAAATTAAATATCAAAACTATTATTTTTTCATCTAAAAGATTACTCATGAACTTACCAACGAACGTGTTCACGAGCTAACGAATCGAATACTGTAAAGTTTGAGTTTGGTTTTTTTATCTTAACGAGACTCATTAAACGAGCTCAAACGAGCTTTTATCGAATCGAGCTTCGAATAGCTCACAAACGGTTTGGTTCGTTTACATCCCTAAAGCCTGGTATGAATTTGGAGCTCTTGCCTCAGTTTATACCACATCACTCAGTTTCCCAGAAATTTCAGGATTACCCAAATGGATCCAAGAAGGTGTTCATGAAACTTTGGCGAATGACGATTATTTGTTCAGATGAGATATTCTAGAGCTATACTTTTTCAGTACAGCACCAGAACCAGCAGGGAAAGGCTCACACGAAGCTTTTCATTTTATCAAGTTAAGGAGGCCAGATTCAAATGTCTAGAAATTTATCAAGGATCCTCCGTCAAAAGAAACACCCCTTGTTGCTTCAATAACTGAAGACGGCATTTCTACCAGAAGAGCATGGGGTTTATGGGCCTGTCTTACCGATAACTTGTATATTTTTCATTTTTGACGATATTATCAATCAATTCATCATTTTAATCCACTAACTTATTTTATTTTATTTTTTTCAATTTTAGTCAGTTTTAATCAGATTGTTGATGTGGGATCGAACCATAAGGAATCTGCGTCAAGAACCATCTGTTGCGACTGCGTAGTCAGGCTGTGAGGAGCAGTCTGTAAAACCCGGTGGATATAACTCGGCGGTACTCCGGTCAAAGAGGTAAACAGTTCAATTCATTATACGGAAGCATGATGGGCCTTTTATATTTTTAAAAAAATCGAATATTTGAAGATGGTATATAGGCTGGAAACCTTTCCTAGCTGCATGTCTTGAATCTATATGCTTTTAAGAACATGCTCGATAGGTATAACAATAAAACATACCAAATTTATAAGATTTGAGGATGTTTTTGAAAATTTTATAAAATTAGGAAGTTTAAACAAATAAATAAGTGGATGGGGAGTGAGGAGAAAGTTGAGAATGAGAATGAGGAGTGATTTCAAATTTCCCCCAAGAAGTTTGTGGATGAATTAATAATAAAATAAAAATTCAAAATATATATAAATTACAGGACCAAAATTATTATTTTATCTAAGTGGACATATTAAAAAAGTACAATATCTGGCATACACAATATCTTGTTAGCATTCCAATTAGTATCGAAATAAAATATATGGAAAAAACAAATTGTAGAGGTAAGATTGCCACTGCTACCCAATACATGCTAGTATTCCGAATAGGGGAAAAACAAACCATCTGTCTTATAATTTATATTTTTTATTTTGTGTAAGCTAAAATTTAAAATTAATTTTTGATGATTATAAACTAAACTGATCTAATTTATACTAAATTGATAAATGCAGATCACTCAAGAAGTCTGTTGAACTAAACTGACAAGACTACCGCTGAAAGACCATTAAGCCAAATCAAACATTTGCTGATCAACTACGTTGTCACTGGATGAGATTGACATATAGAATATATTGTCTCATTTAAAATTATCAGACTGCATTCTCTGAAGACAACTAATAGTTATCTCTGTGAAAGATTTTGTTGTTATCAGCAAGTACAGAATAAATGATCTGTTGGTTACCCCTTTCAGCTAATATCCAAGATATTTAAATCAGTCGTTTCTATTTTTGAAAACATGACAAAGACATGTGAAACCTTCTGCATAATTTTCGGGCATCCAATACATCACCGTCTCTATTTAGTAACGTTGGAGATCAACACATATAAAAGTAGATGCTTCATAATTGAAGAAGACAACTGTTACATTGATCATCATCTATCATTCTCAAATATTAAGCATTTCTAAAACATATTTATCATATGTTGTCTTGCACGAGCAAAATGTCATATCAGATCGATTAAGGATCATCTTGTAAACATCTTGGTCTCACTTATCATTTGTATACACAAACTTAACTATTTAGTGAGAATCAGTGTAACTATTAGAAACCTATTTTTGAACAGATTGAGTTGAGAGATAGTTATTAGGAGTTTCAATTCATTAGAGTTGGTAAACAACATTGAAATGAGTATGTACAAGAGTTGTATCATTCAAATCTTCTAAATTATTCAAACAATAGAAGGGTAAACTTAGAAGTTTAGTATTCGAACTTTCACAAACAAATTTTCACCCTCTTTTATTATCAGTCAACTTATGTCTTTTATCCGATATTACTTACACTACTCTTCTGTCACCAAAACTGATCTGTCGAACTTGCGTATATCTTATTCACTTAGTGTTTAGAGGTTTTTCTGCACTATGTATTTTTGTAGTTGATTTTACTAAGTTTGATTGGAATATTAACTTGAGATGTTAACATAGTTTAAGTTTTGCATTATTTTTCACATTTATATAATAATCTATTCACCACCCTCTCTAAACTGTTATTTGTGATCCTAATAAGTGGTATCAGAGAGGTTTACAAATCAATGATATTTGATATAATTTAATTTTTTTTTTCTACAAAATACCTATGATTTCAAAAGAAGAATAAGATGAATGAAAAATCCGATTGCAAGCATATCTTTCAGCTCAAGATGATGACATGTGGTGTGTCATAACAGATAAACCAATGGTGATCTTAAAAACCGATACGTTGTAGCCCTTTCAGACAGAGCTCCACAAATGGTCGAGCAACCCAGAATGGAGTGGACCGCCAAAAAAAAAGAAGAAAGCTATCGAGACAGCGTAGTCAAAGATGTCATTTATAAAACATTAGAAAAAAAAATGTTTAGTAAAATTAAAGCATGTTCAATTTGCTAAAGAAATTTGTGAAAAACTAGCTCAACTTTGTGAAACAAATGACCAGACTAAGGAGAACAAGCTCATGGTGGCCATTCAAAAATTCAATAATATACATGTTAACAGTTTTATCAATGATGTAATTTTATTTGAAATTTTAATTTGTGTTATAATTTAATTAGCACAAGTCAGTTATGTGATAATGTGTATATTGTAGAATTTCACAAACACACTTGAAATGTTAAAAATTCAAATGGTAAAGCTATGCTGATTGGAAATTGGACTGATAATACATATAAAATTGTCCGGTCTGTTGAATAACCATATGATCCAAAAAAAATTATTGTTGTTAATGCTAATAAAAATTGGTTATGGAACAGAAGATTAAATCATTTGAATTTCAAAAAAATCACTAATTTGAGCAACAACAACTTACTAGCTAGACTGTCCAAGGTTGAATTTTTGAAGGACGAGATCCATTCAGCATGTCAAATGGAAAAGAAAGCTAGATCGACTTTCAAGAACAAAAGATGTATTGTTTCAGCTTGATGTTTGGAATTGATCTATATGGACTTGTTTGGTTTTATTCTTGTTATGAGCTTAGAGGGAATGAAACAGCTTGATAATTATCGGTTATTTCTCAAGATTTGTATGGGTTATTTGAGTTCCAAAGACTAGAACAATGCTAAACTTTTCAAGATCCTAAAGCATCTGCAGAATGAGAAAACCTTGGTTGTTGACATGATTAGAAGTGATAGAGAAATTGGTTATCTTGAAGATAATGGAATCAAGTATGAATTAGCAACTGCCAGATCACCTCAGCAGAACAGTGTTGCTGAGAGACGGAACAGAACACCTAAGGAAGCAGCTCGAACCATGTTAGCTGACTCTAGGATCTCATAGCGTTTTTGGGATGAAGTTGTAAACACAGCCCGTTACACTCAGGATATATCGATAATCAACAAAAGGCACGTAAAAAAACCTTATCGGACCTGGAATGGAAATCAACCTAAAATCATACTTCTAGTTATTTGGTTGTAAGTGCTTTATTCACAAAAATTATTAAAATCATGTAATTGTTTTTTTTTTTTTTATGTAAAATCAGATACTATATTATTGTTAAGATACTCATATATCAATAAATCCTATCATGTGTTTAATACTAGAACTCTAGTTGTTGAAGAATCAGTTCATATAATATTTAATAACTCTTTTTTGTTTATAACGCACATGATGCACACAAACGATATTAAAAATTGAATGGAAAACACTGATATTTAGTCTAAAAGTGATCATGAGATTCAAATTAGAAGAACAGATAACTTGTGTTGTAAACCAAACATTTCCATCAACCAATCTGCTGAGGAATTCGAGCTGATACCAAAAGATCAAGGTGAATGAACAGCATATCAAGTTGATCAAATTCAAAATCAAACGGAGCTTGTTTCAGAAAAATTTGATCTGATCCAAGAATAAGATCATCATACTGTATATCCAAATCCTATTGGACATGTTATCGGTGGAATAAGAATCATCCACCTGAGCAGGTCACAGGTAAACCTTTTTCCCTGTTAAGAACTATGAAACATATGGACGATTAATTTTTGCATGCTATTTTCATTTCTCATATTGAACCTAAGAAAATTGATGAAGTTTTAGTTGATTCTAATTGGATAAATTATATGAAAGAAGAATTAAATCGATTTTATAAACAAAGTTTGACATTTAGTTTCTACACCATCAGATCAGTTGTTTATAGGTATCATATGGTTTTATAGAAATAAACTAGATGAAAATGATATTGTCATTAGTAACAAGTCCATGTTAGTAGCACAAAGATTCGGAAAAGAATAATGAATAGATTTTGATGAAACGTTTGCATCTGTAATTAGATTAGAAGCTATCAAAATTGTTGGGTGCAAGTTTAGTGGATTGACGGAACCGTGGTGCTTGAACTGCTGTGCGATTTAAAAGATTTGAGTTGCACCATTACTACTAGCTATAGCTTTTGGTAAAGCGACAAGCACTCGGTCCTAAAATTGGTATCAGAGCCAAGGTCACGGGTTCGATTCTTATTTATTGCAAGGAGTGCAATTATTGGGAGGGAGATTGTTGGGTGCAATAATTGTCCCTGCTTGGTGGAGCGATCGAACCGTGGTGCTTGAGCTGTTGTGCGGTTTAAAAGATTTGAGTTGCACCATTACTACTAGCTATAACTTTTGGTAAAGCGACAAGCAATCGGTCTTACAAAAATCTTTCTTGTTTTGTTGGTTTTAAAGATTTTAGATAAATCAAATGGATGTTAAATCTGCATTTTTAAATAGTCTATTTCATGATGAAGTCTGTAAAAAAATATATTAGATTTGTGAATCATATATTACCTAATTTTGTGTTTAAATTAGACAAAGTTTAGTATATTCATAAACAAGCCCCCTCGAGCTGGGTATAACACATTATACAAGTTTCTGATTAATCATGATTTTATTGTCTATACGATTGGCAAGACATCACTTAAATTCATGAAAGGTGATCATACTTTACTAGTTCAAATTTTTGTTTATGATATCATTTTTTGGCCAAATACTAAACTCAAATTACGTGAAAAAGTTTTCTAAGGATAAGTTTGAAATGAATATAATGAGTAAGCTAATATTTTCCATGGATTACAAGTCAAATTACTCAATAATGAAATTATTGTCAATCAAATTTAATATACCAAAGAGTTTATCAAAAAGTTTTGTATGGAATTTCTGAAGCTTCCAATCTTATGATATTTTCAATCAATTTGGATAAAGATTAAAGAATAAGATCGGTTGAGGTATCTTTATTTAGAGTTGTGATTGGATCACTTTGTACTCAACTGCTAGCAGACCAAACATGATTTTGTTTTCTACATAGGTGCTAGATTTCAAGTAAATCCTAAACAATGGCATTATATCGTTGGTAAAAATGTACTTGAATGTCTAAAGGATACTCAAATTATATTGACAAAAAATAATGTAACATTAACTAAACAAATTCAATAAACAATTAGTTTGAATGAAAAAAAAATAATATATTTTGAGTTTATTCACCTCTGGTATTTTTCTGTAATAAAAAGATTTTGGTATGTGCGTTTAATATGATTCTCTTATATAACATTGTTTGTCTTTTTCTTGTTCAAATGTGGACAAGTAGTGATCGGTGTAACTTGTTTTTGAAGTTGAAAGAATGTAAATAGAATAATTCAGTGCCAATATTTATTTAATTAATATGAAAATTAATTGGTTTATAATGAAGTGATTATAAGTTAATTAGAAGAATATACGAATTAAGTTTTTTTATTAATGATTATTTGATATTGTTATTGTGAATGTGAGTTAAACGAATTGATTTGTAAAGATCCGGATACTATTACTGTGGGGACCCGGACGCTAATTAAATTATAATCATTCTTAGAATTAATCAATCAATTATGATAAACAGGGTCTAAATTTTTTTTTAAAACATACAAAGCGGAAACTTAATGTAAATCAATTCGAAATACATATTTATACAAGTCTTGTATTGTCTATGAGAATTCAACTAGGTTCAACTACATATCAGTACTGAATCCTAATTTACTTCTGAGCCCGGATCTCCACGCTATCTAGTCCAGCCTCGTTCTCTTCTTGACCCTGATCATGTCTCACCTGTTGTCATGCATACATACAAACAAGACAACAGCCGGATAACTCCGGTGAGAATTATATTCTCAGTATAAACCATGTATACATGCAATCATAAAAGCAATATAAAAGCATATAACAGATATTCCTAACATGTATCAAAATCAGAAACATGAATCAAATATTCATCACATGTATTATAATCCTAAACATGAATCAATATCAAGAATAAATCATATTCTAAACATGTACCATCATCAGGAACATAATTCAATATCAAGCAATGAATCACTCTCCGTGATTCTCAGACTCAGACTCGACTCAGTCCTAATCTAGGGATCCCTATCGGAATAAGAACATACACCCACCTACACTCCCGATCGAGGTGGTGAAATGTTCTTATTCACGGACTTTGGCTCTTTCCATATCGAACACCAGTAATAGAAGAAACTCCGATTCTATCCACTCCGATATAGCCAAACGTCCGGTGTCTTGACCTATCCGTCACAGACTTTGGCATTTTCACCAATACACTGTCCTGCGATAAAGTGCAATGGGCCAGTGACGAGTCCTCACTTTCCGGCCCTTCTGTCACAATATCAAATGTCTACGACTAGGCACATCCGCCTATGACTCAAGACATACATTGTCTATAAATCCATAGACCAAAGATTTCAATCACATTCAATTGCAATTAACAATGCAATAAAATAATGTATGTGATTTAGGGAAACTCGAGTCAAACCTCACTCGAGTTGTGCAATCCCAACTCAACATTAATTTATAGCTTTATCTTCCCGATCTGACGAAGATGAAGTCCCACATTCAACTCTGTCCATACCCAATCTGGCAATGACAATATCAAACAGGCACAATATCAATATCTAACTCAATTCAATACTTGTTCTGATCAATACTCAAATCAAAATACAATCTGATCAATTTCAATCGACATATGGTACAACAATATCATCTCAATCAATACTGTATCTGCGTAATATCAATCCACTGATGTTTCGACGACACAACAATACAGTCTCAATAACCCCGTCAATATCAATATCACAGATATAATACCACGAAGCATAATCGCTATCAATACAACTCATAACCCCGGAAATAGTAGATCATAATCTCAAATCTGTCTAATTTCAGTCATATCAATTCAGAAAATCATAACAATTACATAAGCAGTCTGTTCTTCGATCTGACTTCAATTATACGATGTATACTATATCAGAAACACCATATATGATTCATATTCGATTCTGACAATATCATAATTTCAAATTGTATCTAAACGTAGCAAAACTTACGTCTAGTTGAAGCCTGCGTCGATAGGAACACAGTACTGAAGTCGGATTGAAAATCAGACGGACGGATCGTTCGCAAATCTAAATTATAACTTCGAGGGAATTTTTAAAATCTCCTAAGCCTTTTCTCGGTTTTCCCTTCTCTGTAATACTGAATGAAAGCTTGTACATATATATATATATATATATATATATATATATATATATATATATATATATATATATATATACACGTTGCATGGTTAAGGGCAAGTGACAACTTTTCATTCTGCATGACTCGCGCTCGGGCGGACAAGAATTTCCGCTCGGGCGGAGAACTCTCGGCCCTCATCCATTAAACAATCGCGCTCGGGCGGACATAAAGTTCCGCTCGGGCACAGAAGTTTTTGTCGAGATACTCGGTTGAATATCTTCTGGCGCTCGGGCGGTAATATTGTACCGCTCGGGCGCCAAACATTCTGTCCAAACTCATGTGCATTGGCGCTCGGGCGGTTCTTTTCTACCGCCGGGCGCGATATGTTCGGTCCAACATCTTGAGATGTTCAGTCCAACATCTTGGTTTATAATATAACGATGCTCTGCTTCTTCATTTGAGTTCCTATAACCTCAATTCTGTCAATTAATCAACGTCTGATTACAGCAATCAAATCTCGTGCATTACAATTACATTTGCACATGTCTCTCCACATTTCAATACATTATATGTGTTTACTATTTTGTTGGGTGCAATAATTATTCTTGGTGTATAGCAATCGAAACGTGACATCTGTAGTGTTGTATGTTTTAAAATATTTGAGTTGCACTGTTACCAAATGCTCGATCCTGCATATTTAATTTACGTTATTTATTTATTTTCGATTTGTTATTATTAAATTTATATTTTCATTTCATTAAATATAACTATTGTTCTTGAAAAATTTAAATATATCAATAATTATTTTAATTAACTTTATACATCCAATTGTGAAAATCTCAAACCATCTACATATATAAATCGAAAGATTCTTTAAGAACATATATTTAAATTTTTAATATCAGAAGACATATATGGAAATTGTATTCTATATTATTTTAATTTTTATTAATTTTAATTTTCTAACATAATTTATTTTTAGATTAATGGATCAATTGTGGGGACCCGGACGCTGATCTTCTTCTTAATCATCTTTGGGATTTAATTATCAATTAAGATAAAACAGGGTCTAAAATTTTTTCTTTTTAAAATACAAGTGCGGAAGGTAATGACATCTAAATAATATACGTATCTGTATAAAACTAAAATTCAGTATAAAGATACAACAGTCTTTTAACTAATCTAAGGTTCAACTACTAAGTTCTAGTAATAAAACCAAATCTACAGTAAGTCCGGAATCACCACGCTATCTAGTCCAGCCTCTTTCTCATCTTGACCCTGATCCAGCCCCACCTGTTGTCATGCACACATACAAAACAAGACAACAGCCGGATAACTCCGGTGAGAATAAATCCCAGTATAAGACATGGTAAGCATGTATATACATAAAGTAAATCATGAAACGTTCTATCATGAATAAAATTAAGTATAATAGATTTCATAATCTATGAAATCAAATCAAAATAAGCATGCAGCTCCAATCAGATACACATGCAATTCAAATCAAATCAGATAAACATGCTATCATACTGAAAGCAATAAACATGGGTTTCATAGTCTATGAAACCACATCTCTAAACACATGCAGTTCTAGTCAAATCATGTCTAGACTCGACTCAACTATAACTCTAGGGATCCCGGTGTGAATAAGACGTCAATGGCTGTCACCTACCCTCCCACTCGGGGTGACTGTACGTCTTATTCCTAGATTTCGGTCTGAGCTGTATCAACGGCTGCAATAGGAGTCAGAGCTGCTCCTAAGCTGAGATACACCGAACATCTAGCAGTTTGACTGATCTGTCAAGAATCCCTATCTTAAATGCAGTGCATATAAATCTATAAACAAAGCAGTAGCATATCAGCATATAAACAAAGCATATTCATATCAGAATATAACAATAATCTAGTATGTGATTTTATTGGGAAACTCAAATAGGATCTTATTTGAGTTATGTCCTCCCGAATATCACATGAAGTATACCTTTGTCGTCCCAGTCTGACGAAGACGATGACCTGTATTCAACTCTGTCCATATCAAATCTGAAATGACAATATCGAATACACTGTATCAGTGAATAACTCAATACACAACATGTTCTGATCAATACTCAAATCAGTATACAATCTGATCAATATCTGTACAAGATACAATCTAAGTCATGTCATCGATATCACAATACAGTCTAAATAATTTCTGAGTCTGATCAATCTCAATCAATACTGAATATGATCAATGTAACTCAACTGATGTTTCGACGACCTGCTAATACAATCTGAATAACCCCGTCAATCTGAACATCACAAATATAATACTGGACTTCATAATCTGTGTCAATATAATTCATACTCTGAATACTAACACAATTCTGATATAGAATCTCGGTCAATATCTTTCAAAAATCATAACAATTCCAGAATCAATCCGTTTTCTGATCTGACTTCGATTCTACGATGTCTAACATGTCCAGAACACCATATATGAATTATATCAAATTCCTACAATATCATAATTTCAAATGATAATAAAACTCAATGAAACTTACGTCCAGTTGTAGCTCATGTCGAGAGGAGCACAGAACTGTGTTCAGATTTAAATTCTGATAGACGGATTGTACAAAATCACAATTTTAGCACATGAAGAATCTTTGAGGAATTTCTAATGGAGCTCTCGGTTTTCTTGCTGGACTTTCGAAGGAATTGAAGGAATATACATTATATATTTGCATGCAAGGACAAGTGTCAAATTCAAGTCATAATTGCACTTTAGTCCCTCAACTTTTTAGTATTTGCAAATCAGCCCCTATTAAACCTTTTTGATGCAATTCCAATCCTAAATAATATCAAACATCTTGGAATATAATTCAACACTCCATAATTCTTTAATTCAATAATCTTGGATTAAACTACTATCATTTCTATAATCTCGGGCCTTACATTTCTCCCCCTCTAAGATACGATTTCGTCCTCGAAATCTCAGGTAATCAAGTCGGATATCAATACGAAACGTATACAAGAGGTAAAACAGAAAATTTAGTTCAATGAATCAATTCTGAAATTTCAACCTCATATCAGAATCTATCTTTCAGATAGTCTCATTGACTTACTGACAATCTTACTGTGTTTTCAACAATAGAATAATCTTCGTTCTGAAATAATTTTCTTTTACGGATCTCTGATTCCAATCTGGAATAAGAATTCAAGAAGTATAACATCGTAATACTCCTTAAAATAACTCTGACCTAATCAATCTCGCAATACTGGCTATACAACATCTGTATATATCAATCCACAGCTCATAACAAATAATTACCATCAGCTGTTATCAATTCTGTTTATCCCAGTCAAGGATATATTTAATCTTTGTTTGTACATACCAATCGTCACCATCCGACGTTGGTAAGATAAGTCTGTCAAATCTGATCTATATTCATTCTTTTCTGCCTTCTCTGCAAAAAAATTCTGTAGTATTCACTGTATAATATCTCATTTGTAACTATCTCATTACCCATCTGATAATCTGATAGCTATAATTATAAAATAATTAACACAATGACAATATGTCATATCATCTAGTGCTAACATCCAGCATTACAGTTCTCTGAATATCTTCCAATATCTGGATAGTATACTCTGACTGTCTGTCAATCGGTGAATAATCTGCAAGATAACTTATGGTATAATCTGCCATAATTGCAAACTTGATCAAAATCACAATCTGATATAGTCTACTTCTACATTCTAGTCACTCTGACTATGTTCTGACATCAATCTGTGTCATTTGGTTCTGTTTGTACATCATCTTGTACAAACTAATAGATATAGATTGAACAATCTGTCAATCATAATCATATTATATCACAATCTGGAAAATATTGGGATAATCTCATTATGAAATTCATCGAAATATACTCCCTATGTCGAATCAGAAATATACCAAATCTGTAATAAATCTTTTGATTCTTATCTTTCTGTCTTTTCTGTTAGCGATTCAGACATATCAGTACAATTTCTGCCAACATTTCTGCACAAATTCTGTCACGACTGATCTAATCTGTCTATATCATACCTGTCTGTTCGAATCTCATACATTCTCAGTCCGCAAAATGAACACTGAATCCACTACAATGCATTTCTGACACTATCTGTAATTTCAGATTCGAACTATTCGGTATAAACAATCAGTTAATAATAAAATTTAAAGAAAAATACCTACCTGGTATTCGGCTCTGATTATAAATATCAATTATGTTATACAACTCTGAAACATTCTGATATCATAACCCAATCAGTCTAATACAAACACAAAATCACATATCTGTTTCTCTGACCGATACTCTGCTCTGATTATCGAAATACTGTTCTGACCACTCTGATCACGTTTCTGAACTGCTGAAATTCTCGAATTCATTTCTGATACAAGCTGAACTGTATATACTCTCAACGGTTCATAAAATCTGTATCAATACTGATTCAGAATAACAATAATCTATACTAATCTAGTACATATATAGGATTGTAAGTTCTAGCAATACTATCGATTCTGACAAATCAATCATATCTTCATGCCATTTAGATCAACTGCTATATATCATCTGCAAATATACTATGCTCCCCAAACAATACAATCTGTATAAAATACTGATCTAGAAGCAATAATTCTCAAGCAGTTCAAAACACAATCATATCAGATAATCTGTCAACGTATATAATATCAACATCTGACAATTCTGACAATTCTGACTTTCTGATCTTTCTGATATCGGTATCTGATCAGTCACTGATCACAATATCAACTGTCTCAAAATCAATCAGTATACTAACATCAGATATCATCTATTCTGAATACAATCTGTTTCCACAAAATACATATCTGAACAATTTTTGTATACAAGAATCATAATTCTCAGAATATTTAATATGATCTTTCAAACATTCTTTCAATTCATTTTGTATCATTCTGTATAGTCAATACCATTCTGTACTAAATCTACTATACACACAATACCTGATCTCAATTCAATTTCTGAAGTTTATCTTTCTGAAATCACCACAAATCTGAAATCTTATCTGGCAAACATCAGCCAACTCATATATTACTGGCAAATCTGCCAGTGCTAGGCTCGATTTCAGTGGATCTACTGAATACATAAGGATGCAATCTGCTCCTTTCTGTACTAATCGAGTCATATACAATACAGATATCAAAGGAATTCTAAATCTAGAATCCTTACTGTGAAATCTCTAGTCATCAACCATATCTAATCTGAATCTTATACTCTCCTGAAAGGAATCTATCAAAGTTATGTACTTGTTTAGCATATACATATCAATAATGCGTTCAAATCAGAAAACACAAGTACATCATAATCTATCTCTATTTCATTCTCATCTTACTGTAGTATACAATATATACAGAAATCTCTGATATCCATATTTCCTCAACAAGTAAGGACATCAATACTACATTACATACAAACCTAACAGACACAGCATATCTTCATGCAACTCAGTCAAAGATATTCGTATGAAATGCATTAGTATATATCAATACATATGCATCATAATTATAAAGAATAGTACATGTTATGGATTCTGGGTCTATTTCTCAATTGAACGTTGTTCCCTAAGATCTTCGGGACCGTCTCTGGGGACAAACTTTAGCAAAGTGTCCCGGCTTTCTGCAGATACGACAACTACCAGTCACTCCCTGGCATTGCTCGGTGGGATGTCTCCCTCCGCAACTCCTGCAATACACTTCAGTATGGCTTGGACCAGAAACGCTAGATTTAGATGAACCACCTCCCATCTTCTTGAATGACTTCTTCCGAGCTTTCAGCAAATCTTGCTTTTCACTCGTACTGCCTCGATCAAATCGAAGAGGGGATTGTTGTGTCTGGGGTTGCTTCACACACAACCTCCCTAGCTGTCTAATCAGACTCGCCTCAGCTCTCTTTGCTCTACTCAGGATGTCAGCAAAATGGTAAGGTCGCTGCAAATTCATCAATGCAACTACCTCTGAATTCAATCCTCTGATGAACTGATTCACTACAGCTTCATCATTCCCAGCTATATGAGGAGCAAAATGCAGTAGAGTAGAGAATTTGGCGGTATATTCATCAATATTCAACTGAACTTGGCTCAAATCCTCAAACTCTGCTTTCTTGTCCTCTCGGTACGAGGCTGAGAAAAATCGTCGAAAAAATTCAGTTCTGAATATTTCCCACGAAATCACTGTACCTCTCTGTTCCCACATTCTTCGACTGGTAATCCACCAATTCCTGGCGGCTTCTCGTAATTTATAAGGTACCATTTTAACTCTCTGTTCATCTGTACAATCAAGTAAATCGAACAGTATTTCTATGTCATCAAACCAGTTCTGACAATCTTCGGATGTCTCGGAACTATTCAGAATCGGCGGCTGTAACAACTGAAATTCTTTCATCTTTTCTTCTAGCTGAGTTTCTGATGCATCTATCTGTTCAGACGAAGTACTGCCTTTTTCTGAAATTCTTCGAGGCGGTATATCTGATAATCAAATAGATTAGTACATAATCTATACAATCTGTCTCAGCCCTCCTCTGATCATATACCTCTGATTGAGACTCGGTTCTGATTCAGTCTTGGTAATTACATGCTGTAGTCAACTCAGATAACAAACAACATGTAATAGGGAAAGCAATAAATCATGCTAGCACACACAATGTAATTCAACATTGAAATAATTCTCATGCTAGCAATCACATGCAAGGAAAGAAAATTCAATCTACCCCGCTCATTCTCTTCTATCTCAGTCTAAAGAATCTATCAACACTGACTATCTTAATTTAAAGGATCTATCGCTCTGATAATCTAAGTCTAAAGGAACTATCAGCTCTGATACCACCTGTTGTGGGGACCCGGACGCTGATCTTCTTCTTAATCATCTTTGGGATTTAATTATCAATTAAGATAAAACAGGGTCTAAAAATTTTTCTTTTTAAAATACAAGTGCGGAAGGTAATTGTATCTAAATAATATACATATCTGTATAAAACTACAATTCAGTATAAAGATACAACAATCTTTTAACTAATCTAAGGTTCAACTACTAAGTTCTGGTAATAAAACCAAATCTACAGTAAGTCCGGAATCACCACGCTATCTAGTCCAGCCTCTTTCTCATCTTGACCATGATCTAGCCCCACCTGTTGTCATGCACACATACAAAACAAGACAACAGCCGGATAACTCCGGTGAGAATAAATCCCAGTATAAGACATGGTAAGCATGTATATACATAAAGTAAATCATGAAACGTTCTATCATGAATAAAATTAAATATAATAGATTTCATAATCTATGAAATCAAATCAAAATAAGCATGCAGCTCCAATCAGATAAACATGCAATTCAAATCAAATCAGATAAACATGCTATCATACTGAAAGCAATAAACATGGGTTTCATAGTCTATGAAACCACATCTCTAAACACATGCAGTTCTAGTCAAATCATGTCTAGACTCGACTCAACTATAACTCTAAGGATCCCGGTGTGAATAAGACGTCAATGGCTGTCACCTACCCTCCCACTCGGGGTGACTGTACGTCTTATTCCTAGATTTCGGTCTGAGCTGTATCAACGGCTGCAATAGGAGTCAGAGCTGCTCCTAAGCTGAGATACACCGAACATCTAGCAGTTTGACTGATCTGTCAAGACTCCCTATCTTAAATGCAGTGCATATAAATCTATAAACAAAGCAGTAGCATATCAGCATATAAACAAAGCATATTCATATCAGAATATAACAATAATCTAGTATGTGATTTTATTGAGAAACTCAAATAGGATCTTATTTGAGTTATGTCCTCCCGAATATCACATGAATTATACCTTTGTCGTCCCTGTCTGACGAAGACGATGACCTGTATTCAACTCCGTCCATATCAAATCTGAAATGACAATATCGAATACACTGTATCAGTGAATAACTCAATACACAACATGTTCTGATCAATACTCAAATCAGTATACAATCTGATCAATATATGTACAAGATACAATCTAAGTCATGTCATCGATATCACAATACAGTCTAAATAATTTCTGAGTCTGATCAATCTCAATCAATACTGAATATGATCAATATAACTCAACTGATGTTTCGACGGCCTGCTAATACAATCTGAATAACCCCGTCAATCTGAACATCACAAATATAATACTGGACTTCATAATCTGTGTCAATATAATTCATACTCTGAATACTAACACAATTCTGATATAGAATCTCGGTCAATATCTTTCAAAAATCATAACAATTCCAGAATCAATCCGTTTTCTGATCTGACTTCGATTCTACGATGTCTAACATGTCCAGAACACCATATATGAATTATATCAAATTCCTACAATATCATAATTTCAAATGATAATAAAACTCAATGAAACTTACGTCCAGTTGTAGCTCATGTTGAGAGGAGCACAGAACTGTGTTCAGATTTAAATTCTGATAGACGGATTGTACAAAATCACAATTTTAGCACATGAAGAATCTTTGAGGAATTTCTAATGGAGCTCTCGGTTTTCTTGCTGGACTTTCGAAGGAATATACATTATATATTTGCATGCAAGGACAAGTGTCAAATTCAAGTCATAATTGCACTTTATTCCCTCAACTTTTTAGTATTTGCAAATCAGCCCCTATTAAACCTTTTTGATGCAATTCCAATCCTAAATAATATCAAACATCTTGGAATATAATTCAACACTCCATAATTCTTTAATTCAATAATCTTGGATTAAACTACTATCATTTCTATAATCTCGGGCCTTACATCAATGACCATGAATGTCAAATTAAATGTTAATATTAATCATGATTTAAATTCTATGACCATTATTTCTCCCGTTAATTTTTTTAAAACTCACAAAAGTTTGGCTTGTGGTAATTTATTGAAATTTTTTATATTTTATTTAAATTGCATTTGAGATTATAATTTTGGCATCCAGTTTATCGCGAGGAATTGCACATGGGTAAATGTAAAAGGAAGAGAGAGAAAGTATTCATTTAATTTATTTGTTTGATTTTCATTTTATTTTATTTTTCCAGTGACAAGTCATCAATTTTTTCTTTATTTTACTTACTATTTATTTCTAAGATATATATTTTGTGAGATGTTATAATGATAATATATGATTGGGTCAACTATAAATCTGATTTGACATCAGGTATATTATCGATATATTCTGCATGTCATTTCATCTTTATCAAATTTTTTTTTTATTGTTACATTTCCTAATGGATAGTGAGTGGATGGATAAATATTTTTTGAATTTTTTTCTCTTTGAAATTTTTTTATATATGTTTTGTTTACTATCATTCTCTTAAAATACAACTTTTTTATATTGAATTTATAACTTTTATATAAAATTTATCTTATATAGAATTAGCGATGTACGTAGTTAATGTTAGATACTATAAAAATTGTCTTATATAGGGTCCTTGTCCAATCTGTTATGGCAAAAATTTGTGTGAGACGGTCTCAGTAAAATTGACTCGTCTCACAGATTATGATCCGTGAGACGGTCTCACGTAAGATCCACTCATATGTTATATATAGTAGCGATAGGATAAATTATTTATTTCACGTCTAAAATGTTCCCTTGTATTTTAGCCAGCAACAACAATATATTCGACGTCACACCAACGGTTCTCATTATCTTGTTAGCAGTCTGACAAATTGTAATAGTAATATTGTCAATAATAACTAATAATCATGCTAGTATTCGATGAATATTGGACTAAAAAAATAGGGGAAATTGTTCATAAATCCCCAAACCCAAACTTAACTTGTCCCTAACTCTCCTAGCCATCAAAAACTTTCTTTTAACTCCCTAAACCTATAAAATTGACAAAACTACCCTTATTCTCTATTTTCTTTTAATTGATCCTCCGCGCTTCAAAAATGGTATCAGAGCATGGTTAATTTATTTCAAACACGAAAATTTTATTATTACTAGTAACTAAATGTATGAGAAGGAGAATTTCGAAAAAATTATGAATCCGAACCTTAGTTCGAGAAAGATAATTTACAAGAATTATTCCAAAACTTTGGAATATACACAAGTTCATCTAACTATTGTTAGATATCAGAAACAGGAGAACAAAGGTATGTTCCAATGGTGACCATCAAGTTATGGTACAGATCTGATGGAAACATCAGACATATGACAGTATATGTCATGTATCAAGAAATGAAAGGATTTAGGTATCCCCGAAATCATTTCAATCTCTATTCCAGAAACATTAGTTTCCGAATAGACCTATTCAGATGTTCTATAAAACATCTGAAACAACTCATTGAATCAGGGAATTTATCTCCTGATGAAAGACAGCAGTGTTTGCAAAACCTTGCATACACAAAAGGTAGACTCTTACAGGCAGAAAAGACCAGATCTTCAATGATCTGTTAAATATGCCGGGAACTACCATCCAGTTCGAAATCGAACTTATTTCCCTGGAAATAATTCAATTAGAACAAGAATTACAGCGAAGTACATGCTTCACTGAATCCAGAACAAAAGGTATGCGTTTACGAGGACTAAAGAACCGTAAAAACATACTTCAAAATCTACTCAGAAGAAATTCTTCAGAGAACAATGGATCTGTATAAACAGAAGATCTACGAAGGGAAGCAACAGCACCCTCAGGTAAAAATTTATGATTCAGAATAATAAATTTCTGGAGATAGTACCAGACTCCTCTAAGCTCTCTCTGGATCTTAGAGAAATACAGAAAACGGTACAAAATTATGGCAATATGCTATATTATGTACCTCAAAGGATTGAAAAGGTCCTAGAGAAACAAGAAGAAATTCTTGAGATCTTAAAGGATATTCAAACAAGAATACAGAAACTAGAACAACAACCAAGTTCTAGTAGAAGAACTTCAGGAGGTTGGCTACCACCGTCCTTTGGTACCGAACCTTTGTTACATCAACAAGGGAAGGCCAGAGTGGTGTCAAAACCCTTAACTGAAGAAGAAAAGATGATCAATCTAATCAAGTCTGTCTCAGAAAAGAAATTGATCTGATGACAACTTTAGAAAGGATTGGTTTGGAGGATCTACAAGAACTTGCGGAATCTTTCGCAAATCTCAAAGTGGTAGATCTAAAGATGAATACAGCAGTAGGTGAAACACTACCTGCAATAACCTGGTCATCTTCTCAGGAACCACCAAGGGAAAGTATGGGATCTCATAATGTAAATATGAGAGAATCTCAAACTGATTTCCATACTGGTGGAGGATCACACCCAGCGGGAACAAGGGCAAGGAGAACTCAAATTCCTTTGCACCAAACACCCTATGGGAAAACTGTTTTAGATCCTATACATCCTTACGGGGTTATGCTTAACCTTGATGTATTGGACTTCAAAAACAGAGAAGATCTCATAGACGATTGGACATCTGCTATGAGGATTGCAGCGGGAACACTTGATCTCAACAAAGAAGGATTCATTAAACTTTTGGAAATGAGTCTTATGGGATCAGTAAAAATTGCTTGGGACATGACTTCACCAGACATGAAAGAGTCAGTCCTAATTGGGGAATCTCTTAGTGAGATCGCTGGAAAAATGGCTACCCTATTCAAAGCACACTTTATAGGGGTAGACTATTTCAACAGTCAAGATACAGAGAAGAAGAAAAAATATACTCAAGCTCTGTATAGTCTTGAATTACATGATATATGTTTGGTAGATGAATACATTATGCTATTCACCAAATATAGATGGAATTCAGGAGTCGAAGAAGATATAGCTATGCAGCTTTTCTTCGCAAAAATGCCAAGTCCTTGGAGAGAAATGCTCATAAGGGAATACGTACCTGGTAATCCAGATACATTGGCAAGAAGAGCCTCTTTCCTCAAAGGAAAATTGGCAGAATGGTGTCACATGGCAGCATTACAAAAGAATTACAAACGACTAAGGGGTATCAACAAAAGAACTCCTTTGTGTTGTAAGGAAAATGATCTTCCAACAATTATTGGAAGTAAACCACAAAAGCATAAAAGGAAGCGTTTTAGGACTCATCCTTATGCACGAAGTGGGAAAAGTTCTTGGAAACCAAGAACCGTATGGTCTAGACAGAAAGCCAGATCTTATAAATCTGGACAAAGAAGCGGACCATCGAGAAGTAGGATATCATCCCAGGCATCAAGTTCATCTCGAAGCACAGGAAGAACACCTACAAAGAAAACGTTCAGAAGAGCTCATACTAGAGCCAATGAAAGTTTCAAGGATTGTAATTGCTGGACATGTGGAGCAAGAGGTCATATCTCGACCAATTGTCCAGAAAATGAGAAAAGAGGTATTAAACGTTTTGATCCTACTCCGGATATTGAAGAAGCAGTTTATTACCAAGATCTCATTCAAGTATACCAATTTGAGGACATTGCCTCAGATGAGAGTATATATGAAGAAGAGGAAGTCTTAAGTCAGGAAGAATCTGATGGAACAGAATCGGAATCTGACTGAAGACGAGGTGTTTCGACACGAAACACATGAAGATTTGTCTGGGTTTTTTAGCCAGACAACAATATCTCATAACATGGTTCAAAGAATCATGAGAGAAAATCCGAGTCTACAGAGATATCAAGGTTTCTCTGCAGGACAGGTAGAAAAGTTCTTAGGAAGTCTTGGCCTAAGAAACAGAAAGCATCATCTAATCTATAAAGTTTCTAGAAGGGAAATGGCAATCCCAATGGAACTTACAGGAAATAGAATGGAGATGCAGTTAATTCCTTCCGAAGAAATAAAGGAGGAATTACAAAAACTCAAGATAGAAGTAGCAAGGACTATGTCCTGGATTCATATAGGAGCAATCCAGATTATGATAAAAGCTACTTTCAAAGAAGGGATAGATTCACCAATTGATATCGCCATATGCGATAAAAGAATGGGGAATCTACAAGATTCAGTACTGGGAACAATCTCAGGAAACCTCTGTGCGGGAAAAATTGTAGGAGTAATCTATCCAAGGATAGCCTACAACCTGGCAGATCGAGATTTCAGCCGAGCCTTGACATTACATCAGAACTTCAAGGAAAAAAGGTTGATGAAGGAAGGCAATAGACCATATTCTATTACCTATCAGATTTCATATGCTCTATCTAATACACATCATTCTGAATTGTTTATTAGAAACGAGTTTATTGAAATACCTGAGATATTTGGAAAAGTTGCGCAGGCAATTTATCCAGAAAGAATTGAGTTTCCTTTAATACAGGAAACAGATATCCAGATCCAAGACAAACCGATTCTACAGAGAAATCAAAGTCTTAGACTGGAACCAAGAAGACTATCTTTTCAAGGAGATAGAATTACAAGTTACAGATGGGATAAAAAGCCTGTCATAGAAACCCAACAGGAGTTGAAAAGTTTTTCTACAATAGGAAAGCTCAGATGCCCAGAAGGTTGGAAGGAAGTAGAAATAGTATTTGATATTACAAAACAAAGGAATCAATTTCCTTGTAATTCAATATACTATTTGGAACAACCGATGATAGGAACTTACCAAGGACTGATTAATATCGGAGAATTGGAGGTTCATATTCAAGGAATTCCAGGAAAAGAATCAGAACGATTGATTCTTGGGCTAGAGTTTCTCGAGGAACATAAACCTTGGAAACGTCTAGAGTATGGAATGGAGTTTATGGCAGAAGATAAAATGTGGAAAATCCAATGACCACAAGTCCATTCTCCATATACATTCCAGTAGGAATGTTGTATGAACAATATAAGGCAGAATACTTTGCTGCATATATTGATTCAGGTGCTGGAATATGTACAGCAAAACGAGGAGTTTTTCCAAATAATTTGGAAGAAGAGTTACCCAAGATTGCTGGAAGAGATTTTTCCAGAAGAATCTTAATCTTATGTAAAGGGATTAAGATGACTGAAATCATGATTGGCGGTGCTGGACAAACACCTTGGTACAAGGTAAAGACACCACCAATTTATTTTCACGATACAGGAGCTGACATATTGTTAGGAAATAATTTCCTACAAATGTTCAAGTCCTATACACAAGAAAATGAGACTAGAAGATTAGTGTTCACAACACCATGTGCCCACAAAATCATAGTCCAGAGACTTAGGGAGGCATTTTACAGAAAATTGCCAATCCAGTTTCGCAGCAAGCGTGGTGATTCAGGAAAACTTCTGAACCCAAAAATGAAGGATTCAAGACGGTTTGGAGAAACAATGCTCCAGTTAAGAGCAGATAAGGAACTCCAACCAGAAGATATAGAATGCCTTAAGATAACTCTACACACAAATGAAGTAGAGTTTGAATCTAAGGTATCACTGGAAGATGTCAAGAAGAGGATCAAAGAAAATTATAACGAAGATCCCTTGGCATGGTGGGACAGAAATCAACTCAGGGCTTGCCTTAAGATCAAGGAAGGCAAAGAGTATGAATTTGTCCGTTGTAAACCCATCCCAATGAACATCATTGATCAGAGGGATATGCAGATTATAATCAAGGAACATTTGGACCTTGGATTAATCAAAGCAGGTATGTCACCATATAGCAGTCCAGGTTTTCTGGTAAGAAACCATGGTGAAATTAAACGAGGAAAACCCAGATTGGTTATTAATTATCAAGAAATTAATAAGATTCTGGAGTTTGATGGGTATTTTATACCTAGTAGAGAACACTTGATTAGTTGCATTCGCAATGCCAAGATATTCTCTAAATTTGATTGCAAGTCTGGATTCTATCAGATTCGGATGCAGGAAGAAAGCAAGAAATTCACAGCTTTCTCCACACCTCAAGGACATTATATTTGGGAAGTATTACCAATGGGATTGGCTAACTCACCCCAAATATTTCAAAGAAAGATGGATAATCTTTTCAAAGATTATTTCAAGTTTATGTTTGTTTACATCGACGATGTTTTAATAGCATCCAAAGATATGAATGAACATGTTAAACATTTGGAGATTTTCTCTAATGTTTGCAAGAAAGAAGGACTGGTTTTATCTGAAAAGAAAGCAGTCATTGCTACAAGAAAGATTGAATTCCTCGGAATTGAAATCGATGAATCAGGAATAATTCTGCAAGAACACATAGTAGAAAAGGTGCAGAATTTTCCAGAGAATCTCAAAGACAAGAAACAACTTCAAAGTTTTTTAGGGGTTGTTAATTTTGCTGGGATGTTTATTAAAAACCTAGCAAAACACAGGAAGGTGTTCAGTCCATTATTGAAAAAGGATGCTAGATTTATATGGACAGACGAACACACAAAGGGACTTATCCATTTAAAGAAGGTTTGCAAAAATCTTCCAAAGATGGCTATTCCTCAAGACGAGGATGATCTGGTATTATATACCGATGCCAGTGATCATTGGTGGGCTGCAGTATTAACAAAGCTCACACCAGATGGAGAACAACCATGCAGATATTGTAGTGGGTTATTCTCAGATGCAGAAGCCATAAGATGGCATATCAACGAAAAGGAATTTTATGCAGTAAAGAGGGCTTTTGAAAAATGGCCGTTATTTTTACTTGCAAAGAAATTCACTTTGAAAGTTGATAACACTCAAGTCAAAGCCTTTTTGAGGAATAGAATTGAGTCTAAACCAGAGAAGGCTAGATTATTACGATGGCAAGCTTTATGTCAAAATTATATTTTTGATATTATGATAATAAAATCTCATGAAAATATTCTTGCAGATTTTTTAACAAGAGATGGACAGCATTGACATTGATGCTATTATCAAGATGCAGAGGCATTTGAGGGAACACCTTGAAATGCTTCAAACCGAGTTCAACAAGTTAGCTGTTAACGCAGAAGTTGCGGGAAGGCTACAACAAGCTGATAAGAGAATTGTCTCTGATCGAATTACAGGATGTTTACAGGCATATACTCAGTTATGGTCTGTAACGCAAAGGCCTATCCTCCAGGGCATTGAGAGACCATTGGTTTCTCAAATGGAGAGTTTTCGAGTACAGGACTCTATACCTGTAGCGGGGGATTCAAATACCCCTTGCACAAGTGTTAAGTCGGGATCATCACGAGATGAGTCGGCTGAAACAAAAATTGAGACTCCTGATCCTTATCTTGAGTCCTCAAGTCAACCCTTCACCTCGGGGATTGAAGAGGGAGAGATCAACCTTAGGCCTCGTATTGACAAAGGCAAAGCTAAGGTTGGTACTAATGAAGGTATAATTTCTCCATTTCAGGTTTATCAGCAGAATTGGGAGAAATTAAAAACACGTATCGGCATTAACCCAGCTACAAATAGGGTTGATGTTTCAGGAAAATATCCAAGGGTATGGATGAAACCTAATTCATATCCCAAGGAGGTTAAAGCTTGGTATGAATTTGGGGCTCTTGCCTCAGTTTATACTACATCACCCAGCTTTCCGGAGATTTCATGTTTACCAAAATGGATCCAGGAAGCTGTTCACGAAACTTGGGCGAATAATGATTATTTGTCCAGAGGAGATATTCTGGAGTTGTATTTTTTCAGTGCAGCACCAGAACCAGCAGGGAAAGGCACACATGAAGCCTTTCATTTCATCAAGCTAAGGAGGCCAGATTTAAATGTCCAGAAATTCATCAAAGACCCTCCGACAGAAGAAACACCCCTGGTGTCTTCAATTACCGAAGAGGATATTTCTACCAGAAGAGCTTGGGGTATTTGGGTCTGTCTCACTGAGATGGACAAAGTCAAGTTTCCGTTCAAATTCTACAATCATTCGGTGAACGGATCATTCCTGTTGAATACCATGACAGGAAAAACAACAAGTTTCGCAGAAGATTTATTTGAAAAGAAAAGAAATCTTTTGTGGAACAGCAAGCTACCGGCAAGCAAAGAGACTCGCCGAAAGTTCTGTAATATGGCACACATAGGAAGATGGTCGGAAAACATCTGCCCTGAATGCCAAATACAGAAAGAACCAGAGTTCGGTAAAGGTTTCAAACCGAGATCTGATCGGAAGCATTTTACCGAAGCAAGGACAAGTGGGGAAGGACCACATGCACATTTTCCTCGAGGATACAAAAAATCAAAGATTCCTCGACAAAATTAAAAGGGACATGTGACCCTCCATTACAAAAGCAAGATCACTACCATATGAGTGATAGAAACAGGACAACCACTAATCAGTGGTAAAAGACAAATGGACCACCAATAACAAATGGTGGATGACTCAGCAAGCATTGGATACCCATCTAAAAGGAATCCAATGAATAAAAAATTAACTGGTCCCGAAAAATTCATCCATAAATAAGGACAGAATGAAAACCAGTTAACACACCAGAATCAAAACTTAAAAATGTATCGAGTATATTTGAAAGTTTTGAAAAGAAGGATATCATATAAGAGGAAAGAGGCAGAAGCTCTAAAATGGTTAGTAAATCATTTTAAAGAGTATAAAAAAGATGAAATTACTGCCGATATCCTAGAAACTCATCGTCATTGGTATCTAAAAGAGATAAAGGAAGATGAGAAGTTGATGTCCAGATTAATAATCTAGACAGGGACCCTTCAACCACTACATGGTCCCCTAGCAAGCTGTAAAGGCTAATGAAGATTTGAAATCCGAGTTTCAAATCCGAAGAAGCCTTCTATAAATAAAGACGGAAGAAGGAAGTGAAGATCATAAAAATTTTCTCCATTTCTTTCATACAAGGTTGTAATATTTTCTTTCAAAAGTTTTATGTGTGTAGTAAGTTCAGCTACGAGGAGTAGCTAAACAAGTTTCTCCTCCTCTACAGGAGGTTACTATGTAATAAATAAATGTTTGTGTTTGAATAAAAGAGATCTTTGCTCTTAGCCCCTCTCATGTATTATTTTCAAAATTTGATCTTTTGCTGTACGCTCTAAGGTAGGAAACGAATTAGAGCTGTGCTAAGTACTGCTGAAGGAATCTGCTTAGTAACCATCGGTTGCGATTGTGTGGTTGGACTGTGAGGAGCAGTTCGTAAAATACGGTGGATATAACCCGGTGGTACTCTAGTCAAAGAGGTAAAAGATTTAATTTATTTTACGGAAGCATGATGGGCCTTTTATTACAAAAGAAAATCAATTATTTGAAAAATAAGGTTGAAGGGTAGGATGGGAAATTTTAAAGAAATGGGGAGTTGAAACAAAGTTTTAGTGGGATAGGGAGTAAAAGAGAAGTTGAGAATAGGTATAGGGATTTTTTGACAAGTTGCCCAAAAAAATATACCTATAAATATTTTAGTAAGATCGATTTTTAAAATAACTAAAGGATCGAAAATGCATTAACTTTACTTTTTGTGGTATGCTCATTTCACAAAATAAGGTGTTGTTGATGTTCAAGAATTTGTCTAAATCGTTACTTCCAAAGTTCAATGAAGTTTTTTTAATTTCAACTGGCGAAATATGATTTTAAAATTTAAACCACAACGTATCTTCTGTGTAAAACTAAAATAATAAAAAATATATAATTAATCACGTAACATACGTACGTGGCCCTATGGATCTTTACACAAACAAAATTAACCTATCGTAATAAAAGAAATAAAAAATTTGACCAGCCTTGTTTGTTGTATGGGCACGTAGCATGACACGCGTCTCGAGAATGAGACACTTGGCGTCTTTCTTCCCTCCCCCGAACTCTATATAAACCATTTTCCACTGCTAGGAAGATCATTCCAACGTTTTACAATCTGGGTTATTCAATACTTGCTAAGACAACCTCGTATCATTCGAGATCTTGAGATTATTTGTTCGTGTAAAAAATTCGCATTTGAAAATGGCATCCAACGATCAGATCAACTACAACGCTGGTGAAGCCAAGGGTCAGGCTAAGGTACTCAGTACTCTCGTGTTCTTAAATCATTTTTAGTTCTTGAATGCATTTCCTTCCAAGTCACATTTGAGCCTACCTAGTTGTTTATATATATATATATATATATATATATATATATATATATATATATATATAGAGCCGTGGGCTCATTTTATATATAGACTTACACACATATCAAGTATAGCATGATCTATATTTAATAATAATAAAATGAGCCCACCACAGCTAAACTCATGAGAGAAGAGTTCACGACTTAGAAAAAAAAGCAATCAAGCAAAATCTAACGAAAAAACTAGCGGGAAATAGAAGAAATGTTGTCGAAAATTTGGAATCACACTAGTTTCAGAGCAAAATTATTGAAAATCTTGCTGATTACAAGTCTTTTTGAGACTTTAGTGAACATGCTTCTTATTTTTTATATTCACTTGTATGTATTATTTTGTTGTACATCAAATTCTTTTTAGCCTGGTGGATATAAAATTCTGATTCCGCCATTTTTACCATGTGTGCTTTTGCAGGAGAAGATTGGACATGGAGTCGACTGCTGTGAAGGACAATGCCGAGGGAGCCAAAGATAACACTGGAAACTACTTCACCACCGCCAAAGACAAGGCTTTTGAGACCGCGCAAGCTGCCAAGGACAAGGTGACCGGCGCAGGCCAAGCTACCTGGGACAAGGCCAGGTGAAACTACGCTAGCCTGCCAAGGACAAGGTGACCGGCGCAGGGCCAAGCCACCTGGGACAAGGCCGGTGAAACTACGGAAGCCGCCAAGGACAAGGTGACCGGCGCAGGCCAAACCACCAGGGACAAGGCCTGTGAAACTACGGAAGCCGCCAAGGACAAGGTGACCGGCGCAGGCCAAGCCACCAGGGACAAGACAAGTGAAACTACAGAAGCCGCCAAAGACAAGGTGAGCGGCGCAGGCCAAGCCACCAAGGACAAAGCTTCGGAGACCACAGATTACGCCAAGGATAAGACCAGCGGAGCAGCTCATGCCACGAGGGATCGAACGTCGGGAGCGGCTGAATCCGGCAAGGAATCAGCCGAAGCCGGCAAGGAGAAGGGCGGCAACATCATTCAGAAAACCGCGGATGCATTGAAGAATACTTTCGGCGTGGGGGGCGACCAGTAAATTGAATATTATTCGCATGTTTCATTTTGGATATCCATGAAAACTTTAAACGAGGAAGCCTTTTTCCTTTGAATTTGGTATTACCAATTTCACACAGTATATGGCTATCCTTGTCTCTTTGTATTTGGTCCAATTCAATAATACTATTTCTATTTCGCTATAATAATAAATTCTTGGGATAAATCCTTTTTTGGTTTTCATGCAATCATATTTGTTACTGCTAAGTTAATATAAATTGTTACCATAAAATTGACCAGTGAGATCACACATTTAGATGAAAACTTATATGGCGTAGTGGTTAATTTCTGCTCACTCAATTGAGAGGGTTCATGTTTGAATCTCGACCAATTACTGCATTTGTATTTGAGTTCTAAGTCCAGGTGTAATCAATATAAATCCAGAGAATATTTTCACTAAAAAAAAACCAAGATCTTCAATAAATTACATGTCTTCACATCCGTTGACAATGTATTTTAGACCAATAATATGTTTCTTTCACTTTTAAATGTTAACTTACTAGGTTTCATGTGCAATCAAATCAATTTTAATATCAATGTAATAATAAATTCCTTTTTTACATCTAAAATGTTCTTTTGATTATAATATTTAAGGATAAAAATATTTTTGTCTCATTACTTGTATATTTTTCAGTTTTAGTCATATTATCAAATCAATTGATGATTTTACTCCAATGACTTTTTTTTTTCAATTTTATTCATTTTTAATCAGAGTGCGGATATGGAATCGAATACGTCAGAAATATCCGATACCATAACAACATTTTTTGGTGTCATGTCAATATTGTCCGACGTTATACCAACTCTCGTTGGAAAATGACTAAAATTGAAGAAAAAAAAGGTGTATTAAGAATGTGAATGGACTAATAATAAAACAAAAATTGAATATATATATATAAATTACAGGACCAAAAATACTATTTTCTCCAAGTGGACATATTAAAAAAGTACAATATTCAACATACACAATATCTGGTTATCTTGTTAGCATTCCAATTAATATTGAAATAAAATATATGGAAAAAACAAATTGGAAAGGTAAGATGGCCACTGCTACCCAATATATTCTAGTATTCAGAATAGGGGAAAAATCACACTATATGTCTTATAATTTATATTTTTTCTAAATGCATATCACTCAAGAAATCTATTGAACTAAACCGACAACACTATCGATGAAAGACCATTAAGCCAAATCAAACATGTGCTGATCAACTACGCTGCCACTAGATGAGATTGACAAATAGAATATGTTGTCTCATTTAAAATTATCAGACGACATTCTCTGAAGACAATTAATAGTTATCTCTGTGAAAGAATTTGTTGTTATCAGTAAGTACAAAATAAATGATATGTTGGTTACCCCTTTCAGCTAATATCCAAAGATCACCCGTTACTATTTTGAAAATACGACAAATACTTGTGAAACCTTCTGCATAATTTTCAGGCATCCAGTACATCTGTGAGAATCATATCTATTTATTAACGTTGGAGATCAACACTTATAAAAGGATATGCTTCATAATTGAAGAAGGCAACTGTTACATTGATCATCATCAATCATTCTCAAATATTATGCATTTCTCAAACATATTTATCATAAGTTGTCTTGCAGAAGCAAAAAGTTATATCAGATCGATTAAGGATCATCTTGTGAACATCTTGGTCTCACTGATCATTTGTATACACAAACTTAACTGTTTAGTGATAATCTGTCTATGTAAGGACCGTGTATCGTATTATCGTAAATCTTATGTTGAATAACAATAATTCATGAAATTGTTATGTGATTACGTGTATGACGTATATAATTGACAATGACAGAGAGAAAATAAGTGGTGAGGATGAAAGATTGTATTAGAAATTGATTATGTTTGAAAAGTATGATGAACTGCGACAGAAAAGTGACACATGTTACGGGTTTTAGCATACTTAATTGATTATTAGTCCAAATGAAATGAGGTCAATTTCATTGGAAATCTAATATATAGTACTAAAACTTTCATGTTTTGCGTTTTGTCCAAATCCATTTGGAAATAAGGGCAAAATCATCCCAAGTGTATCGTGTGCATTTTAGTTTATGCACTAACACATTTTGGGAGAATGAGCATAACTCTCGCATCCAATATCCAAATTGAGTGAGGTTTGTGGCAAATGAAAGCTAATACATAGAGCTACAACTTTCATGTTGACCACTGTTGCTAATTCGAAACTTAAAATAAAGTTTCGGAAAAAACAGGTCACGCTAGGGCGCAACAGTTTGCGCGCCCCAGCGCGTGACCAAGCCAAAACGTGTTCGGTAGAAGCAGGCGCTCTAGGGCGCCAAACTTGACCGCCCCAGCGTCGATACATATATTGCACAGTATTTGAGGTTGATAAAAATGAATTGTGCTTTCATATTTCTGATCTCCTTGTCGTAGCTTCGAAGGAAAAATAGGGAATTCAACTTCTAGCGTCTGAATATCCTTTGAAACATTGTCAAAACTTGGAACAAATTATATATTCGGAATCCTTGTGTCGAGAACTTTCTTTTGAGGTAAGTTTCTTCTAGTTTCAACACCTCTATTTATTGAAATGCTAGAATAACATGTATTTTAAGTCGATATTCATATATGCGATAGAATAACCGACAAGAAACTAAGTTTTGAAGTTGGAATTAAATTATGTTATAATTTCAATTTGATATAAATTTTCAAAGTTTCAAAAGATATTTGAAACTTATACTGTAGATTTTGAATGATGTTATTGATTGAAATGAACATGTTATTGATGTAGATAGATTATTATACTGATATCTTCAAGCTACATCGATTGGAACCAAGAATTGAGGTATGTTGCGACCGAGTAACATACGACAGATATCTGTATCATATAATATATGTTTGATTTAGAATATATGTATATATGCGTTATTTGTTGAATTGATATGGCATACATGACATACACGTTGACCTATGATCCTTGGATACCAATTATGATTAGATTTGATTCTGAGGTTTGTGAATACGATGCTATGTTTAGCATTATGTGACCCTTAAAGCATAGTCATTGGTAGCCCTATTGATTGATTGAGATTTGATATTTGATAACGGTTTGTTAAGAGCCCCACAGTGTAACTATCAGAAACCTATTTTTGAACAGATTGAGTTGAGAGATAGTTACTAGGAGTTTCAACTCATTAGAGTAGGTGAACAACATTGAAATGAGTTTGTAATAGAGTTGAATCATTCAAATCTTATAATAAAATTCTTCTAAAAATAGAAAGATAAACGTAGAAGTTTAGTCTTCTAACTTCCATAACAAATTTTCACCTTATTTTATTATCAGTCAACTTATGTCTTTATCTTATATTACTTACACTACTTTTTTATCACCAAAATTGATTTGTTGAACTTGCGTATATCTTATTTACTTAGTATTTAGAGTTTTTTCTGCACTTAGTATTTTTGTAGCTGATTTTACTAAGTTTGATTGGAATATTAACTTGAGATGTTAACATAGTTTAAGTTTTGCATTATTTTTCACATTTGTATAACAATCTATTCACCACCCACTCTAAACTGTTATTTGTGATCCTAATAAGTGGTATCAGAGGTTTATTCAATTCAATGATATCTGATATACTTTAATGGTTTCTTTCAACAAAATACATATGTTTTCAAAAAAAGAATATGATGAATGAAAAATCCGAATGCAGTCACATCTATCAGCTCAAGATGATGACATGTGGTATGTCATAACAGATGAACTAATGGAGATCTTAACAACCGACACTTTGTAGCCATTTTAGTCAGAGGTCCACAAATGGTCGAGCAATTCAGCATGGAGTGGACCGCCAAAAAAAAGAAGAAAGCTATCTAGACAGCGTAGTCAAAGATTTCATTTATAAAACATTAGATAAAAAAATGTTTAGTAAAATTAAAACATATTCAACTGCTAAAGAAATTTGTGAAAAACTAACTCAACTTTGTGAAACAAATGACCAAACTAAGGAGAACAAGCTCATGGTGGCCATTCAAAAATTCAATAATATCAAAATGAAAGTAGGAGAGACAATGAATGAGTTTGATGAAAGATTCAACAACATAGTGATTGAGCTGGCTGCTCTTGGGAAGTAATACAACAACAGTAAGGTTGAACTTTAAGTGGTGAGAGCCTTACCAAGAGAATGAGGCTTCAAGACTATAGACATATGGGAATTCAAATACCTGAGAAAAAATTGAATTGCATGATCTGTTTGCTGATCTAAAAGCTTACAAGTTTGAACTAGGAATGAGAAATGATAAAGAACCATCGATCTCACAACCAACAAAATCTTTGTCACAACAGAGGAGTCTCCATCAAAATCTATTGAACAACTAAGTAATGATGTCGTGTTACTCTTTGTAAACAAATTCGGGAAATTCATGAAGAAAAATCATTGCAATTTTCAAAAATATGGAGACACGCAATGGAAAATATTAGGATAATTCAGGTTTGGATCTCAAAAGGGCTAATATTTTCTAGACCCAAAGAAATGTGGGTACCAAAGTCCTTAAATCTATGATTGCAGGTAAAAAAGATCGAGCTGTTAAAGAAATCAACGTGGTGCTTGGACAGTGGATGTTCAAGACACATATGAAATGTCATACTATTATCTGATATCATTAAGTTTCAAGTTCCAAAAAGATCACTTTGGGAGATGATTAAAATAGTATAACTATAATATAATATTATCCATGTTAGCAGTTTTATTAATGATGTTAGTTGAAATTTTAATTTATGTTATAATATAATTAAAATAAGTCATTTATATGATAATGAGTATATTTTAGAATTTCACAAACACACTTGCACTGTTAAAAATTTAAATGGTAAAGCTATGCTGATTGGAAATAAGACTGTTAATACATATAAAATAGACCGGTCTGTTGAACAACCATATGATCCAAAATGTTTTATTGTTGTTAATTCTAACAAAAATTGGTTATGGAACAGAAGATTAAATCATTTGAATTTTAAAACAATCACTAATTTGAGCAAGAAGAATTAAATCAATTTGATATAAACAAAGTTTGACATCTAGTTCCTAGACCATAAGATCAATTTGTTATAGGTGTCAGATGGTTTTATAGAAATATACTAGATGCAAATGATATTGTCATTAGTAATAACAAAGCCATGTTAGTAGCACAAAGATTCAGAAAAGAAGAATGAATAGATTTTGATGAATCTTTTGTATCTGTAATCAGATTAGAAACTATCAAAATCTTCCTTGTTTTGTTGGCTTTAAATATTTTAGATCAATCAGATGGATGTTAAATCTGCATTTTTATTGAAACGTCTACTCGTTTTAAAAGTTCGGAAATAATTTTTTTAAAAAAAAACTCGCCATTACAAAATAACATTTAAAATAATCGTTTTTATTTGACAATAAAAATCTCACAGTTTAAAATGAGCAACATTAAAAGTAAACGTAACGGAGTAAAAATCGTAATATCCTCATCGTACATAAAATGTCCATCTCCTCTCAAATCTCATAAAACATAATGCGAAAAACATGTGGTCCTCGGGTCGTGTTACCACACCATGTCTGCCTACTCAGAGTTAGGCACCTCCAGTCCCCTGATTATTAAGCTCACTTGAATCACACATGCCTAGTGAGTCTAAAGACTCAACACACCTGCACCGTTAATAGCAAATACATATACATAGCACACAACAGTGAAAAATACCATACTCAACATACCTTTCATCAACTTTAAAAAAAATTAACATAAACATGTCGTGTAAAATCATGACGTGTCAAAACAGCTCATCATTAATCATCGTTCATCATTCATTGTTTATCATTTATCATTCATCATTCATCATTTATTATTTATCATTGTTGAATTCAGTTTAATAGAAGTGATTATCGTGCATCATCATTTACGATGGATCCATCATACATAGAACTGCGGTACCCGGCGGCTGTCGGACATCAGTGACAGGATAACTCATCCACTGTGCCTAGGCTTCATCATCAGCATTTACATATATGTCTTAAACATTTAGATATACTTCGATAGCCACAACTAATTCCCGTCATCCATAACATTATCATTTTCATTACTTATAAAAATAATGCTCCAATGCAATTTTTCTTAAATCCAGCATGCGACGTATATCTTCATAAAATCTTAATGTAATGCCCAAGAATTGTCGTAGAATTGATCAGACAAGATTAATGTAATGCCCAAGACTTGTAGAATTAATCAGTTAAGATTATTAGATATTACAAGGATTAAAAATGTGGATATGTAGAAAATGCAGGACCACACCCGCGGTCTGGGAGACACCGCACCCGCGGTGTAAGTCCAGTAGGGTAGGGATTTTGGGCGAAGCAAGACCGCGGGTACCTGCGGTCAAGACACCGCACCCGCGGTAATGATAACACCGCACCCGCGGTCTAAGCTTTCGGGAAAAAGAAGGATAGACATTGCATGAGCGCACCCGCGCTCCTTGCACTACCGCACCCGCGGTCATGTGTGGTTGCTGAAAAATGATGCCACGTTTCAGAGTTTGCATGCAATATATATAAAACTGATTTACACGTAATTCATCAAAAATTCAGAAAAGAGGCGAGATTTTTGAGAGAAAAATCCTTACGCCTTTTAGACATGCGATTGTGAAATATCCGTCTATCAGAATTCAAATCCGAACGCAGTATTGTGTTCCTCTCGACACGAGCTACACAAGGACGTAAGTTTTATTACGTTTTGAGATGTTTTGAGAATACGATGTTGCTAGAATTGCATGTGATTCAGATATGGTGTTTCTACTACTGTAGACAATGTAGAATTGAAGACAGATTAAAGAACAGACTGTTTCTGTAATTGTTATGTTTTCAGAGTTGATTTGACTGAGATTTCATATCAGAATTGTATTGTTATTGAGATTATGACTAGTATTGTTATTGATTATGAAGTCTGATATTATATTTATGATGTTTAGACTGACGGGGTATCGAGACTGTGTTGTTATGTCGTTTAAACATCAGTTGATTTAGATTGATCAGATTCAGATTTGATGTCGATTAGATTGGGATATTATTGATATGACTCAGATTGTATCTTGTTCAGACATTGATCAGATTGTATACTGAATTGAGTATTGATCAGAATAGATTGTGAATTGAACTACACATTGATACAGTGTATTTGATTTTGTCATTTCAGATCGGATATGGACAGACTGAACTTCGAGACTTCGTCTTCCTCAGACGGGGACGACAAAGGTATAATTCATGTGATATTCGGGAAGAAACAACTCAATTGAGATCACTACTTGAGTTGCCCAATAAATCACATACTATATTCTTGTTTATGTTTTATATGATTATGCTTTGTTTACTGATTGTATTCATGCATTTAAGATAGGACAGTTTGGAGATCAGCCAGACTGCTAGACGTTCGGTGATATCACAGCTTAGGAGAAGATCACCTCTCCTATTGTAGATGTGGATACAGATCAGACCGAAGTCTAGGAATAAGACGTACAGTCACCCCGAGTGGTAGGGTAGGTGATAGATCGTCTTATTCACACCGGGATCCCTAGAGTTATAGATCGAGTCAAGTCTAGACATGATTTGATTAGGACTTCATGCTTATATGGATGTGGCTCCTAGATCATGGGACCTATCGTTATTGCTTTCAGTTGTGCTAGCATGTTTTTATGATTTAGATTGTTTATATGCATGTTTATCTGATTTGAGTTGCATGCTTAATTTCATAGATTATGAAATATATTGTGTTTATACAGGATCGCATGTTTTATGATTTAGTTTTTTATATACATGCTTACCATGTTTTATACTGGGATTTATTCTCACCGGAGTTATCCGGCTGGTGTCTTGTTTGTATGTGTGCATGACATCAGGAGAGGCAGGATCGGGGTCACGAAGATGATGAGAGAAGACGAGTTTAGCGTGGTGATTCCGGACTTACAGTAGATTGGATTTTACTACTAGAATTTTTGTAGTGAACCTTAGATTAGAATGTTGTACATTATTGTATTTTTAATACTGAATTGTATTTTATATACAGACATGTATAGTATTTAGGTTCCATTACCTTCCGCAGTTATGTAATTTAAAAAGAAAAATTTTAGACCCTGTTTATCAGAACAGATAATTAATCCCAACGATGATTAAGAACTTGATTAGCGTCCGGGTCTCCACACTTAAAAATCGTGATCATGATACATAAACATTTAAAATATCATAAATTTGTGATCAGGGCACTGCCAGGACCAAAATCTCACTCTGGGTGCAAAATGATCATTTTGCCCCTGGAAACCCAAAAATTATTGTTTAACCCCTGGACCTCTAAAATTGACCCGAAGCTTACCAAACTCCTTAAAATATCCCAAAACATATTTATAAGCATTCTTAGATGTAACATCAAGCCAAAATCAGAACTTAACCGATTCATTTTAAAACTTGGATCGGAACCTCGGTTTTAACCCGAATCGAACCGAAACTAAACCAAATTTTTCCCAAATTTTTACCACCCTTTATAAACAATTAAAAGGCCCTAAAAAACTAATCCATCCCCTTAGACCTTTGCACAAGACCGTGAACATCTGTTGTAAATTCCAGCAAGCCATCGCCCAACTCTAGCCGTGACCCTATCATGCTTCTAACTACTTCATGCTTAAACCGACTCGAACCAGGCCCTAGACCCGACCCTTAGACATAACTTAAGATCATGATACACTCCTTTCAAACTCAGAACTAACGCCTGAGCCCCAAAGCGAGCAAGAGCTGTGACTAGCCTAACCCGTCTCCCATTGGTGCGGCTGGTTGCTTACTGGTCCAGCCACCTTCCCTAGCCAACCCAACCCAGCCCTAAACCAACACAACCAGGCCCTCCATAGGACCATAAGGAATGACCCAAGACACTGCCCAATTCCCTGGCTCCGTCCAGCAGCTGCCCCAAACCCCACAGCCGTGACTTGCTCTACGTGAACCCAAATTGCACAGCCGCATCTTTCTTTGTTCAGCCACTTGGCTGCCGCTCCAAGCCATGAACCACCATAAAGAGACTTATCCGAAGACCCTTAGACACGCACCAAACCGTAGCCCCAGGCCTGGAACGAACCCATGCATGGCCTCCTACACCCAAGCCATGATCGAGCCTTATCTTCCCCAAAACAAGGCAATTTCGTTCTGCCCTTAGTCTGAACCAAACCAGACGAATTCTTCCACTCTTAGGACTCCTACCCCTCTCTATTTCAAGCCCATGGTCGATGCTATATCACAACAGTTTGAGGTTGAGTAAAAAGTACTCACTTAGCATAGAAGGATTGTACACAGTCAGGGTGCACACTTGAGAGATTTGTCAACATGATGTAAACAACAAAATGAAAGAGGATAATTT
Source organism: Primulina eburnea (assembly GCF_022965805.1). NCBI lineage: Eukaryota > Viridiplantae > Streptophyta > Magnoliopsida > Lamiales > Gesneriaceae > Primulina > Primulina eburnea. Next base: position 37,521,146 of record NC_133110.1, read on the forward strand.
ATGATTATGCAAAATGTCTAATATCCTAATAATGGTCATGCACAAACTGGTGTTGTCATCGGTGTTGTCAACACCAATGACAGCACAGTCACAAATTAATGCACACACATACTGAGAGACTTCCGAAGATTGGAGAATCTCTCAAGGTCTAAAGGTTTCGTGAAAATATCAGCCAACTGGTTTTCAGTCCTAACAAATTCCAGTCGAATTATTCCTTTCTCAATCAGATCTCGAATAAAATGATGTCTAATGTCTATGTGTTTTGTTCGAGAGTGTTTAACAGGATTCTTAGAGATGTCTATAGCACTGGAATTGTCACAATACACAATCATTGTATCACTATGAAAGCCACAGTCCTCAATCATTTGATTCATCCAGACTAATTGAGAGCAACAACTAGCAGCAGCTACATATTCTGATTCAGCATTGGATAGGGATATGCAGTTTTGTTTCTTACTAGTCCATGAAACTAGGTTATTTCCTAGATAGAAACATCCACCTGTTGTGCTTTTCCTATCGTCTAGGTCTCCAGCCCAGTCAGCGTCAGAAAATCCCACTAGATTTGTGTTCGTATCTCGAGTGTACCATAAACCTAATTCTAGCGTACCAGCAATGTATCTAAGAATGCGTTTCGCAGCCTTTAGATGTGATAATTTCGGATTAGCTTGGTACCTAGCACATAAACACACACTGAACATGATATCGGGGCGAGTAGCAGTTAAGTACAAAAGACTCCCAACGATGCTGCGATACATGGTGTTGTCAACACCTTCACCAACACCATCGGTGGACAGTTTTTCACTGGACCCCATGGGGGTTTTCATGTGTTTCAAGCCGTCGGTAGAGAATTTTTTAATCAAATTTTTTGCATACTTGGATTGACACAAAAAAAATACCATCATGCATTTGCTTAACTTGCAATCCAAGAAAGAAGTTCCACTCTCCTACCATACTCATTTCAAATTGAGATGACATGCAGTCAACAAAGTTGTCAACAAGCTTATGTGATGAACTACCGAAGATAATATCATCCACGTACACTTGACATATCAGAATATCATGATGCACTTTTTGAATGAAAATGGTTTTATCAACCTCACCTCTGAAGCCTAAGTTTATCAATTATTCGGCCAACCTGTCATACCATGCACGAGGAGACTGTTTCAGTCCATAGAGAGCTTTGTTCAGTTTGTATACATGGTCCAGGTGATGAGGATCTTCAAATCCCTTGGGTTGACTTACATAGGCTTCCTCATTCAGAATTCCATTCAAGGAAGAACTTTTCACATCCATTTGATACAACTTAATACGCATGTGACATGCAACAACAAGTAGTAATCTAACAGACTCAATTCGAGCTACAGGAGCGAAGGTTTCATCAAAATCCACCCCCTCAACCTGTGTATACCCTTGAGCCACTAACCTAGCCTTGTTACGAACAATGTTACCAGATTCATCAGTTTTTTTTTAAAGATCCATTTTGTCCCAATAACATTGACGTTCAAAGGTCGAGGCACTAAATCTCAAACTTTATTGCGTACAAATTGTTCAAGTTCCTCATGCATAGCATTGACCGAGAAGTCATCTTTTAAGGCATCAGAAACATTCTTGGGTTCAACTTGGGACATGAAACAAGAGTGACTTACCTGAGAGAATGAGGAAGTCATGCATACCAGCCGAATCATCTTTCGATAGTCAACCTTCTCCTTTTTCCTTGTCTTCACATCTTCATGTACTTCACCAATGATTTGTGATGATTGATGATTCTTCTGGATTTTGCTCGGAATGTCTTTCCCACTGTTGATTATTTCATCATCACCAATCTCTTCATTTTCCACGACTTCATTTCTTGTAGTATCCCGATGCCTAATTTGAGTTAATTATTGGATTAATTGTATTTCGGTGGGATCGGAAGGACCGAACCGGGTTCGGATCGTCCGAAGTTGGTTCGGATCGTCCGAAGTGGGTTCGGATGGACCGTTCTGTTCGGAGTCAGACGAGTCATGTCATGTCAGAGTTCGGATCGTCCGATCAGGGTTCGGATCGTCCGAAGACAGGTGGCTGGACACGTGGAAGACATGCAATGTTCGGATCGTCCGAAGTGGATCGGATCGTCCGAAGTGTACCGGATCGGAGCGTCCGAAGTGGATCGGATCGTCCGATCGTTGTCTATAAATAGAAGCGCGAGGCTTCACTTTTCACTCGCCAATTCCGAGAGTTTCAGAGCGTTTTAGTCGTTTCTGATGGGTTTCTAGTCTTTTCCCGAGGTTCGGGCACTAGCGGGGAGCTACTGGTTTTGTAGCGGAGCTGTGCTCTAGTTGGGGGCTAGCGGCATCAGTGGGCTGACTACGGACGCAGGTATAGTTCTGGGTTCCCTTTGAGATTTGGGAGTATCTATTAGTCTAGTTAAGGCTTTTAGATGTGGTTTAGTGATATGGTATCACTTGGATTGTAGGCTTGATTCTAGGGCTGATTGCTAGGATCTACTGATTTGAGGTACGAAAGTACTATCCGAGATAGCAGGATTGAGTATGCTTTACTATGTGTTGCATGTTTATATGTTGCATTATTATCTGTCATATGATGCATGGTTTATTATGCGGCATTTGCATAATCATGTTGAGCCTGATTATCTTTGAGATAGCCTGTTGAGAGGGTGCTCAGCCCTCATTTGTTGTGGATGGTTGGACCCCGTTGGCCGACGGTGGTCAGGTCACCGGTATATCCACAGGTTCATTTGGTATGGGAGCCACCTCCTGGTGCGACGGCGCAGAGTGCTACATACCTTGACGTCATTTGTCTGAGCAGTATTTCGATATACCCAGATCCTGGTATCCAGTACATTTTGCATACATGCATGTCATAGTCTTGTATACTCATGCTTTCGGTACTGAGCGTTTTATGCTCACGTCCTCGGTTTATCTCTGTTTTGGACACCCTATTCGATGGGGCAGGTCTCAGGTTAGACGGTCCAGGAGGGAGTGGACAGGGAGCTGGCAGAGGTTGACCTGTAGTTGTTGGTATTTGTTCTTGGAATTTAGTTCGATCTGGTTGTTTAAGTATTTTGTACTTACAGATTCGATTGGGTTGTATTATTGTTTTTCCGCTGTTTACCTGATTCAGTTTTAAATGTTAATTTTGCATGCTTAAGTTCTGATTAGTAGGTGATTCTGGAACGGGTCACTACATTTATGGTATCAGAGCATGCATTGAGATTTTGGGATTTAGAACTGTTCTTTTGGGTTTAATCTCTGGTAACTTTTGTAGCGAGAGATGTCTGGTTATGACGACGATGCTAGTAGTCATGGCAGCGTTGGACGCTGGGGAGACCGCGACGATCGGGAGCGTCGTCGAGAGCATCGAGAACGTCGTCAACACCGTCGTGATGAGCCTCGGAGTTTTAGTATGCATCGGTTCTTGCAGATGGGGCCGAAACCTCTTTCGGGCGGTGAGACTCCGGATGTTGCGGAGAATTGGCTTGAGAGGATGGAGAGCTGCTTCAAGACTTTTCAGTGCTCGGCGGAGCAGCAAATTGATACCCTTGATTTCTTGCTGGAGGGTGGTGCGCGTAAGTGGTGGAGGTCTACCTCTGCACCGATAGTTCAGCGACAGGGTCGAGTTCTTTGGGCCGATTTCCGAGCCGCTTTCATGTTGCTTTACTTTCCGCCAGCTCTTCTGCAGACCAAGGCGATTGAGTTGATCAATCTGAAGCAGGGAAGTTTGTCTGTTGATGAGTATCAACAGAAGTTCTTTGAGTTGCTTCCGTATGTTCCACATGTCAGTGATAATGCTATGGCCAAGTATAACCATTTTCTCCAGGGCCTCAATCAGGAGATTTATGATCGGGTTGTTGTCTGTGATGATCCGACATCGTATGAGGGTCTTGTGAACCGATGTCGCCAGGCTGAGGGCAGTTTGCTGAGAGGTCGAGCCATGCAGTCTGCTCGTCCTACTAGTTCTTTGGGTCCCCGCGCCCAAACATTTAAGAAGGCTGGATCTACTTCTTCTTCCTCTGGATCTGGAGGAGTTCACCATTTTGGGAGGAAGAAAGGCCCGTGTCTTAATTGCGGGAAGGATCATCCGACGGAGCGTTGTCGCAAGGTTGCGGGTGCTTGTTACAAGTGCGGTGAGATGGGCCACATGAAGAGAGATTGTCCACAGACGGGCGGAGGATCAGGATCTGGTTCTCAGGCTTCAGTTCATCAGAGGCCACAGCAGGGACAGTCTACTCAGGGTTCTAACCTCCGACCGCGTACTCAAGGGCAGGTCTTTGCTCTTAACCAGGATCAGGCGGCTGAGGAGAACGAGAGAGTTATCGCAGGTGTGTTTTTATTATGTGGATTACCTGCTTACGTTCTCATTGATACTGGTGCATCGCATTCATTCATATCTGCGAGATTTGCTAAGCGTCATAAGTTACCTTTCACTTCTTTGGACGTTGTGGTATCTGTTTCCACGCCGATGGGTCATTCGGTGCTAGCTAAACGTCTAGTTTTGGGTTGTCCTCTAGAATTTGAGGGAAATATTTTAACTGCTAATTTGATGATTCTTGCGATGGAGGATTTTGATTGCATTCTGGGAATAGATGTGCTGACTGTGTTTAGAGCTACTGTGGACTGTTATCAGAAGTTTGTGCAGTTTCGTCCAATTGAGGGCGACAGTTGGTTTTTCTATGGAGAGGGAGCGCGACCCCCGATGCCTGTGGTTTCTGCTCTGAAAGCCTGTCGTGCTTTAGAGTCGGGCGGGGAAGGCTACCTTATCTATGCTATTGATTCGTCCGCAGTTAGTGTCGGTATCAGTGACATTCCAGTGGTTTGCGATTTTCCGGATGTTTTTCCCGAGGAGATTCCTGGTTTTCCTCCCGTTCGGGAAGTGGATTTCGGCATTGATTTAGTGCCAGGCACGGCACCAATCTCTAGAGCTCCTTATTGTTTAGCTCCATCGGAGATGCAAGAATTGAAACAGCAGTTGCAGGATCTTCTTGACAAGGGGTATATTCGACCCAGTGTGTCCCCGTGGGGAGCACCAGTTCTTTTTGTCAAAAATAAGGATGGTTCTATGCGGCTCTGCATAGATTATCGGCAGTTGAATCGTGCTACGATAAAGAATAAGTATCCGTTGCCACGGATTGATGATTTATTTGATCAACTGCAAGGTACCTCTGTATATTCCAAGATTGATTTAAGGTCTGGTTATCATCAGCTTCGAGTTCATCAGGGAGACATATCGAAGACTGCATTCAGGACCCGGTACGGGCATTATGAGTTTCTGGTTATGCCTTTTGGGGTGACGAATGCACCAGCAGTTTTTATGGATCTGATGAATCGGGTATTTCGGGATTTCTTGGATAAGTTTGTTGTGGTGTTTATAGATGATATCTTAATCTATTCGCATAATCAGCAAGAGCACGTACAACACTTAAGGATTATTTTGCAGACACTTCGCAAGAATCAGCTTTATGCGAAGTTGAGTAAATGTGAGTTTTGGACTGACAGAGTTGTATTCCTTGGTCATGTCATTTCTAGCAAGGGAGTTTCAGTTGACCCGAGCAAGGTGGAAGCGGTATTGAACTGGTCGCGTCCAACGACAGTAGCCGAGATCCGCAGTTTTCTGGGATTGGCTGGGTATTATCGCCGTTTCATTGTCAACTTCTCTCAGATTGCTAAGCCACTCACTCAGCTCACTTGGAAAGATGTTTCATTTGAGTGGACATCAGAGTGCGAAGAGAGTTTTCTGGAACTTCGCAGACGTTTGACATCTGCGCCTGTTTTGGCTTTACCGTCTGGATCTGGTGGTTTCAGTGTCTACACCGATGCTTCTTTGCAGGGACTAGGGTGTGTTCTGATGCAGAATGAGCATGTGATTGCTTATGCGTCGAGACAGTTGAAGTCTCATGAGGAAAACTATCCTGTTCATGATCTGGAATTAGCAGCGATCGTTTTTGCTTTGAAAATCTGGCGCCATTATCTGTATGGTGAGCGATTTGAGATTTTCACTGATCATAAGAGTTTGAAGTATCTGTTCACTCAGGCTGAGTTGAACATGCGTCAGCGTCGTTGGATGGATCTACTCAAGGATTATGATTGTGAGATCAAGTATCATCCAGGATCTGCGAATCTCACGGCCGATGCTCTTAGTCGGAAGGTGAGATTGTCTGCTCTTCAGACTTGTGCTGTATCTGAGATTATTCAGGATTTCTGTTCGATGGGATTCAATTGTAAGCATCGGAAGGGAACCGACGGTATCCGTGTAGCTACTATTTTGTCTGAGCCAGTTCTGTATTCTCGGATTAGAGATGCTCAGATGTCTGATTCTAAGGTTCAGAAATTAGCTCGGTTGGCTGATGGAGATAATACTTCTGGATTCCACTATCAGTCCAAGGGTCTTTTGTGTTTATCTGGTCGTGTTGTTGTACCGGAAGATGACACTTTGAGGGAGGAGATTTTATCCCAGGCTCATCGTAGCAAGTTGAGTGTTCATCCGGGGAGCAACAAGATGTATAAGGATTTGAGGACTCGATTTTGGTGGAAAGGTATGAAACGTAATGTTTATCAGTATGTCTCCAAGTGCCTAGTCTGTCAGCAGGTGAAGGCTGAGTATCGACGACCTGGAGGGTTATTGCAGAATCTTCCTATTCCGGAGTGGAAGTGGGAGCATATCACGATGGACTTCGTGACTCACTTGCCTATGTCTGTGGGGAATAGAGATGCTATCTGGGTGGTAGTGGATCGGCTTACTAAGTCTGCCCATTTTCTTCCGTATAACAGAGATTTCACTTTCGATCGGATGGCACGGTTGTACATTCAGGAGATTGTACGGTTTCATGGTGTGCCCGTGAGTATCGTTAGTGACAGAGATCCTCGTTTTACATCTAGATTTTGGGGCAGCTTTCAGCAAGCTTTGGGCACTACCTTGAGTCTGAGTACTGCATATCACCCAGAGACTGACGGTCAGTCAGAGAGGACTATTCGTACTCTTGAGGATATGTTGAGATCTTGTGTGATGGATTTCGGGCCAGCTTGGCAGGATCATCTGCCACTGATAGAGTTTGCATACAACAACAGTTTTCATAGGAGTATTGGTATGTCTCCGTTTGAAGCATTGTATGGTCGACGTTGTCGTACTCCTTTGTTCTGGGAAGAAGTCGGAGAACGACAGGTCGAGGGTCCGGAATTGATTCAGCAAGCCATGGACAAAGTTCTTGTGATCAAACAGCGGATTAAGACTGCTCAGGATCGACAAGCAAGTTATGCGAACTCCAAGCGCAGACCTCTTCATTTTGATGCAGGCGAGAAAGTGTTTCTCAAGGTATCACCTTTTCGGAGGATTCTGAGGTTTGGACTCAAGGGTAAGCTATCTCCGAGATTCATTGGCCCTTTTGAGATCTTAGAATGCGTGGGAGATTTGGCCTACAGATTAGCTTTGCCACCGTATCTGTCTAGTGTTCACAATGTGTTTCATGTGTCCTTGTTGAGACGATACGTAGCGGATGAGTCTCATGTTTTGCATCCAACAGAAGTTCAGCTGAATCCGGATTTGTCTTTTGTGGAAAGACCGGTTTCGATCTTAGACCGGAAGGATAAGGTACTGCGGAATAAGACTATTCCTCTTGTCTTAGTGCAGTGGCAGCGCCGAGGTACTGAAGAAGCTACTTGGGAGCTAGAGAGTCGCATGCGGTCAGAGCATCCAGAGATGTTCTAGTTGTAGTATTTTCAGTTATGATTGTAATTTCAGTTGTGCTTTCAGTTGTAATTCATTCTTAAGTTGAATATATTGTTGTTCAGAATTGTCATTCTTTAGACTCGATTTCGCGGACGAAATCCTTTTTAGAGGGGGAGAATGTAGTATCCCGATGCCTAATTTGAGTTAATTATTGGATTAATTGTATTTCGGTGGGATCGGAAGGACCGAACCGGGTTCGGATCGTCCGAAGTTGGTTCGGATCGTCCGAAGTGGGTTCGGATGGACCGTTCTGTTCGGAGTCAGACGAGTCATGTCATGTCAGAGTTCGGATCGTCCGATCAGGGTTCGGATCGTCCGAAGACAGGTGGCTGGACACGTGGAAGACATGCAATGTTCGGATCGTCCGAAGTGGATCGGATCGTCCGAAGTGTACCGGATCGGAGCGTCCGAAGTGGATCGGATCGTCCGATCGTTGTCTATAAATAGAAGCGCGAGGCTTCACTTTTCACTCGCCAATTCCGAGAGTTCCAGAGCGTTTTAGTCGTTTCTGATGGGTTTCTAGTCTTTTCCCGAGGTTCGGGCACTAGCGGGGAGCTACTGGTTTTGTAGCGGAGCTGTGCTCTAGTTGGGGGCTAGCGGCATCAGTGGGCTGACTACGGACGCAGGTATAGTTCTGGGTTCCCTTTGAGATTTGGGAGTATCTATTAGTCTAGTTAAGGCTTTTAGATGTGGTTTAGTGATATGGTATCACTTGGATTGTAGGCTTGATTCTAGGGCTGATTGCTAGGATCTACTGATTTGAGGTACGAAAGTACTATCCGAGATAGCAGGATTGAGTATGCTTTACTATGTGTTGCATGTTTATATGTTGCATTATTATCTGTCATATGATGCATGGTTTATTATGCGGCATTTGCATAATCATGTTGAGCCTGATTATCTTTGAGATAGCCTGTTGAGAGGGTGCTCAGCCCTCATTTGTTGTGGATGGTTGGACCCCGTTGGCCGACGGTGGTCAGGTCACCGGTATATCCACAGGTTCATTTGGTATGGGAGCCACCTCCTGGTGCGACGGCGCAGAGTGCTACATACCTTGACGTCATTTGTCTGAGCAGTATTTCGATATACCCAGATCCTGGTATCCAGTACATTTTGCATACATGCATGTCATAGTCTTGTATACTCATGCTTTCGGTACTGAGCGTTTTATGCTCACGTCCTCGGTTTATCTCTGTTTTGGACACCCTATTCGATGGGGCAGGTCTCAGGTTAGACGGTCCAGGAGGGAGTGGACAGGGAGCTGGCAGAGGTTGACCTGTAGTTGTTGGTATTTGTTCTTGGAATTTAGTTCGATCTGGTTGTTTAAGTATTTTGTACTTACAGATTCGATTGGGTTGTATTATTGTTTTTCCGCTGTTTACCTGATTCAGTTTTAAATGTTAATTTTGCATGCTTAAGTTCTGATTAGTAGGTGATTCTGGAACGGGTCACTACATTTCTGTTGGGTGACAGTGTTGTGCCTGGTGTTGTTTCACTGGCCCCAACACCTTTCTCAACACCAGTACTGGTCATTGGCTCTGCAATTTTCAGTAGTCTTTCATTATCATCCTCCTTCTATTTTCATGTTAGATCTGCAAGATCATCAAAAACAATATTAATAGATTCAATGGTTGTTCTTGTTCTCAAGTTAAACACGTGATAGCATTTATCACTCTTGCAGTCGAATTTCGCAAGATGTTCTCGATCATTTAGAACGTGACATATGCATCCGAAAACATGAAAGTATTTGAGGTTTGGTTTTCTTCCCATGATGATTTCATAGGAGGTCGTGGTGGAACCACTCCTTAGAAAAACACGATTGGAAATGTGACATGTTGTGTTCAAGGCTTCAGCCCAAAACCTTTTCGACACATTCTTTGAGCTTAGCATGACTCGTGCCATTTCTTGAAGAGTACGATTCTTCCTTTCAGCTATTCCATTTTGTTGTGGAGTTTTGGGAGTAGAAAATTCATGAGAGATTCCTTTCTTCTCGCATAGGGAAGTAAAAAGAGAATTTTCAAACTCCTTACCATGATCAGTCCGAATTTTGACTACCCTCTCATCATGCAAATTGGTTTTTCTAGCATGCAATTTTTTGAAGACATCAAAAGTATCTGATTTTTCTCTTATAAAGCTTATCCAAGTAAAAAAGGAAAAATCATCAGCACAGACAAGTGAGTATTTCTTACCTCCCACGCTCTCAACATCCATTGGAACCATTAGATCCATGTGCAAGAGTTCAAGACACCGTGTTGTCCCAAAGTGTTGCAACACTGGGTGTGCAACACGGGTTTGTTTACCTTTCTGACACGGTTCACAGACATAAGAGTTACCTGAACTTAAATTTGGCATACCTCTAACAGCATCTAACTTACACATATTCTTCAGAGTCTTGAAACTCACATGTCCCAGTTTTTGATGCCATAGGTCCAAGTCACTCACCTTGGCACTTCTGCAATCATCACTTTCTCCCACCAGATAGCAGTTGTCAGCAGATCGAGTACCTGACATTACACAAACATTTGCATCATTAAGAACTTCACACTTATCTTTGTTGAATTTGACATAAAGATCGTCGTCACAAAGTTGACTTATGCTAATTAGGTTTGAATTAAGTCCTTCGACGTACAAGACATTGTGAAGCTCAGGAAGGCCATCAACATTCAGAGTTCCTTTGCCTATTATTCTTCCTTTGGCACCACCACCACCATAGGTTACACGTCCACTTTTTACTTCAATGTAATCCGTGAGGTGTTCTTTAGATCCAGTCATATGGCGTGAGCACCCACTCTCAAAGTACCATGCACCTGCAATGTTGGTTTTTAAAGAAGTATAAATAACATTACATCGAATAACAGTTTTGGGTACCCATATTTTCCTTGTGGAAGATTTCTTGACTGCGGTGTTGTGCTTGGTGTTGTGCAACACCTTGTACAACACGCGATTTGATTTCCAATTCAGATAATCGTCTCTAAGTTTGTAGCAGAAAGATTTGATGTGTCCAGCCTTGTGACAGTAGTGACAGATGAAGTGACGTCTTCTCTGTTTGGGTTGAGAAGTTTTCACTTTATTCTTGACTTGAGATTTATTTGATGAAGGGAGAACTTTTGAGGGTGAATAGTCCGAGGTTGGTGAGTTTAGCTCCTGTTCAATTATTAGCTTCGAGTTCGGTGCAGTTTTCATGGGTGGATTTGAAATTGAAGGGGCAGTGCAGTCTTTTACACCTTTCACAAATACTGTGGTCTTTGAATCAGTGAGGGATGTTTCACCATGTTCATAAGTACTTTCAGTATATCCAAGACCAAATCTTCCTTCTTTTCCCATGTTTAGCATCGTGTCAAGCTTAGATGAGCTTGAATTGAATTTAGCAAGAGTCTTTGATGCCTTATCAAGCTCGTCTTTGACTTGACATAGCTCTAAATCCTTCTTACTCAGCAAAACTTCAAGATGAGTCAAACTACTCTTTAAGTCCGTGTTTTCTTTTGAAAGAATGGAATTTGTTTCATTCCTCTTGAGCCAATTGATAAGTGCAAGATTTGCACTTAAATTATATTAAAATCCATTTTGAATTATGCTTGTTTCGAACAGAATTATGCGTTTTTTGGTTTGTTTCTGTTGTCATTACAGGAATGGGGAAAATAGCGAAGACGAAGCCAAGTGGACCAAGAAGTGCACGACCATGAGCCCGCCACCGGACAGATTTGTGCGTGTGGCAGCGCCACTTCATGCGCAGGCGCGCGCGCACCTATACAAAAACATGACCAGAGAGGCGCGCGCCATCGCGCGACATCTCGCACACCAGCGCGCGCACCATACAACTTGAAGACCCGAGAGGTGCGTGCCACCGCGCCACATCTCGCGCTAGGACGCGCACAAAACTGAGCAAATGAGCAGCAATTAGCGCGCGACCGCGCGAGATCACGCGCAGCCGCGCGCGCACATGCACGGCCAGACACAGCAACTCGTGCGCCACCGCGCCATTTCATGCGCCAACGCGCGCGCGCCGCGTCCAGAAAATCTATAAAAGCGCGATCGCTAGGTCATAAAAGGGGTTAGCCGCCGTGAGGAATCACACGAAAATACACCATCTTGGGAAGAAAAAGAAGCGAGAGACGGAGCGCATACACAGGACGAAGATTCAGAGTGTGAAGAACAGCCACAACTACGAAGAACGACGGATCTGGGGACAGAGACGACGTTTCGGATTTGTTATCTTTCCGTTTGTCTCTTTATTTTATTGTGTGGCGATGTCTAGAATCTCAAACATGTCTTGTTTTCTCTTGGATTTCGTGATGAACTAAATTCCCATTCTAGAGGTTGACGTAGCTTTGTCTATACGATGATTTGACGTGGATATTTTTATGATTGGATTCCGTTTTATTTAATTGTGTTCTCTACTCTTATTTCATTGCAATTTACTGGCCATAAATTGTATGTCGTGATTAATTCTGCAACTCGGGAGAGGAATTAGGATTATAGATCACTAGAGGCACATCGTGGGATGTTTATATCGTTCGGAAGGCGTATAACTTTTGCGAGGCTTAGGTAAGAACATTGATTGCATCTATCAATTAAACTTATATTTGTATTAGGAATAATTGAATCGAAGTTTGAATGATACATTTATTCGTCACTTGGGAAAGGGGGAATAAAATACGTAAGTGTTCTTGGCCATTAAATAATAGGAATTCAAGAATTTAAATGCTACCAGGAAGAATAATCGTAGAAACTTAGTGAAATCAGTCCTCTAGATATTTTCTATCACTGATATTTCTCCATTCGGTAATTCGAATTATTATTCATTCGCAATTTAATTGTTTTTAACAAACCAATTCTCGTACGAATTTCTAGATAAAGTTTGGACTATTTTAATTACAAGAATTGATATACAATTTTACACACACTCCTCGTGGGATCGATATCTGTACTTTAACCAGTACTAAAACTTGACACCGTACACTTGCGGTAGTGAAAACGCGCAACAAGTTTTTGGCGCCGTTGCCGGGGAGTGTCAAATTTGAATTTATATCAGTATTGTTACCAATTAGTCTAGATTTTAATTTAGAGCTTTTATTTTATTTTGTTTTATATTGATTAAGTTTTTCATTTTTTCCTGTTTGACAGTGTATGCTAAGATTGCAAAACTCTGACTTGCTTATTTTTTATCCGGAGATCGAAAGAACTGCGAGAAGATTGAGGAAAGCAAGAAGAGAAGAGATCCAAGAAATGGCTGAAAACAGAGAGAATGACATACACGCCCAGCCAGAGGCGATTCCTATCAGAGATCACTTCCGACCAGTGATCAACAATCATTACTCTGGTATTGCAAGAGGGACAATCAACGCCAATAATTTTGAATTGAAGCCAGCTTTAATCAATATGGTGCAGCAAAACCAGTTTGCTGGGACAGCCACCTCTGATCCTCACGTCCACCTGAGAACCTTCTTGGTGATAACGGATACGGTAAAGATTAATAATGTTCCTGATGATATTATTAGACTGCGTTTGTTTCCGTTTTCTCTTAGGGATCAAGCTCGAGGATGGCTCCAATCGCTTCCCTTGGGAAGCATCACGACATGGCACGAGCTGGCGACAAAATTTCTGGCAAAATACTTTCCCCCTGCAAAGTCTGCACAATTGAAGATTGAGATTAGCACGTTCAGGCAGATTGATTTTGAACAATTGTATGAGGCATGGGAAAGATACAAGGAGCTGTTGAGAAAGTGCCCAAACCATGGCTTCGAAGACTGGGTGCAGATTGAATTATTCTACAACGGTCTAAATGGGCAAACAAGAGGAACAGTGGATGCTGCAGCTGGTGGCACGATCTTTGCCAAATCTCCTGAGCAAGCTTATGACTTGCTTGAACAGATGACAATAAATAGCTACCAGTGGCCGTCAGAAAGGGCAGGAGTAAAAAGGACAGCTGGAGTTTATGCTGTGGATCCCATTACGTCACTCACTGCACAGGTATCAGCACTGACCACACAACTCGCAGCTATGAACAAAGTGAGCATATTAGAAACTGAGATTTCATCAACTGTTGTTGAAGAACAATCTATTCCTGAAGAAGCTCAGTACGTCAACAACAGAAATTTTGGAGGATATCGAGGTAACCCTCCCCCTAATACTTATCATCCAGGATTAAAAAATCATGAAAATTTTTCTTATGCAAATAATAAGAATGTGTTGAATCCTCCACCGGGGTTCAATACATCAAAGGGGGAAGGGAAACCTTCGTTTGAGGATTTAGTAGGAACATTTGTTGCTGAGTCCGACAAGAGGATGGCACGGACTGAATCTCGCCTTGACAATATGGAGACTCACATGGGAAATATGGGTGCCACAATGAAATCTTTGGAGATTCAAATTGGACAGTTGGCTACCGCATTGAGAGATCAGAATAGGGGTCAATTTCCTAGTAACACCGAAGTTAACCCGAAAGAGCAGTGCAAGGCAGTCACCCTGAGAAGTGGAAAGGAATTGGAGGTACAAATTCCTAAAGAGAGAGTGGAAAGTGAGAAGACAGTTGAAGAAAGCAAAAATGATGAATCCAAGACAGAAGTAGAAGTTGAACAACCTCCAATTTATAAACCGACCCTTCCATACCCTCAGAGATTCAAAAAGAAGAAATTGGATGATCAGTTTGCAAAATTTTTGGAGATTTTTAAGAAGATACACATCAACATACCATTTGCTGATGCTTTGGAGCAAATGCCGAATTATGCAAAGTTTATCAAAGATGTGATGTCTAAGAAGAGGAAGCTGCAGGAGTTTGAGACTGTGAACCTTACTGAAGAGTGTAGTGCCATACTGCAGAAGAAGCTACCACAGAAATTAAAAGATCCAGGGAGTTTTACTATTCCTTGCTTTATTAGTGGTTCTAAATGCAGTAAAGCCTTATGTGATTTAGGAGTGAGTATTAATTTGATGCCATTTTCTATTTACAGGGAGTTGGAGCTTGGAGAGGTTAAACCAACCATGATCACCTTGCAGCTTGCGGACAGAAGTCTCACGTATCCACGTAGAATCGTCGAAGATGTATTGGTAAAAGTGGATAAATTTATCTTTCCTGCTGACTTTGTGATTTTAGACATGGAAGAGGATCATGATGCTCCATTAATCTTTGGGAGACCGTTTTTGGCAACTGGAAGGGCTTTGATAGACGTGCACAAGGGTGAACTCACCCTGAGAGTTGGAGGAGAAGCTGTCATTTTTAATATATATCACGCCATGAAGGAGTCAAATGAGGTAAGCACTTGTAAAAGCATTGATATTTTAGACTCATGTATGTCTCTGGAGTGTGCAGGAACTAGGGATCTCCTGGAGAGCTGTTTGATAGGTGCTGCAGGAACTGCTGATGAAGACGACTGGGAAGTGAAAGAGCAACTCGTGGCTCTTGATGGATCAAAGAAAGAAAGGAGAAAAGATGCACTGCCTGAAGAGTTGAATGTAAATGAGAAAATTGAGGTAAAAGCACCTTCTCCTGACTTAAAGGAACTGCCAAGCCACCTTTGTTATGTATTTTTAGGTGAAAAATCGACATATCCGGTAATCATCTCTTCCTCTCTTACTTGTACTGAAAAAGATAAATTATTGAGAGTATTGAGGAAATTTAAAGCCGCTTTAGGATGGTCGATTTCTGATATTAGGGGAATTAGCCCCACTATATGCATGCATAAAATTTTGATGGAGGAGTCGTATACTCCTTATGTGGATCACCAGAGGAGGTTGAACCCATCAATGAAAGAGGTTGTGAAAAACGAGGTACTGAAATTACTAAATGCTGGTGTGATTTATGCCATTTGTGATAGTAATTGGGTGTCTCCTGTACAAGTTGTACCGAAAAAGGGTAGAATAACTGTGGTGAAAAACGAAAATGACGAACTGATACTACTCGTACAGTAACTGGCTGGCGAGTTTGTATTGATTATCGAAAGTTAAACAATGCCACACGTAAAGATCATTTTTGATAGGATCGATTAGGGGGGGGTAAATCGTTGAGCTACAATAGCTCGGTTCTTGAAATATTGAACACCGATGAATTAAATCGAGTTTGGTGTTCAAACCAAGCGGAAAATACTCGAAATAATCCTTCGTAGAAACCGAATAAATATTTTGTAAACCATTTAAAATATATGCACGTTGAATGAGTTAAAATATTCAGTTGAAGCATTTTATCAAACACTTGGTGTACAATATTTTGGTATTTGAAGAACACATAAAATGCTTCAACAATGCATCTTTAAAACTATGGAAATCATAAGTAAATGCAATAAATAAATAGACACGAATTTGTTTATGGATGTTCGGAGATTTCAAACACTCCTACGTCACCCCTTCTTCCCCTTGGGAAGGATCCACTAGAAGACTTTGATTTATACAACTCATTGTACAAACCCATTCAGCTAGGACTTACCCACTGCCTAAAACTGAACTCCTAGCACTCAAGATTGTAGGCAGCACCTCACAATCAGCATATTGTTTAATGTCTCATATGCAAAGACTACAAACACAATGTTTTACGTCTTTGTGTAAAGACTCACTCAACTAAACTTTTCAGCTCAAACTCTCTGTATATGTGTGAGTGATTGTGTGTGAGGAATTTATCAGTTACAGTGTACATCTCAAATGTTTCCTCACACAAGGGCTTGTGCTCTCAACTAGCTGATATATTCATGCTAAGTGCCCATGCTTTGAATCCACTTCCAAAGCTCTTGTTTGATCTTCAAGATGTTGTATTTATAAGCTCCAACACTGATATATACGTTAGACACAAGAATATGACCGTTGGGAATGTTTCTGTACTGTTTCAGGAAGTGCAACGGTCAAATTCGTCTTGCTAGAAAATTTCCCGACTGGTCAACTCTGGTCAACTCAACTGGTCAATCAGTTCAACTGGTTCAGTTGGTCTGGTTCAGTTCAACTGGTTCAGTTGGACTGGTTCAACTGGTCTGGTTCAGTTCAACTGGTTCATTTCAGCTGGTCTGGTTCAACTGGTCTGGTTCAGTTCAGCTGGTCTGGTTCAACTGCTCTTCAGCTGGTCTGGTTCAGTTCAACTGGTTCAGTTGGTTGGTCAACTGGTCAGCAGCTGGTTCAGTTTCAGCTGGTGTGCTGAAATCAGTCTAGCTGATTTCAGTTTGTGCAAAACCAGTAGCTTCATCGTCATTTATCAGCATCGTAAGCTTCGATTCAGACTTTGACTTATAAGAATGATTTGTAGATCTTTGTCTTATCTTTCCAACGCATACTGAATCGATTCGTTTCGATAACCGAGCTGAGAGATATGACCAAAATACCGCAGCTGCTCAAACCCAACTGATTGTTGTTTTCGTGCAGTCAGTTCGTCACTTCAGCGATCAGTTAGCCCTTGATAACATTCGATTTTGCCCAACTGACGTGAAATACGACTTGTTACAAATTGAGTTTTCTGATTAGTCCAGTTGGCGGATTGTCGTTTGGATCATCCAGCTGAGAGATATCATCAAAATACAGAAGCTTGCCAGAAATTCAGTTTGTGCAGAATTCAGTTTCAGCTTGCTTCTTGTGTTTGCAACTTCACACTTGAGTAAATATGTTAGAAACACAATAACAAGTTTTGTTAACATCAAAATCAAGATTACGAACATGAAATGTTCCAACAATTTTCCACTGCCTTTTATTGATCAAATGCTTGATAGACTTGCTGGCTATTGTCATTATTGTTTTTTAGATGGTTATTCAGGTTATAACCAAATTGCTATAGCGCCAGAAGATCAGGAGAAGACTACTTTCACGTGTCCCTATGGCACGTTTGCTTTTCGGAGAATGCCGTTTGGGCTATGCAATGCACCTGCCACTTTCCAGAGGTGCGTGATGGCCATTTTCGCAGATATGGTTGAGGAAATTATGGAAGTCTTCATGGACGACATTTCGGTATTTGGTTCGTCGTTTGATCATTGCTTACATAACATATCCCTTGTTTTACAGAGATGCCAGGATAAGAACTTAGTTCTTAATTGGGAGAAGTGTCACTTTATGGTCCAAGAGGGTATTGTTCTTGGGCATAAAGTGTCGTCCAAGGGATTAGAGGTGGACCGAGCTAAAGTCGTTGCAATCGAAAAACTTCCCCCACCAAAGGAATAAGGAGTTTTCTCGGACATGCGGGGTTCTATCGTAGATTTATTAGAGATTTTTCCAAAATTACTAAACCCCTGTGTAACTTGCTTGAAAAAGAGTCGACTTTTATATTTGATGATGATTGTTTGCAGGCATTCGAGAAGATTAAATTGGCATTGGTGACTGCACCAATCATGATAGTGCCGGACTGGAAGAATCCCTTACAACTAATGTGTGATGCAAGTGATTATGCAGTGGGCGCTGTCTTAGGCCAATGAAGGGAGAAGATGTTTAGGGCGATCTACTACGCAAGCCGCACAATGGATGCTGCTCAGCAGAATTACACTACTACCGAGAAAGAGATGCTTGCAGTAGTATTTGCCTTCGACAAATTCAGGCCTTATTTGATTGGCACAAAGGTAATCGTTTTCACTGACCATGCAGCTATTCGCTACCTTTTTGCTAAGAAAGATGCAAAACCACGTTTGATAAGGTGGATTTTGCTACTACAAGAATTTGACTTTGAGGTCAAGGATAAAAAAGGTAGTGAGAATCAGGTAGCTGACCATTTGTCGAGGCTTGAGTTGGAGGAGAAGAAAGAAGAGGGAGCTATACAAGAAACTTTTCCGGATGAGCAACTCTTTGAGGTAAACACTGTAATTCCTTGGTTTGCTGATATTGCAGATTTTTTGTCCTGTGGTACCCTTCCTCCAGACCTGAGCTATCATCAAAAGAAGAAGTTTGTCCATGATAACGAGTTTTATTATTGGGATGACCCATTTGTGTACAAGAGGTGTGCTGACCAAGTGATTAGGAGATACGTGGAGGGTCTCGAAGCCCAACAAATTTTGGAGAAATGCCATTCTTCACCATATGGTGGACATTTCGGAGCATCACGAACAGCAGCTAAGGTATTACAATCTGGTTTTTACTGGCCTAGTTTGTTTAAGGATAATTATACCTTAGTAAAATCATGTGATAGATGCCAAAGGCTAGGAAACATCTCTAGGCGTCACGAATTACCACTGACAAATGTTTTGGAGGTGGAACTTTTTGATGTTTGGGGCATAGATTTCATGGGACCCTTTCCCCCTTCTTTTGGTAATTCTTATATTCTGTTAGCTGTTTATTATGTGTCAAAATGGGTGGAAGCAATCGCCACCAGTACTAATGACTCTCATGTTGTAGCGAAATTTGTGCATAAGAACATCTTCACAAGATTTGGAACACCGAGAGCCATCATAAGTGATGAAGGTACGCATTTTTGCAATAGAATTTTCAACTCACTTTTGGCTAAAAGTGTGAAGCACAAAGTGGCACTAGCATATCACCCTCAATCGAATGGCCAAGCTGAAGTATCCAACCGGGAAATTAAGCAAATTATAGAAAAGACTGTCAACACCAACCGGAGGGATTGGGCTATGAAGTTGGATGATGCGTTATGGGCTTATCGGACCGCATTCAAGACGCCTATTGGGATGTCTCCCTATAGGTTAGTTTTTGGGAAAGCATGCCACTTGCCTCTAGAACTGGAGCACCGAGCATTTTGG
Source organism: Primulina eburnea (assembly GCF_022965805.1). Taxonomy (NCBI): domain Eukaryota; kingdom Viridiplantae; phylum Streptophyta; class Magnoliopsida; order Lamiales; family Gesneriaceae; genus Primulina; species Primulina eburnea. The sequence goes on from NC_133110.1 coordinate 37,540,516, forward strand.
GCAGTTAAAAAGTTGAACTTCGACCTGAAGGCTTCTGGCGATGTCAGAAAACTACAGTTTAGTGAGATGGATGAATTCCGAAATGACGCTTATGAAAATGCCAAAATATACAAAGAGCAAACTAAGAAGTGGCATGACAAAATCATCAGGACAACACGTACTACTGTTCAACTCTCGTCTGAAGCTTTTTCCTGGTAAGCTGAAATCACGTTGGTCAGGGCCATTTGTGGTGGAAACAGTATATCCTCATGGGGCTATCGAGTTGAAGTGCAGTGATGGACGAACTTTCAAGGTCAATGGACAGCGGGTTAAAGCGTACTATGGAACCGAAGTGAGGAATATTGACAATTTCAGTCTGAGTGAACCCAATTGAGCAAAACTAGTAGTCGGGCTGATGACGTTAAACCAAGCGCTGTGTGGGAGGCAACCCGCATTTATTTAATTTCGCATTCGTTCTACTTTATTATTTTAACTCAATTTCTTAGTTAATATTTTAATTTTCTATATTTAAGTATTAATTTGAATCGTTTTATTTTTGCAGATTATTTTTAAAAAAAATAAAAAAAATGGGAGGATACAGAGGCATGCGCGCCCCAATGCCAACTCTCGCGCGACCGAGCGCATATCATTACCGAAGGAAACCCGAGACGAGCGCGCGGCTGCGCCATATTACGCGCGATGGCTCGCACTCATATATTGGCAAAATACAGTGGCGCGCGTGCGGCAGCGCTACATCTCGCGCCACCGCGCGAGCTCATTTATTTCCAGAATACAGTGGGGTACGCGAGGCAGCATCACATCACGCGCACCCGCGCGGCGTAAACTTCAAGCAAATACAGTGGCGCGCGCGCGGAAGCGCCACATCTCATGCGGCCGCGCGCTCTCAATTATTTCCAGAAGAAAGAAGCCTACGCGCGATCGCGCCACTTCTCACGCGACCGCGCGCACCGCGTGCAGCCCCCCCTTTAAAACCCTATCTCCCGATTTTACACACACACAACACTCAAATCTCAGAAATAGCCGCCACCCTCAGCAAATCCTCTCCTAAAATTCATCCCCTTCACAAATCCTCTTCCAATTCACTCAACCCACAACCCTCCATCAAAAAAACTACTACATAACTCCTTCAATCCACCTTCTTCTCTCACAAACACATAACCCATCTCTCCCAAAACCAAAAGCAGCCGCCTCCGCCGCCTTTCGCCGCCGGTTGTCATCTCAAGCTATTGTCTTCAAGGGTACCTTTCTTTCACGTGTTATTATTTGGGGATAATTTTCGGCTTTCAAGCAATTGTAGGTGGATTGTGTGTATATTGTTGATTATTGGTGTGACAAGAATTGGAAATTATGCCGCCGAGAAAAAGATCAAAAGATGGGGCTTCCTCGTCTCGTTCCTACGACGCTAACAAATTTTGGAACGAGGAAGCCTTTCGGGTATATGAGAGCACCATGTCTCGATCTACCATTCCTGAAAGAGGGCTAGATATGAGCCACCTTGATTGTAATATAATTGAGGAAGTTGTGCGACGAAGATGGGTAGATATAGCACAATCTCCGCCAGACGCCGTCATATCCGTAGTCCGTGAATTTTATGCGAATTTGAGAATCAAGCATGAGGAATACGGAGTTTTGGTGCGAGGGCAACTCGTCTATTTTGATTTGGCCACCATTAATGCAATCTACAATCTGCTGGAGTTTGAAAATGACGGGTACGCAGAGTTGATCACTGGGGATGTAAACTACGATCAGATTATCAGGACCTTGTGCATCGAGGGTGCAGAGTGGCGATTGAATCAGGGCTCCCCGGTTACGCTGAAGAAATCTGATCTACGCCGTGACCCACGCCGCTGGGCATCTTTTATTCTCTCACGGATCATGCCCTCCTCCCATCAGACTGATATTACAAAAGACAAAGTGGCGTTGATTTACGCCATCATGACTGGGCGAACCGTCGATCTTGGGAAGCTCATTCACAGCTATATCATGCGTGCTGGCACGGGACTCATGACCATCAGCCTCCCTTGTGCACATACTATCACCGCCTTATGTCTTCATGCCGGTGTGCAATGGGGCGCCGATGAACAGGTTTTGAAATCCAAGGGCCCAATCACAGTATTTGAGGTAGAGCGTTCGCGCTTTAGCGACGAGATAGAACGACAAGAGGCCAGGGCAGCTTATAATAGGAGGGCCAGAGCACGCCAGCCACCACCACGACCTTCGATCCCTCGATCAAGTTTGGGAGATCGCATGTTCCGACTGGAACAGGATATGCGGGTCGAACGCCAAGAGCAAGCTGAACACCGACACACTACTAGTACCTTCATGTCTTTTATGATGGACTTCACATCAGTGCTCGCCCAGCGTTTCCCACCGACTGGACCCGACGATGTTCCTTATCCACCACATCCAGTTTGGCCACCACAGTACCCACCACCAGTTCTATCACCACCGCAGCCCATGGATGATGATGATGAAGAGGCTTCGAACGATGACTCGAGCCCCGAGTTCTGACACTTGGGAGCGAGGTATGTGTTGTCATGTTCTTCATTTCTATACATTGAGGACAATGCATACTTTAAGTTTGGTGGGTTGGTGCAATTGCTTTGTTAGTTTTTTTTTTATTTATTGCATAGTATTAGTTAATTTGAAATTATTTTTTTTATTGCATGTTAGAACTTGTTAGGTAGCGTCATGGATAAGCAAAATGTGTGACCAATGATGAAAACTGAAGTGCGATCCTGAAATATATATGAGTTCATGATAACCTCGGAATCACAATTATTTTGCACGGTCGTGTTGTTGATACTATCGTTGCTTAGAGACAAGTTGCATGCCTATGATGCTAAATAGATGAGGGAAATCCGATTCTTGGTAAAACTTGCATGACATTGATTGACAATTTTGCAGACTTAGAAATGATCTAGGCAGTCTTTCACAACATCCTTGGGCATGTGTTCTTTGTTTACTATCAATTGTAGCCCGTTGAGCTTCAAAGTTAATTGAGATGCGTACATTTTCTTCGTGCACCTATTTCATATATCATTTTGATTGCAAATTGCATGTGACTGGTTTGTATGAGATGATTAATGGATTGACGGTAATCTAGAACTTGTTTGAACACTTTTCGAGGCGAAATACGGATAATATGCGACATAGGAATGATTTAGGCGATCTTTGGAGCCGTTTTGAGCCTTCGAGCCTACCAACTGAACATGAAGTATCCCTAGTGTCCCATTTTGAGCCTATTAAAAAATCAAGTGGCGTATGTCAATGACATACAATTAGCTCCCACTTGTATCTATTCTATATCCCACAGCTAGGGGTGTTAATCGGTCGGTTCGGTTTTCGGTTTTTTATTTCGGTTTTTTCGGTTTTACAAATATATAATCCGATATACGAACCATTTTTCTTCGGTTCGGTTCGGTTTTCTACCGAAATGGTTCGGTTATTTCGGTCGGTTATTTCGGTTTTGATATAATTATTTAAATTAACAATATAAAGATATTATAAAATATAATATGTTATCTTTTTAAATGATTTCTTAGTAAAATATTTAAATATAAAGTACAAATGAATTACATAAACAATAATCAACTAAGTATTATTCAAAATAATTCTTCATTCACTAATATCATCTCAATAAATAATATAAAATAAAAATAACATTATTAATTTAATTAAATTTCGGTTTTTTCGGTCGGTTCGGTTTTGACATTTATAATCCGAAACCGAACCAAATTAATTTCGGTTTTAACATTTATATCCAAATTATAAAATTCGGTTTTCGGTTCGGTTTAGTGTTCGGTTTTTTCGGTTTGGATTTTCGGTTTTTTCGGTTTTATCCGAAGTTTGAACACCCCTACCCACAGCAACTACCAAATGAAGCTTATACACTTAATTTCCTACCTGATTTTGAGAGAAATAAATTCAGTGGTGTTGTAATGATTCAAATGCTCCTTGAAAAGAAAAAGAAAAAAATTTAAAGCATGAAAAAAGGATTTGGCAAAGAAAAGAAGAATAAAAACAATGAAAAGAATGAATCAAAAGTGGTTAGCAAGAAAGAAAATACGGGAAATGGAGGATATGAATGAAAAGAAAACAATAAAGTGGGTGGTGGTTCAAAAGAAAATGAAAATGAGTGAAGTTGATGAAGTTCAAATATTTCTCTCAAATTTTGATTTCCATACCTTTATTATAGCCATGAGCCGTGGCCTAACGTTACAAGCCTACAAGACTTATTAACCTTGTCACATTTATCCAATATACTAGTGGAGAAAAGTTGTTCAAGTCAAGCCTATGGATACCTGAAAAACATTGTCATCAAGTATAAACTTTAATCACTTGCTTGCAAGCATCTCGTTGTGTGATTTCATCTTTGGTATAATTTCGTTGAATATTCATTGAGCCAATTAATCACCAATAAAGTCATACGTGATCTATGAATGTGAATTTGTATTTTGATGAAGTGTGAGTTGAACTAAACTGAGAATTTCTCGATTCTGTAAGGCGAATGGGCATTATTACTCTATCTGAGCATTCGATTGGGTAAATAAACATTGACATATCACACACGTACGTGACTCTTGGGAAATCATGAATTACATTAAAATAGATAAGTCTGAGGCTAATATCACTTTTTGCGAATCCATGACTGCTAAGAGTTTCATTATTTGTTAATTGACTTCCGGTTTTTATTCTATTTTGCTCGGGACTAGCAAAAGTTCAAGTTTGGGGGGTTTGATAAGTGCAAGATTTGCACTTAAATTATATTATAATCCATTTTGAATTATGCTTGTTTCGAACAGAATTATGCGTTTTTTGGTTTGTTTCTGTTGTCATTACAGGAATGGGGAAAATAGCGAAGACGAAGCCAAGTGGACCAAGAAGTGCACGACCATGAGCACGCCACCGGACAGATGTGTGCGCGCGGCAGCGCCACTTCATGTGCAGGCGCGCGCGCACCTATACAAAAACATGACCAGAGAGGCGCGCGCCATCGTGCGACATCTCGCGCACCAGCGCGCGCACCATACAACTTGAAGACCCGAGAGGTGCGCGCCACCTCGCCACATCTCGCGCTAGGGCGCGCACACAACTGAGCAAATGAGCAGCAACTAGCGCGCGACCGCACGAGATCACGCGTAGCCGCACGCGCACATGCACGGCCAGAGACCGCGCCATTTCATGCACCACCGCGCGCGCGCCGCGTCCAGAAAATCTATAAAAGCGCTATCGCTAGGTCATAAAAGGGGTTAGCCGCCGTGAGGAATCACACGAAAATACACCATCTTGGGAAGAAAAAGAAGCGAGAGACGGAGCGCATACACAGGACGAAGATTCAGAGTGTGAAGAACAGCCACAACTACGAAGAACGACGGATCTGGGGACAGAGACGACGCTTCGGATTTGTTATCTTTCCCTTTGTCTCTTTATTTTATTGTGTGGCGATGTCTAGAATCTCAAACATGTCTTGTTTTCTCTTGGATTTCGTGATGAACTAAATTCCCATTCTAGAGGATGACGTAGCTTTGTCTATACGATGATTTGACGTGGATATTTTTATGATTGGATTCCGTTTTATTTAATTGTGTTCTCTACTCTTATTTCATTGCAATTTACTGGCCATAAATTGTATGTCGTGATTAATTCTGCTACTCGGGAGAGGAATTAGGATTATAGATCACTAGAGGCACATGTGGGATGTTTATATCGTTCGGAAGGCGTATAACTTTTGTGAGACTTAGGTAAGAACATTGATTGCATCTATCAATTAAACTTAGATTTGTATTAGGAATAATTGAATCGAAGTTTGAATGATACATTTATTTGTCACTTGGAAAGGGGGAATAAAATACGTAAGTGTTCTTGGCCATTAATAATAGGAATTCAAGAATTTAAATGCTACCAGGAAGAATAATCGTAGAAACTTAGTGAAATCAGTCCTTTAGATATTTTCTATCACTGATATTTCTCCATTCGGTAATTCGAATTATTATTCATTCGCAATTTAATTGTTTTTAACAAACCAATTCTCGTACGAATTTTCTAGATAAAGTTTGGACTATTTTAATTACAAGAATTGATATACAATTTTACACACACTCCTCGTGGGATCGATATCTGTACTCTAACTAGTACTAAAACTTGACACCGTACACTTGCGGTAGTGAAAACGCGCAACACCAATCACCATATAGTTCTTCGTACATCATTTGCACAATGTCAATAGTGAGTTCTTATTGATCAGACTTCTGGATTTCGTCAGCATTAATGTTCTCCATTGATTTGGCATTAAGGCACAATGACTTTGACACAGTGTTGCGACCGGGCGTTGCAACAACAGTGGCAACACCAAAGGGATTGACCTGTAGTTTGTAGATATCTTTGTGCACGGCAGAGAGGACGGTGCAATCATCTCCTTCCTTCAGGTTACATTCTTCATCTGTGTCATCGTCACTCAAGGAGACTGCCATATTTTTATTTCTACGAAGTCGATTTGCACACTCAGCATTGGATTGAGTCAAGTTTCGTGTTGCTTCTGGACGACTTGATGAATTGGTTTTAAATCTGGAATTTATTTGAGTTGGTGCTGTTGTTTTATCTCTTTCTAAAGGGATAGATTGTGGCCTTGGTGTTGTTCCGGTTTTCTTCTTGTCTCTCATTCTTTTCAGGTAGTCACCAAACTTCTTTGTGATCAAGGAGATTGATTCCTCACCAAGATCAAAGTCCTTTGCCTCTTGAATTAGGCTATTCACTGAGTCATCAGTAGATTGTAAAGCAATAGCCTTCCCAGTACTTTTTTTCTGCAGGTCTAGATTCATCTCAAAAGTTCTGAGAGAAGTTACTAGGTCCTCCAGATTAAGTGTAGAGGTGTCCTTGGATTCATCAATAGCACATATTTTGATATTAAAGCGTTCAGGAAGGGATCTCAGTACCTTGCTAACCAGTCTTTCGTTTGGCATAGGATCACCAAGACTAAAGGCCTCATTTGCAATGTCACGCAATCTTCGATCATATTCCATAATAATCTCGTTTTCCTCCATCCTTAAGTTCTCGAATTTCGAGGTTAACATTCTGAGCTTGGTTCTGCGAACACTTTCTGACCCTTCACAATGCTTTTGAAGAATTTCCCAAGCTTCCTTGGCAGAGATGCAGTTGGTTATAAGACTAAACATATTGATATCCACAGATGTGAAAATAGCATTGAGTGCCTTCGAATTTAAATTCGAGATTTGGACTTCATCGTTGGACCAAGTACTTTCTGGTTTACTTATGCTATCACCATCATTATCAACAGTCCTCGGTGGAGACCATACGTCTAAGACACGTTGCCATGCCCTTTCTTCGAGAGATTTGATGAACATCCTCATCTTGACTTTCCAGAGGGCATAGTATGATCTGTCTAGAACTGGAGGTCTGAATACGGTGCTTGATGCTAGTGAATCCATTAGGTTATTAGTATTGTTCCTGTACGAACATCAGAATGCCAGAATCAATCACTTAGTGAATCAAGTGTTGGGTCTGATATCACTTGAAAGGATTTCTTTGCATAAACGCACAGAAAGTGAACAGTCCAAACCTAGTTTGTTAGAACTTGGTGTTGTGCTCGATGTTGTCAACACCAGCACACAACACAGCAGCGGAAATTATGTAATATCACAAATATAAATTTTAATAAATGAACACTTGAGTTAAATTATGCACAAGTACGAATATTTGTGCGATGACTCATGGCAAAAATATTCACTAGAAAATTATGTAAATCGTTTACACCAAAATCAATACTAGTGAGATCAAACAAAACAAAATTCCTTGACAATTCAAGGAATTAAATTGCATCAAAAACTCAAAGTAAATACTAGATGCACCACGTATTGTTCATACACAAAACCGTAAAACACCCTTCGAACAAACACTCTGCGTCAGTGTTGTTTCTTGAATGTTGACGACACCAATCAGCAACACAATCACGTCTCCTTCTTAATTCGTGTGGCTCCTTGTGTAGTTTCTGAATTCGCCCTCTAATGAAGCTTCAGCAGCCATTATTCCCTTTTCACTCCCTCTCACTCTATATAGAGTAATTCTTTTTCTTTTCGAATCTTCAAGGATCCTTTTACCTATAGATAAGGAAACTAGATTTTAATAGGAATCAAACTCTATTTTTAAAGCAAATACCTTATATCTTATAGATAATTATTCACCATATCAAGGAAAACAAATCTGTCAAATTTAGTCTAGAGGTGCAAAATCGAAAACTCAATTTTAATTAAATTAGGAATAAAATATTCCTTCCATACATATTATGGCGTGAACTATGAGAAAAGAATGGTTTCAGGCGTGCCTGGAGATGATTTGGTGAACAAATCAAGAAGAGGGAGACCCAAGAGGATTGTTCCTTTGTCAAGAATGGTGCAGCCGAAGGTGTCCTTTGCAAGAATGGAGGTGACCGAAGCTTCAGCTTGGATTTGATGAAACCGAAAGACTTTTGAATGGAAAAGGGGTGGGTGTCGGCTATTGTGGATTATGGGTAAGTAAAGAGGTGCTTGGAATTAAATAATATAGTTAATTAGAAGGTTAGTGGGCACTAATCTTGTTAATTAAATTTTTAAAAGATGTTTAATCCTGATGAGCTTAAAATTAGGTCCATTAAATCCAAACGTACTCTCGAAAAATATTTCGTGTTGAAATGATTTTAAAAATATTAGCCGAACCCATAAAAAGTCCCCGAAATCGATAAAATTTACGTGTCGTTAAAAATAAAATCTTGAGGGTAAAAATACCCATTAAAACCTATTTTGAAAAATACCCTTAAAAACACCTTATTTTAATTAATAAAAATTAATTATGTAATCAAATAATTTTCCTGAAAATTCTCTGGTCTCCGTTTCTCGTTCGAACGTGAAATGCAACTAGAAACCCTAATGCATGAACTGCTAAAATAAATGAAATAAATCACTATCATGCAATAATTATGCATAAAATGCATGAATACAATTAAACACAAATTAATAAAATAGACATGCATTTTATGCTTTAAAAGAATTTAATAAAATACCAAAGTAATTTAATAATTTGCATGCACGTGGTTCACGTGAACTTTCAAATTTTTGAGACGTTACATTTATATAGTATATTTCATGAGGAAGTCAATGTAAAACAATCTCATAGGTTTGTGAATTATATATTACCTATTTTTGTGTTTAAATTAGACAAAGTTTTGTATAGTCAGAAACAAGCCCCCTCGAGCGAGCTTGGTATGACACATCATATAAATTTTTGATTAATCATTATTTTATTGTCGATACAATTGTCAAGACACCACTTAAATTCATGAAAGGTCATCATACTTTACTAGTTCAAATTTTTGTTTATGATATCATTTTTTGGTCAACTACTAAACTCAAATTACGTTAAAAAAAATTCTAAGGATGAGTTTGAAATAAATATAATGAGTGAGCTAACATTTTCCATGGATTACAAGTTAAATTACTCAATAATGAAACTTTTACCAATCAAATTAAATATACTAAAGAGTTTATCAAAAAGTTTGGTATGGAAAAATGTTTTGAAGCTTCCACTCCTGTGAGATGTTCAATCAAATTGGACAAGGATGAAAGAATAAGATCGGTTGAGGTGTCTTTATTTAGAGTTCTGATTGGATTACTTTGTAATCAACTGCTAGCAGACCAGACACCATGTTTGTTATCTGCATATGTGCTAGATTTCAAGTAAATCCTAAATAGTCGCATTATATTGCTGGTAAAAATGTACTTAAACATGAAAATGTTACTCAAAATTTTGGACTTTGATATCCAAAAGATTCCACTTTTAATTTAATCAGTTATTCATATGCAGACTATCAACTGTAAGATGAACAAAAGATACAAGTGGAATATGTCAATTATGTGGAGATAGAACGATCTCAAGGTTCAGCAAAAAGCAGAATTCTCTTGAAATTTCAACAGCTGAAGTAGAATACCTAGCTGCTCTAGATTCAATAACAGTTCAGAGACTATGGTGTTTAAGCCGAAGAATCTCTAATATTTTGTGACAATACATGTGATATAGCAATTACGTACAATCCAGTATTGTACTTAAGAAAAAAGCACATTGACATCATATACTATTTCATAAGAGACCGTGTCATGAAAAAAGAGATCAGATTGGAGCATGTCTCAACAGATCATCATGTGATAGACATCTTTACCAAGTCCTTATTTGAGACTATGTTTTCATATTTTAGAAATATTCTATGACTTTTTATTTAAATTAATACCGCATGTTCTTAGGTAATTTCCAGATTAAGCTGATAAGGCATCGGTCGAATATATAGGCTCAAAACTGATAGCTCAAGTTTACGATAAGTTTAATCTTAACTTATAGCTCTCATATGTTAAAATTCACCTAATAACAATATGATAAGAACGTTCAATCATCCATTTTATTTGACTCTTATTATTTCTTATGTATCGCATTTGATTTTGGAAGAAACATTTGTTAAAAAGTTTTTTAACCACGGTTTTAATGAAAATCGTTGTCGTATGTGTGTTGTCGATTTTCTAATTTCTAGTAGTGTGTCTATATAAGAACTAGTAGTTGAATTTATCAAACTCCAAACTCTTACCTTGAAGAAATTATTGAATTTCTAAGTCTTTGAATTCATAACTAATCAAGAGCTGCTGACACACTAAGTTTTACGTGATCATTATGAATATCAATTTCTACTAGAGTTATTTGTTTCAAAATTATTTTAAACCGACTGAAAAAGTATTTCTGATAAGATTTTTAAGTTAAGTCCTGCTGAAGTGGATTTTTGTAAATTGCTTGTAACTATAAAGTCTTTTAGTAGTATCATTTTAAGAATGAAAGAAGGGATAATTGATGAAATTATGAAATTATTCTTGATGATACAATGCAAGATGTCTTTTGAGTATGTTGGGATCACCGTAAGAATAAACAGGACAATTGAAATTAATGGATTTTAGATCATGTCGAAATTAGATATATTTGTTTCTAAAAAAAATGATTTTAAGGGGGTCAACATTTCATAATAAAACTTGAAGAGTGGATTTTATGTAAGACCGTGAACTGTGAGACATGTCAACCCAACTGATATTTACAGTAAAAAGTAATACTCTTGACATAAAAATTAATACATTTTCATAGATGATCTAAATAAGATATTTATACGACCCGTGAGACCGTCTCACAGAAGTTTTTGCCAAACTTGAAATATCTTTCTCGAGTTTGAAACTAAACGCTACATATCAATATTTGCGCAATAAAAACATCTCCAAGATAATTTATAGAACTCTTGTTATCTCGACGAAGTTTCGAATTTCAACTGGATTTTTAATATCAACCACAACGAATCTCTCTAAAACTAAAATTAAATATAATAATAATAATAATAATAAGACAAAAGAATTCACTTTAATTCATAAGTACGTGGACCTATAGATCTTCACACAAACACATTAATTAATAAACCTATGAAAAATCACAAAATAAAAATATTAAAATATAAACCAGCCTAATGTTGCATGGGCACGTAGCACTTACACGCGTCTTGAGAATCAGACACTTGCCACCATCCTCCCCGCCCTCAAATCTCTATATAAACCATTTGCCACTCCTAGAGGAAGATCATTCAATTCAAACATCTTGCAAACACGTGTATTCAAATTATTCTATACATTTAGATTATTTGTCCGCGACGAAAACTCGCAATTGAAAATGGCATCCAACGACCAGCAGATCAACTACAACGCCGGTGAAGCCAAGGGTCAGGCTCAGGTACGTCCAAGACGAATTTGAAGACAGCTTCGAGCTTAAAGTAGTTAGTTTTGAATGAGCTTTACCATGTCTGTTTTTACAGGAGAAGATTGGACATGGAGTCGACGCTGTGAAGGACCACGCCGAGGGAACCAAGGAGAACACCGGAAACTTGTTCACCTCCGCCAAAGACAAGGTTTTTGAAACCGCACAAGCCGCCAAGGACAACGTGTTCGGCGCAGGCCAAGCTACCTGGGACAAGGCCGGCGAAACTACACTAGCCGCCAAGGACAAGGTGACCGGCGCAGGCCAAGCCACCTGGGACAAGGCAGGTGAAACTACGGAAGCCGCCAAGGACAAGGTGACCGGCGCTGGCCAAACCACCAAGGACAAGACCTGTGAAACTACGGAAGCCGCCAAGGACAAGGTAACCGGCGCAGGCCAAGCCACCAGGGACAAGACAAGTGAAACTACAGAAGCCGCCAAAGAGAAGGTGAGCGGCGCAGGCCAAGCCACCAAGGACAAGGCTTCCGAGACCACAGATTACGCCAAGGATAAGACCAGCGGAGCAGCTCATGCCACCAGGGATCGAACGTCGGAAGCGGCTGAATCCGGCAAGGAATCAGCCGAAGCCGGCAAGGAGAAGGGCGGCAACATCATTCAGAAAACCGCGGATGCATTGAAGAATACTTTCGGCGTGGGGGGCGACCAGTAAATTGAATATTGTAATACCCATGTTTCATTTTGGATATTAATGAATACTTTAAACGAGGAAGCCTTTCTCCTTTGAATTTGGTATTTACCAATTCGACGGGGGATGTGGCTATCCTTGTCTCTTTGTAATTTGGTCCAATTCACTAATACTATTTCTATTTTGTTATAATAATAAATTCTTGGGATTTTTAATTTGATGTAACTCAAATTTTTTAAACTGTACAATAATTCAAAAATCGATCGTTTCACACACAATAATTAAATATAATACTAATATAATAAATAAATTATTTTTTCCTATCCAAAAAGTACATTTGAATATAACATTCTGGTGTATATATTAGAAAGCACGATATTTGGCTTACCTGCTATCTTGTTGGCATTCGATTAATATAGAAATTATATATTTGAAAAATCATTATCTTCAAATAATTCCGCTTAATTACCAAATAATATATTTATCGTAATAAAATATTTGAAAAGAAAAATATATTATAAACAATAATTATACCCAATATCGATTGGTAATTGGATTAAAATATATATTATTAAAGATCGATTTTTAAAATAATCGAAGGCCGAAGAAGCTTTAACTTTGCCTTTTTGTGATGTGCTAATTGTGACAAAATAAGTAAATTATGCTATAAAATATATATTGAATTCGAGATATATGGCTTTTGATTGACGGATGCATGCAATTGGTTTGATGTCATTTAGAATTTAAAATATTTATAATATAATAATAGTTAAAGTTTTGATAGTCCAAATTATATAAAACTTTAGTATATATAGGTCTATAATAATACTTAGTTATTTAGTTATGTAATTTAATTTGCTAGTTTTTATTTGTAAATATTTTTCTCACGTATTTATTTATTTTATAACGAGTATATTTTATCGGAGCTAAAAATTAATATGACACCATTTATGCTGAGTGGATATAATTATTACAATATTTATAATATTGCATTAATTCCGTCATGTTCACCTAGCTATTATTTAAAAAAAAAGTACGTCTCTTGTGAGATGGTCTCACGAATATTTATCTGTGAAACGAGTCAATCTTATCGATATTCACAATAAAAAGTACTAATACTCTTATCATAAAAAATAATATTTTTTTATGGATAACCCAAATAAGATATCTGTCATACAAAATATGACCCGTGAGATCATCTAATACAAGTTTTTGTTTGTAAAAAAATCAAAATATCAAGTGCATCTCTTTGATTTTAGTTTTAAAAGCTCTCTCATGATATATCATATACGATTGCTACCACAAAGATAATATTTGATGTCAATATAATCGATTTTTTTCTTATATTTTAATGCGGTGCTAGATGCCTTTTTGATATTTTAGGATCGACCCAATACCAAATAAGACAAATTAAATAGTGAATTTTGGACAATATCGGATTTTAGCCAATAAAATAAGCTATTGTTACTTTAAATGGACCAATGAGCTCGACAAGATTTTGAGCAAATTCCTTTAATTATGCATTCAAATTTAGGTTTTTTCTTTTTCAGTAAGTTTTGTTTTGTTAATAAATTGGCCAAAGAAGATCGAAATTCAATTCCCATTATTGTGTGCGCGTTCTATATAAACAATCATACTTTCGATGTAAATACAAATTTTCGATTGAATAAAACTATATCGAATGTGTTTTCCTTTATTTTCAAAATTTTCAAACATTTTGGGTACATCGACGGGTTAATTTTTTTATACACGCTTCCGCTACATCGTATAATTGATATGAAAATAAATAGAGTTATCATTTTCAAGTAGATGATCTTAAAAAATGAGTATGTCTCTTGTGAGACGATCTCACGAATCTTTATCTATGAGATGAGTCAACTCTACTGATATTTACAATAAAAAGTAATAATCTTAGCATAAAAAGTAATATTTTTTCATGGATGACCCAAATAAGATATTTGTATCACAAAATACGATCCGTGAGATCGTCTTACACAAATTTTTGCTTAAAAAATTTCAAGTGGATGTACTCGATGACATGTTCATGGACATGTTCAGCGTCGTTCCAAAACTAAAATTATAGACTATATAGTCGATATATATTATAAAAACTAGTAATGCTTTAGTGACCTTGCTTATCGAATATACCTAAAATAAAAAAAATTAATTGAATATATAAAAGTCAAATTTTTATATAATATAGTACAAAAATGTATATAGACCAAATTTTGCGTAGGATTAACTCTGCCTTTTTCTAGTGCGCTTATTCCGTCCCTTTTTCTGGTGTGCTCCCACCAAATACGATGATGCTAATATTTATTTCAAAAATGACAAAAATTTTAAAAAAAGAATTGAATAAACCTTTAACATATTTATTACTTTTGATAATTTGCTCGTTTTTAATTGTTATATAAAACTTATGTGAGACGGTCTCACACGTCTTATTTTGTTAAAAGAATCTCTTATTTGGATCATTCATGAAAAAATATTATTTTTTATGTTAAGAGTATTATTTTTTATTGTGGATATCGGTAGGGTTGACCCGTCTCATAGATAAAAATTCGTGAGATCGTCTCACAAAAGATGTACTCTAATTGTTAATATTATTCTCCATCACGAATTCATTTATTCTTAACTAATTTGAGCTCGAACCATCTTTATTCAACCCTCCATTTTTGGCATCTTTACAAAAATATTTGTAAAATGAAGAAATCTCCAAGATAATTTATTTAAACATTGTTGCATGATCTGTTACATTGTGATTCAGATGGGATGATGCAGGAAGATACGGTCTTTAATAATATAATCCACAAAAATAAAGATTATCCACTTTAATTAATAAGCAACATGAATACGTGGTACTATGTAAACAAAATGAACCTATAAAAATTCATTAAATAAGAAACCAAAAAATAAAAAATTTCACGAGCCTAACATTTCACGGCACGTAGCACTTACACGCGTCCCCAAGAAATTAGGCACTTGGCGTCTCCCGACACTCTTCCGAGTTCTATATTAAGCCTTTGCCTGCTTCCGAACTTTTCCATCCAAAATAAGTAATATTTCTAAATACTCTTGAAACCCTCTTCGAATCTTTTCACGAAATTTTAAAAAAAAAAACTCAGCATCAGAAATGGCATCCAACGATAATCTCAACTACAAAGCCGGTGAAGCCAAGGGCCAAACCGAGGTTCGCTCTTAGTTCCTCTGATCATCTTATCTTATAACAAACGAGGATGTTTATTTTTTCCGTTCTTATATTTATTATACGATTTTGATCAACTGTATAATATTAACAAGAAGTAGAGAAGTTAAAAGATACTGAATTCGTGAAGAGACGGACATGTAGGATTTTTTAGAGTTAATTGTTTAGGAATATAATTGATTAGCTTTAACATGTGCGTACCGCAGGAGAAGATAGGGCATGGAGCTGACGCCGTGAAGGGAAACACCGTGGGAGCCAAAGATAACACAGGCAACTTCTTGACCACTGCCAAGGACAAGGTTTCTGAGGCGGCGCAGGCCACCAAGGACAAGTTTGTCGGCGCAGGTCAGGCCACCAAGGACAAGACAGCTGAGACTACACAAGCTGCCAAGGACAAGGCGTCGGGCGGCGGTGCACATTACTGAATAGATTGTTCGTTGATATTGTTGCATTTGTGTTGACTACTTACGTTGTTTGGTGTCTTGGACTCGTTTGTTACATTTGGAAATATATATATATATATATATATATATATATATATATATATATATATATATATATATATATATATATGTTGTATGTATAAATGGAAGCCTTTCCACCTAGAATTTGCTGTGCAAGTTTGAGGTAAGGGTTTCTTTTGCGTCTCTGTAATTTGTACTCATTTGGTAATACTACTATTTCTATTCTGTTATATTTCTGTGTTTGGGAGGAGAGCTTCTGCTACCGAATTTAACTGTTTTATGTGCATAAGAATTATACAACATTCTAATTATGAAAGATGATACACAGAATCTCAAATACAAAAGCGCTTCCTTTATTTAAGAAAATTCAACACAGTCGCATTAATTGTTGAATTATGTTTGTTATATGATTTTTTCAGTTTCTATTATATTTCAAGAGAATCATAAATACTCTTTGCAAACAGCATATTTGATCATATTGGCTAATATATATAGAGGTAAAATTAATAATTTAATCATGTAAATTAGTCTGTTTTCCGTTAGAGTTTGTAGTAACTTGAATTTTTATTTTTTTGTGATATATTTTTTGTTAGATACTTTTAGATTTATCGGATATTGTTTATTTGACGTATTGTCGTAAATAATGCGGTGTATAAAATTTAGGGTAATCGCAATTCTGAAATTCTAAACTCAAGTTCAGCACGTGAACTATAATATTACATCATTGCCACTTCAAAATTTAAAAAAACACAGATTTTATAAATTTCTATACAGAGTATTTCAATCCCAAAAACAATTTTTTGACGGGTCTCATTAATCTTCACACATTATTCTACAATTTTTATTTAAAATCTTAAGTTATATGATATGATGAGTGCACACATTCAATTTATCTTTTCATGTATTATTTTTTTAAAAAAATAATAAATTGCATGTAGCTAGTGTTCAATTTTGGACGCCAGCAACATGTTTTAATGCTTCACTTGAATGTTGCACAAAACTCAGCCAGGATTGCAAGCACCCTTATATGTTTTTTTTCACGTAGTTCAAATGACAAGAATAAATATTATATTACATACATTAAAATATACATAAACAAAAATAAAGAGAAACAACAAACTAATTTTTTTCAATTTTGAATGATTGAGGGTCGTTTTTTTTAATCATATTAATTTTAATATGTTTTTTTTAATCATATTAATTTTAATATGAGTAGTATGAGATTCATTGTCTCCACATGTGTGTCAAATAAATTATTCGACAAATTTAGTGGTTTCGTGCAAAAAAGACCCAAAAGAATCTAAATTACTACTGTATCAAAATCAAACTTTTACAAGTCACATGCATGACTAAAACTAAAAACATGTCAACTTAAATTACTAAAGTTGTAATTTTCCCTCGAGATTATACTGGGCCATAAATTGTACCCGACTCGTTAAAAGATCGTTTATCATGTTAATCAAGTTGAGTCAGAGTGTAATGCCCAAGAATTTGATTACCGTAATCTGAGATGATTTATTGATTATGAATGGATGTGAGTATAGTTGGACAACTCCGAGACCAAATTGGTTATAACAAATGAGTTATGTGATTTTCAGGCAGAACCTGTGGCGCCCGAGCGGTAAAATATTATCGCCCGAGCGCCAATGAGTGATAAGGAAAGGCTCGGACATAAAGTATGGCGCCCGAGCGGTAGAATATTACCGCCCGAGCGCCAGTGGATAACAGTTGTAGTCACGGACAGAGAGTTCCGCGCTCGAGCGGTATTATGCGACCGCCCGAGCGCCGCTTGGGAAACACGAAAATGTGCCACCTATTCTCGGACATGCAAGTTGGTATATATATATATATATATATATATATATATATATATATATATATATGTATATATATAGATAAATAGTGGTAATCCTTCAGAAGAAACGATAAGAATCGAGAAAGAGGTTTCTGAAAAAGGGTTGAAAATCCTTACACCTTTTGTGAGAAATCCGTCCGTCCGATTTTGAATCCGACTTCGGTATTGAGTTCTTATCAACGTAGGCTACAACTGGACGTAAGTTTTGCTACGTTTTAATATGTTTTGAAAATATGATATTGTCAGAATCTGATATGATTCATATATGATGTTCTTGGCATGTTAGACATCGTATAATCGAAACTGGATTGAGAAACAGATACCATATGAAATTGTTATGATTTTCGGAATAGTTTTGGAATCAATTGATATCAGAATTGAGTTGTTATCAAGTACGAGATGTTGGGATTGATATCTGACTGATATGGTAGCGCTGGATATATTGAGATTATGACATTATGTTGTTGAAACAGAATTTGATTAAATTCTGATTATATCCAGTATTGGTTGAGTGGTGTACTGATACCGTACCCTCAATATTGTTATTGTCAGACTGAGTATTGACAGGCTTGGGGTTCGAGACTTCGACAGAGCCAGAGTATCAGAAAGAAAGGTATAAATTAATGTTGGGTTGGGATTGCACAACTCGAGTGAGGTTTGACTCGAGTTTCCCTAAATCACATACTTAGTTTATTACATTGATATTTGTAATTGATGAGATTGATGTATATAGGCTATTAATTCATAGTCACTGTATGTATTGATTACTGAGTCGTTGGGTTATGGACTGATTCGTCTAAAATTAAGCTGATTCGCTTAGTCACCGGCTGATTCGTCTGGTTATTGACTGATTCGTCTAAACTTAAGCTGATTCGCTTAATTACAGGCTGATTCGTCTGGTTATTGGCTGATTCGCCTAATTATTGACTGATTCGTCAATTCTGCGGCTGATTCGCCCAGATACTGATATATGAATTATATCGATGCCGTTTAGGGATTGATTCATTCCTATCGACTGAGATTCGATATAATTACCTATATCCAGATATTGGAATCCCTAGGTTAGAGTTGAGTCGAGTCTGAGACGACGCGTCAGGGGAGTCGAGTCTGAGACGACGCGTCGGTTGAGTTGAGTATGATATGACATGTTGATTTACATTGTTTATATCATTCATGATTATTGAATGCTTGATATTGATTTATGTTTCTGATTTGATACAGGTTAAAAATATTTCTTATATATGCTTTTGTATATGCTTTTATATGATTGCATGTATACATTGTTTATACTGGGATATTTATATCTCACCGGAGTTATCCGGCTGTTGTCTTGTTTTGTATGTGTGCATGACAACAGGTGGGGCTGGATCGGGGTCAAGAAGAGGATGAGAGAAGATTAGATAGCGTGGAGATCCGGGCTTCAAAGCAACATAGGATTCAACACTGATATGTAGTTGAACCTTGTTGAATTCTTGTAGATAACACAAGATTTGTATGTTCATGTTTAATATGTAATTTGAGTAAATTACATTACGTTTCCGCTTTGTATTTTAAAAAAAAAAATTTAGACCCGGTTTTATAATTGATTAATTAGTCCCACTGATGATTAAGAACATGATTAGCGTCCGGGTCCCCACACAGAGCTTGGTTCATGAATAGTTCGTTTATCATGATTAACAAGTCTAGCTTGCATAAACTACCCTAAAAATTCCAAAATACCAATTTTTTTTTTAAAAAAAGAGTTGTCAATTTAATCAAGAAAAAAATAAAATATTTTAATTTAAAAAACAAATAATTTCACCAATTTAATGACAAAAAAATATGAATATCTTTAATCCGGCCCCGAATTTTCTTTTTACATACAAGTACAAAAATTCAAGATGTTAGACATAAATAACTAAATTTAATGGAGCACAATTAATTGGACATATAACACATAGTTAATAAATATACAATTAAATTATATATAAATTTACTTATTTTTTTATTTTGATTTGGTAACGAGTACGTAACAAATCCTCTGTGCAAAGCAAAATTTGAAATGTCTCTACTCCCAAATTGACGTGATATGGATCAATAAATCTATCACTGACATCGCCATCTGATTCAGAAGCCGCAGTAGTTATTGGAACTTGTGTTCAATTCCTTCCATTAGTAATAGTACTAATATTTTTATTTGTCAACTCAAAAAATGAGCCAAACTTGAGCTTACAAGCCATTTAAACAAGTCGAGCTCGAGCTCGAGCTCGATCTCTCGCGAGCCTATCGACAAACATGTTTGCAAGCTTACCAATCGATTATCCCTAGACTTGAGTTTGATTTGATTAAATTATCGAGCTCAAAATCGAGCTCGAGCTTTGCTTGATATGATTAACAAATGAACTCAAACGAACTTTTTATCGAGTCGAGCTCCTAATAGACCGCAAACAGTTTTGTTCGTTTACAACCTTATATACTATACAACTCTTTTTAAAACTTTGTAGTTTTAAAAATGGGCACAAGTCCTTTTGTAAATATCATAAATGTGCTTTACTTTTAATTAAAACACAATGTTTAAATGTGATAGATTTTTTCAAACACGCGGGAGTAGAAAGTAGAAAGTACAAACTTATTAATTAGAAAGTACACGCGGGAGTAGAAAGTACAAACTTAGAAAGTACACTCTTTTTAAAATTTTGTGATTTTTATGAAAGCGTACAATTTTATTTTCCCTATCAATTTATGAAAAAATATCTATGGGTTGATTAAATATTAAAAAAATCAATTATATTTAAATATTACATGCGTTTGTCTATGATTTTTACGAAAAATTAACATATAAATCTAATATTTTCTAATATTATATACACTTCTTTCATATTAATATTTATCTCCAATTTAACATCTTAAGAATATAAGATAAATATAAACTTAATGATGTAAAATATAATAATCTTTATTGTTCCCAAAATTCAAAGGACATGTATTTAATATCTACATATAATTATATTGAATTGTTTTAAAATATAACAAGCTGCGGCGTGGCTGAAATTTTATCCCTTCTATATATTACGGACCACGGATTCCTTAAGAAATGTGCCACATGCAATTGGTTGATGTGCCTCATCCAATTAATATAATTGATGTGACTGGATTTTTCGAATTTAAATAATGATATATATTAAAAAATTTAACATTAATTTAAATTACATGACGTAAATTAAGTTTCAAGAGTATAAACCATGTCCATCTTATTAAAATATGTGTATAATAATTAATTTCGTGTTCTAGTTTTTTTATGATATTTTCAATCACGTATTATTTATTTATTTAATTATATTATATAGACTATTTCAATTATAGCATTGAAATTAAAAAAAAATGTTTATATTTCTCTTTCTGATAATATAATTTTAGATCATCCACATCCAAAATAAACAAAGAACATTGTTGAACATGTATCCAACGAGTCAACTTATGACTTAAACTTTGTTGAGTCTCATGTAAAACTGTTGGATCATGTGGTGACTCTTAAGTTGGTTAGCTGTTGGAATACACGAAGGGTAAACTTCTAGTGGTTAGTGGCCATAACCAAATCAGTTAGCTATTAGCTTAGATCAGTAGGTATTCAGTTGGACATCTCACGTAGGCTTGGGAGGGAGCAGTTAATAGGTAACTCAAGCAGACATGTATATGCACATATATAGCTGGGTTGAGAGACGAAACAACACAACACAAAAAGGGACAACAAGCTCTGTCGTCGTGATTTTAGCAGATTGAAAAGAGTGCGGTGATATGAGAAAATATTGAGAACATTTGAGGGATAATTGATCAATTGTGATTCATCTTTTGTCTATTGTCTCCTTCACATGTAACTTTCATTGTTAAGTTCATTAATAAATAAGTTGGCGTGTTCTCCTGTGGATGTAGGCATCTCAACACCGAACCACGTAATTCGATCGTGTTTTATCTTGTGTACTTTGATTCTTGATTGATTGCATGTGTTGCGTTGTGTTCGTCATAAATCTTGATTGATAAAACCCTTACAATTGGCGTCGTCTGTGGGAAAGGGGACGAATCCATAACTGTAACGTACTATACTTTTCCTACTTAAAATTTGCGGAAAAAGTAAAAAAATTTCTTAAATATAACATACCCTTTCAAATTGTGATCAGATGCAAAGTTTGCTAAAGAAAATACTTGTTCAAAACATCATAAATCAAGACATAAAATCAGAGTAATTGATCATTTCATAAAAATTTCAAAACATGGACGGTCCTCGGGTTTAGCCTCCCACTCAGTCCAAGCCTGCTCCTTGGTCCCCACCTCCAGCCTCCTCATAAACATCCTCACTTGCATCGATCAAATCTAGTGAGTCTAAAGACTTAACACGTATAAACTGGAAATAACGAATAATACATAATAAGATCACATACAACTTTAAAATAGGACATACATACTTGAAACTTGAACTTGCACTAAACTTGAGCATACGTACATACATACTTAGATGTGCCATCAACATAAACTTTTCTTAAACATGCTTGCATACTTAATCATACTTGAACATGCATAGCTTCATCATTTTGCGTAGAGATATGTTTCAATGCAAATGACCCATAACATAATCGCCTGATCAGACTAAACTACAATACTGGGATAACAGGGACGTATCCACTGCCACATAAATGATATCCCTATTCATAATTTAACGAGCGGATTGGTCCCCGTTCATAATTTAACGCTTTCCAATCCTGATCTAAACCCGTTCATAATTTAACGGGGTTGGTTGGTCCCCGTTCATGATTTAACGCTTTCCAACCCCATACATACATTGGTCACAAGACATTTAGCATACTTCAAAAACTTGAAAATATTTTCTTGCACGTCAACATACTTACTTGGCGTTGAGGGATTCGTTGGACTTCGATTGGGGCCGTTGCTACACATACTAAAAGAATTTAAAATACTTAACTTGCATTGCTTAGACGTATGTACACATGCTCACCACCAAACTCCATAAATAACTAAAGACGTTCTTAAATACTCGGGAATTGACCTCATTTAAATCAACATACTAAGCCAAGACATGAAACTCCAAAGGCACAATTAAATTCTCCCAAAACATGAAGTACACGAACCCTGTGCCCGGGTCCGTGTAGGTGCGCAAAGGTAATACCAATAAGAAAGAAGGGACACGGACCCCGTGCCCTGGTCCGGCTCCGGGTCCGTGTAGGTGCGCAAAAAGGGAAACTCGGCAATTGAAGGGAAACGGACCTCGTGCCCAGGTCCGGCTCTGGGTCCGTGTTGGGTCGCAAAAATGGCACCAAAGAGAAATAAAGGCACGGACCTCGTACCAGGGTCCGTGTACCTGCGCAAGTTTGAAATCCACGAAAATTTAATACACGTATTGCTTAATACTCTAAACTCGATCGTACGGACTATGAACCGACCCCGAGACCCATCTTAGCATGCCATAACATCGAACCAAATTTGTAAAAGCGCTCAAAACAACGTCGTCCACCCTACGTCACATACAATTTAAAAACGTGGCAATTGACACCGAATCGTTTCCTACGACTTCTAATGTACTCGAATGCCTATCGACACTAAACGACATATCAAATAACATCCCAACATCATACTAAGAATACCTAGATGTAGCAACGATCACCCGTCGATCTCCAACGAAGCCTGCAACAATAAAATCTCAAGAACACATCAAAACATAATTTTCTGAAAACGTAGTTTGAGCAGTCCCACGAAAAACGTCATAACTCACTAAATATTTATCCAAATATTTCGAATTTACTGTCAAATCAAAGGTACCGAAAAGCTCTACCTTTTTTTGTATTGAAAGTTTTATGAGAATCACGATTTAAAAGTCGCAGTATTTAAAAAGACAGTAAAAACGAGTTTTCAGATCTAAAAATTATTTCAAAACTGATTCAAATCATTTTCCGCTCAAACGACGAGCGTCACACATGAATTTTTATGCATAAAAATAACACAACACATAATATGACGAGATCGATGCAGAAATAACAGAATATACGTGCCTTTGATATTTAAAATACCGAAACGACGATACCGATGCGGGAATGGAGCGAGGCTTGATCCGGGATGAACGTGGCTCGATTTTCTTGAAATAAACTCAACGAAATATTGTTGGAAATTATATAGAGGGGTGGGCGGCTGAACTAGGGAAGGAGACTCTAGGTTTTCTATTCTCAAAATATAAAACTTGAATAGTGAAGTGTGTGTGTGTGTGCGGTAATTAGTGTGTGTAAAAATGTGTGTGTGCGTGAGTTAGTGGTGAATTTAAGGGAATAAATTACTTAAAAATAAATTAACCACTAATTAAAAGTTAATCAAACACTAACTCAACAATTCCTTAGAAATAAAATACACACTAGTTTTAAATAAACTCCTTAATTAACATAACACACAAAAATGCTAATTTTAAAAGTTTCAAACTCTTAAATCACTAAATAAATAAATCAGGCTTTGAAAATGTTAAAAACTTAATAAATTATTTAAAATGTCTTTTCCTAGCTTTTAAAATAAAATACCGCATTGTAAATTGCCAAGAATCGTCACAGGTCCTTTCCTCGACCCCGCTTCGAATACTCGCCTGAACATGAATCTCGAAAAAAAATTTAACGTGCATCACATAAACATTAATGTAATGCAATTTAAGTACATCATTCACCACTAAGGCTCATTTTAAAATTAAATAAATGCTTTAATAATTAAATAAATGCATAGGTTATACGTGTACTGAATTTGGACACTACAATGACCATGGAGATCAAGAAGATGAGTTCGATGAAACTTGATATCGAGAAGTTCTCAGGAAAGCAATGACTTCGGCTATGGAGGATCGAGGTGAAAGCTATATTAATTCAACAGGGGCTGGTAGAAGCACTCAAAGGAGAAGAATGGGATATCACACTACAACAAAAACGATAAACGACAACGGATAAAACCTATTAATTCGGGCTATGGAGGATCAAGATGAAAGCTATATTAATTCAACAGGGGTTGGTAGAAGCACTCAAGGGAAAAGAATGGGATATCACACTACAACAAAAACGCTAAAATTCGTTGTCGTAGGTCATTTAAAACTGTTGTAATTGACATGTGTTGAATGTGCGTTCAACAACAACGGTTTATGATATATTTTAGCGACGATGTTTTAAGAAAAAAAAATTTTGTTTTTATAATTTAATAAATCTACCAAAAAACTTACAATCTGACTAAGCTAATAATATTCATGATCTTAATAACACTTAGAATTTACCAAGAATTGAAGCGAAAAAACTTACCCTAAATCGAAACTAAAATCATCTAAAAGAGAAAAGTTTATCGTAGATATGGACGGTATGGAAGAAAATGGTCCAAAAACGCAAGTATTTATATACAATTTTCAGGGGTTTTTGGTAAAACCTCGCTAATTGTTTATTAAACCGTCGCTAATAGCGACAGTTGTTTATTAAATAGTCGATAAATAGCGACGGTTAAGCAAAGATCGTCGCTATTGGCGACGATTTTTGTTTAAACCGTCGC
Source organism: Primulina eburnea (assembly GCF_022965805.1). Classification (NCBI taxonomy): domain Eukaryota; kingdom Viridiplantae; phylum Streptophyta; class Magnoliopsida; order Lamiales; family Gesneriaceae; genus Primulina; species Primulina eburnea. Next base: position 37,566,054 of record NC_133110.1, read on the forward strand.
TATTTTAAAAATTGACCGTCGCTAAATATTCTTTAAAACCGTTGTTAATTCACAATGATTCACTAAAACTGTTGTCGTTTTTCCAAAAAATACATGCTAATCAACAACGGTTATCTAAAACTGTTTCAAAAAACACGCTAATACACAACTGTTTTAACAAAAACGGTTGTCTTTTGTCCAAAACACACGCTATCCACAACAATTTTTGTTAAAAACCGTTGTTAAAAGTAAAAACATAACGGTTTTCCAAAAACTGTTGTCTTTTGAGTGTTGTTGAAGACATATTTTCTTGTAGTGTCAGCAGAAAACTAGCAGCCCTGGAGAAAATGAACTAACTACGTATTATGTACAAGTCGAGGAGGAGCTTCCCAAAGACATCTCAACCCTTGAGAATGAGCATAACCATGACCAAGATTCGGAGCAAGAGGATCAAACCCATCAGACCGAGCATGATTTGAGATCCTAAAAGCTAGCAAAAGACAGACAAAGGAGGAAAATAAGACATTCGGATAAGTTTGGTCAAGCCGATATGATCTACTATGAATTTTCTATGGCACGGCATCTGGAACATAATGAACAAAACCATATAAGGAAGCTATGTTAGGTAAATATAAACAAAGGTGGATTAAAGCTATGGATGAAGAGAGAACATCTCTGTATATAAACAAAACTTGGAAATTAGTGGAAAGACGTAAGGACCAAAGGGTGGTCGAATGCAAATGGATATATAAAGTTAAAGAAGGAATGTCTGATGAATAAATGACTAGATACAAAGTACAACTAGTTGCAAAAGGCTTCTCGTAACAACAAGGAATAGATTTCAATGAAATATACTCCCCCGTGGTTAAACACCCATCCCTCATATTGATCCTAGCATTGACAGTACAATTAAACTTTGAACTTGAACAACTTGATGTAAAGAATGCTTTCTTACATGGGGAACTAGATGAAACTATCTATATGAACCAACATGAAGGCTATGCCACCCTAGAAACCAGTGGAAAGGTGTGCCTAAAATTTCTTTATACACTTAAGCAAAGTCCAAGACAATGGTAAAAGAGATTTGATGAGTTCATGTTGAACAACAACTTCAGAAGATGCAGCTATGAAAACTGTGTGTATATCTACAAGCAAGAAAATGAGATTAAAACATATCTCCTATTTTATGTTGATGATATGTTAGTTGCCAGCACAAGTAAGACCAACATGGAAGCTGTGAAACAACTTTTGAGTTCGGAGTTGATATGAAGCGATTAACTACAAGAAATCTGTCCTTCAACAACACACATACGACAACGTTTTTTCACTAAAACCGTTGTCTTTTACTTTTTAACAACGGTTTTACTGAAAACCGTTGTCGTATAGCGATTTTTTTAAGTAAAAGACAACGATTTTCTAAAAATCGTTGTCTTTTAGCGTGTTTTTTTAGGTCAAAGACAACGGTTTTTTTTTTTGTTTTTGACAGCAGTTTAACAACGGTTTTAGTGAAAACCGTTGTTGTGTACCGTTTTTTAGCATGTTTTTTGGGGTAAAAAACAACAATTTTTAGAAATCGTTGTCTTTAAACCGTAGTCTATTAGCGTGTTTTTTGGACAATAGACAATGGTTAACCGTTGTCAATTAGCGTGTTATTTGGACAAAAAACAACGGTTCTTTTAAACTATTGCTATATTTAGCGACGATTTTAAGCAAAACCGTCGTAATTTTTAAATTAGCGATGATTTAGTAAAAACTTTTAAATTAGAGACGGTGCGACGGTTTTTGCTTAACCCTTTCAGGCTTCATGTTCACTATGTATGGTACAACGGTTAGTTGGAAAGCTACTTCACAATCGGTGGTAGCATTGTTAACTATAGAATAAGAATACATAGCTCTATCTGAAGGGATTAAGGAAGCACTTTGGCTGAAAGGAATGGTGTCTGAATTGGGTGTAAAACAGGATAATGTTGTGGTGCATTGCGACAACCAAAGTGCAATATATCTATCTAAGCACTAAGTGTACCATGAAAGGTCCAAACACATAGATGTGAGACTGCACTTTGTAAAGGATTTTATATCCAAAGGAGATGTTCAGGTGAGAATATTGATACTAAGGATAACCCAGCAGATATGATGACCAATTCTCTGCCACATAGCAAGTTTGTGCATTGCATGCACATTGGTAAAGGCAGTAGAATGGAACTGAGATGGTAACAGGGAAAGGGCAGTTAACCTTGGAGTCAAGGTGGAGATTTTTGGATCATGTGGTGACTCTCAAGTTGGTTAGCTGTTGGAATACACCAAGGGTAAACTACTGGTAATTAGTGGCCAAAACAAATTAGCTAGCTATAAGCTTGGAGTAGGTATTCAGTTGGACAACTCACGTAGGCTTGGGAGGGAGTAATTGATAGGTATCTCAAGAAGACAGGTATATGCACATATATATCTGGGTGGAGAGACGAAACAACACAATACAAAAAGGGACAACAAGCTCCGTCATCGTGATTTTAGCAGATGGAAAGGAGTGCACTGATTGGAGAAAAAAAATGAGAACATTTGAGGGATAAGTGATCAATTGTGATTCATTGTTTAGCTATTGTTTCCTGAAAATGTAACTTTCATTGTTAAGTTCATCAATAAAGAAGTTGGCATGTTCTCCCTGGATGTAGGCGTCTCAACGCCGAACAACATAATTCGATCGTGTTTTATCTTGTGTGCTTGGATTCATGATTGATTGTGTGTGATGTGTTGTGTTCTGTCATAAATTTGGATTGATAAAACTTTTACAAAAAACAATATATATTTTAAAAATATTTTACGATTTTATCAAATTATGACATTTACTTTATCTGTATACACACACAAGCTACATAGATAAAGTTTTTGAACATGCTATAGTTCGATGAGACCTATAAGTCATGTCGATCATGAAATTCACTTGATATGTATTGTATATTCAAAACTTGTTTAAAGTTAATTCAATTGCCTAATATAAGGGTAAAGGTCGAACTCCAGACTAGCATCAGTGAGATTAACATCATGTTTCATTGGTATGGATATAGAGAAGTCCAATCATGCAAATGAATATTCATGTGATGAGTCACTGAACAACCCTCTATTAGACTTTCCCAATGATTCTCACTTTATTGAGTATATTATTCTGCATTTACGGTTGTACATTATTAGTCCTTTGACCCTGAATAACATAGAGACTCTACAAACTATTGTTGCACTTTGACTCATTTACCTACTTTGTGAGGGTCATCGTGTGACGAGATTGTGTGTTGTTTCGACATACGTAGAAGCCAATACTTGGTAATCAGAGATTCACTGCTCACCTACGTGTATGATGATCATATGTGATTCGATGAATTAATAGCGCAAGGAATATTTGGCCAATGTATGAGTTGTGATTTAGAGAAAAGTGTTTCCCTCATCATTATGCAATTATGATTACTTAAAGATACATAACATCGTTATTGAATTCATATGAAATCCTCAATATATCAATGATTACAGCTTCGATCGAGATATATAAGATGACAATGATGTACTGGTCGCTAACCTTAACCTATTAGTTCTTGCAAACAGCATCAATGATAGCTAAGGGATCATGAGAAGATGTTACTAGACGTTTTTACCATGATTCAACGAGTTCAATCGGAACTGAGTTATGACGTTCTTGTTATCAAGGGGTTAATACACAGAATGAGGCTACAAGGGTAGTCTATATAATAAATAAATGTTGTTTTGAATCACACGGTTGCGAACTCATGGCTAGCTGTATCCCCGAACTATTGAAGATCAAACAATTATTGATTTTTTGTTCTCATTAAGATAGTCAAATTCAAATAGTTGAATAGATGATTTAGTTTGATGGAGATTAAACATATTACTTATAAAAGAGTTTATAAGTAGATCTGATATTTGGAAATTGGTGAAATTAATTTGACTACTAATTTTGTGACGAGAATGCAACTGCCTAATTTAGTGAAAAAAAATTAAAAAACAGACGGTTACAAAAAATGAATCAATGAAATTTTTTTATATTTGAACATTTCATTTTTCATCATATCAATGAGTTTTGTCCCCTCTTTACAACGTCGACGTCTGATCGTCATTCGTGATTACGATGAATCTTCAATGCTAAATTTTTTAATTAATAAACATGAAAAATCTAGTCAAATATAGAGCAATAGATTTTCACCATGACAAATGCTCCATGAATTTTCTAGAAAGATCTAGAATCAATTAATTAAACAATAGTTATTTAATTATATCATGTTTTGTCAAATCTTGACAAGATAAAGTGGGAGAATTTTCAAGTAGATTTTCAATCACTTAATTTAACACATGAAAAATTTGACAAAGGGATAAACATTTACCTAGAATATTCCACTAAGATTGAGATTTAATTATTGAGAGATAGTAAATATATGGTGTCAAATTGGATAAGTATTTTATGAGCTTTTTAAAAGAATAGTAAGTATGAAATTAAGGAAGAATATCTCACATTGAAAAATAATCTTAGAATGAGCGATTTTGTATTGAGTTACATGGTAAGTATATGAAATGAAGAATTTCTCACAAAGGGACGGCCGATCTCCTCCACAAGCACCATTGTGCACCACTACAGCTTCACTGCATGGTCGTCGGAAACTCCTATTTTCTTCAGATTGATTCTCAATGCAAATTTTGTCTAGATTTGTAGTGCAATCTAGAAAAAAAAAACATTGATTTCATTCGTTAACTTGATTAGACGATTAAAGAAATATAATTGATCTAATAGATCGTTTGAAGAGATTTATAATAAGAGCTATTATCATATGAACAACAAAATAATTAGAGTCAATAATTAAACACTAAAGATAAATTCAATAAACATCCTATGTATAAAATTTAAAATCATACAATATCCAAATCTAGTTTTGAATGTAAAAAAAAAGAAAAAAAAAAATTAAACTTTCAATACAGTCCAAAAAAAAAAAGTACACCAATGAATATTATCTTGAACATATCCACACACAAGAATCTCACCAAAATTAAAAAATTATAACTTTAAATAATCACGCAGTCTTCATTATACGTGGCCATATACGAACAAAATAAACTCAATGACTATCCATAAAATAAACAAATAGGAATTAAAAAATTTCACGAGCCTAATATTGAATGGCACGTAGCCCTTACATTACACGCGTCGAGAAAATATTAGACACTCGGCGTCTCCCTAACTCCCCCAACCTCTATATTAACCCTTGGCCACCCTCATCAAGCCATCATCCAGAAGAGCAAACTTCGAGTACTCTACAATTTTTCAATCTACACCCGTTCTCGTATTGTTAGAAAAAGAAAACTCAGCAAAGAAAATGGCATCCAACGATCAAGTCAACTACAAAGCTGGTGAAACCAAGGGCCAAGCTCAGGTTCTTTAATTTTTTTCCCTGAATCACCTTAGTCTCATAAGAAGAACGTATATGTTTTAACTCACTCAAGCTCGATCCTCTGTAGGAGGAGCACATCCACAAGTCGCGTAAAAATTAGCGTTTTGAGTGCCATATAACTTAATAGGACTGGTTTATCTTATCTATACAGTAGAAAGAATGTAGTTGTGCTGTGCTTGTTATAATCTCGCTCGAGTTTTAGCCTATCCGGGAGGCGCATACCCACAAGTCATGGAGAAATAATATACTTACACACATTTTAAGTATCGTGAAACTTAATAAAACTGATTTTTCTTTTTTACGTCGTGGCGAAAAAGCCATTGTACTCTGCTGGAGGTTTTGGTTAGCTGTTAAGTATCTATCAAGTCCCACCAGTCCTATTTTGTTTTTGTTTTTAAAAGAGAAAGTTCGATAGTTATGTCATTTTAGAGTTTCTCAACATATAATGTGTACATTGCAGGAGAAGATAGGACATGGAGTGGATGCTGTGAAGGGGAACGTCGAGGGAGGCAAAGATAACACGGGCAACTTCTTCACCACCGCGAAGGACAAGGTTACCGAGGCTGCGCAAGCCACCAAGGACAAGGTTACCGGCGCAGGTCAAGCCACCAAGGAGAAGGCTGCTGAGACTACTCAAGCCACCAAGGACAAGGTTTCGGGCGGTGATGCTCACCACTGAACAGATTTGTCCGTCAATGTTGTTGCATTTGTTTTGAAATTTCGTTCTTGTGTAAGAGGAAGCCTTCCTCCTTGAATTTGTTGTGCCAAGTTTGAGGGCAGGGTTTCTTTAGTTTGTTGTGTCTTTGTACTCTGTAATTTGGTTTCATTCACTTTAATGTTATTTCTATTTTTCTTAAATGGGTGGAGAACTTCTCAATTTTAAATTTTTAAAGATTTATATAACTTTATTAATTTATATGACACTGATACAATTATATCAGAAATGACAGAAAGCGAAATAGGAACCCACCACCAAGAATTAACAATTCCAGTTATTATAGTTATATAGTACCAACAATTTGTATATATAATATAAAGAAAATGAATAAATTGAGAGGGGAAAATAAATACTAATGGCGTTTCTTTTTCTACATCTTTGACATAATTTTTTTAAAAGTAACTTTGACGTAAATATTTTATTATACGATTATAATTATTTGTGTAAAGAGAAAAAAATAGAAAAATTATAATTATGATTTACTAAAAAAAAACATCTTAAATATACACTATTAATTAGTTATATTTTCTTATTTAGTCACATTTAGGAACTTCTCAATTTCGGCTGAAAATATCAGTAATGTCTTAGTCAAGTTAACATTTTGATAAAAAAAAAAAAATGAATTAAAATGCGGGAAAAAAATACCAATTCATTAGAGAAAAAACTAAATTATGATAGAAACCAAAATCCTAATTATATATAAAATCCTAGTATATATTTGCTCTAAATTTAGATTTTTCTCTTGGTCTATATTAGATTTGTAACCATTCTAACCGAATAAGATGCTATTGATATTTAGTAATTTGTGTACATGTGACAATAATAGAAATTGTATAAAAAATCTCATAAAATTGACATTTTTCGATTTTAGGCATCGCAAGATCTCGTGCTTTCTTTATTATAAACTTTTATTTTAATCTACACACAGGAAACAATGGTGGCACTAGGGGTAGACAAAAATTCAATCAAATTAACTGAATTTCGATTAGGGAAAATCAATTTTCATTTTCAAATATATCGGTTAAATCAGTTTAATTTCGGTTTTTACTTTTAAATTATCGGTTAACCGATTTAACCAATATGTTTTAAATAAAATTAATTGTTGGTAACATGCATTTTTTATTTTAGACAAAAACTTGTGTGAGACGATCTCACAGATCGTATTTGTGAGACAGATCTCTTATTTGGGTCATCTATGAAAAAATATTACTTTTTATGCTATTTTTTATTGTGAATATGAGTAGGATTGACCAGTCTCACAGATTATGATCCGTGAGACGGTCTCACATAAACTCACTCTTTATTTTATATATGTATTTGGTTGGGTATCAGTCATCGCAATCTTGAATCTATTCTTGTCCACAAAATAGTTTCCTTTGTTTACAATGATATTTCTGAAGATGGTAAATTACTCGACCAAACAAATATGTTCCAAATAGATTATATTAAGAATAAAATAAAATAATTTATTGTTTTATGAATAAATATAGGTCTCTTATAGGATAAAAAAAAAATTAACATACCAATCGCTCTTTCTCTACATTAATTCATAATATCGACTATCACTTTCTGTCCTTTTCGATCTGTCGAATTAACTTGCAATTTCACTCATTTTTCCATGGTAAATTATACAGCTATCCAGTTACGGGCGATGATCCATATCTAAAAGATCGAAGGCGAAATATTTGACTTTTCTTTGCTACGAACAGACAACTATACCACATGGCATTAGTTGATACCATTTGTATTTTTTTAAATTTAAAAATACATTATATAATTAATAAAACGCTTTCATTGATCAAACAAAAAATAAATAAATAATAATTGAATTAAAATAAGGGGATTTTGCCAAAAACTCCCAATTTCCATTCTCAACCTCCTCTTTACTCCCTACCCCATTAAAACTTTGTTTCAACTCCCCATATCCCTCAAATTTCCAAGTTTGCCCTTATATCTTTATTTTAAATAATTGATTTCTTTTTTGTAGTAAAAAGCCCATCATGCTTCCGTAAAATAAATTGAATCTTTTACCTTTTTGACTAGAGTACCACCGGGTTATATCCACCGTTTTTTACGAACTGCTCCTCACAGTCCAACCACACGATCGCAACCGATGGTTACTAAGCAGATTCCTTCAGCAATACTTAGCACAGCTCTAATTCGTTTCCTACCTTAGAGCGTACAGCAAAAGATCAAATTTTGAAAATAATACATGATAGGGGCTAAGAGCAAAAGATCTCTTTTATTCAAACACAAACATTTATTTATTACATAGTAACCTCCTGTAGAGGAGGAGAAACTTGTTTAGCTACTTATCGTAGCTGAACTCTTAACACACATAAAACTTGAAAGAAAATATTACAACCTTGTATGAAAGAAATGGAGAAAATTTTTTGATGATCTTCACTTCCTTCTTCCTGCCTTATTTATAGAAGGCTCCTTCGGATTTGAACTTCGGATTTCAAATCTTCATAAGCCTTTACAGCTTGCATTGGGGACCATTTAGTGGTTGAGGGGTCCCTGTCTAGATTATTAATCTTGACATCAACTTCTCATCCTCTTTTATCTCTTTTAGATACCACTGACGATGAGTTTCCAGGATATCGGCAGTAATCTCATCTTTTTTATACTCTTTGAAATGATTTACTAACCATTTAAGAGCTTCTGCCTCTTTCCTCTTGTATGTTATCCTTCTTTTCAAAACTTTTAAATATACTCGATACATTTTTAAGTTTTGATTTTGGTGTGTTTAACTGGTTTCCTTTCTGTCCTTATTTATGGATGAATTTTCGGAACCCGTTAATTTACTTTTATTCATTGGATTCCTTTTAGATTGGTATCCAATGCTTGCTGAGTCATCCAACATTTGCTATTAGTGGTTTCTTTGTCCTTTTCCACTAATTAGTGGTTGTCTTGTTTCTACCACTCACATGGTAGTGGTCCTGCTTTTGTAATGGAGGGTCACATGTCCCTTTTAATTCTGTCGAGGAATCTTTGGCTTTCGGCTTCCTCGAGGAAATCGTGAATGTGGTCCATCCCCACTTGTACTGGTATCGATAAAGTGTTTCCGATCAGATCTCGGCTTGAATCCTTTACCAAATTGCGGTTCCTTCTGGTTTTGGCATTCTGGACAGATGTTTTCAGACCATCTTCCTACATGTGCCATATTACAGAATTTCCGACGAGTTTCTTTACTTGCCGGCAGCTTGCTATTCCACAAAAGATTTCTTTTCTTTTCAAATAGATCTTCTGCAAAACTTGTTGTTTTTCCTGTCATGGTATTTAACAGGAATGATCCGTTCACTGAATGATTGTAGAATTTGAACGGAAACTTGACTTTGTCCATCTCAGTGAGGCAGACCCAAATACCCCAAGCTCTTCTGGTAGAAATGTCATCTTCAGTAATTGAAGACACTAGGGGTGTTTCTTCTGTCGGAGGGTCCTTGATAAATTTCTGGATATTTGAATCTGGCCTCCTTAGCTTGATGAAATGAAAGGCTTCGTGAGAACCTTTCCCTGCTGGTTCTGGTGCTGCACTAAAGAAGTATAGCTCCAAAACATCTCCTCTGGACAAATAATCATTGTTTGCCCAAGTCTCGTGAACAGCTTCCTGGATCCACTTTGGTAAACCTGAGATTTCCGGAAAGCTGGGTGATGTAGTATAAACTGAGGCAAGAGCCCCAAATTCATACCAAGCTTTAACCTCCTTGGGATATGAATTAGGTCTCATCCATACCCTTGGATATTTTCCTGAAACATCAACCCTATTTGTAGCTGGGTTAATGCCAATACGTGTTTTTAATTTCTCCCAATTCTGCTGATAAACCTGAAATGGAGAAATTACACCTTCATTAGTACCAACCTTAGCTTTGCCTTTGTCAATACGAGGCCTAAGGTTGATCTCTCCCTCTTCAATCCCCGAGGTGAAGGGTTGACTTGAGGACTCAAGATAAGGATCAGGAGTCTCAATTTTTGTTTCAGCCGACTCATCTCGTGATGATCCCGACTTAACACTTGTGCAAGGGGTATTTGAATCCCCCGCTACAGGTATAGAGTCATGTACTCGAAAACTCTCCATTTGAGAAACCAGTGGTCTCTCAATGCCCTGGAGGATAGGCCTTTGCGTTACAGACCATAACTGAGTATATGCCTGTAAACATCCTGTAATTCGATCAGAGACAATTCTCTTATCAGCTTGTTGTAGCCTTCCCGCAACTTCTGCGTTAACAGCTAACTTGTTGAACTCGGTTTGAAGCATTTCAAGGTGTTCCCTCAAATGCCTCTGCATCTTGATAATAGCATCAATGTCAATGCTGTCCATCTCTTGTTAAAAAATCTGCAAGAATATTTTCATGAGATTTTATTATCATAATATCAAAAATATAATTTTGACATAAAGCTTGCCATCGTAATAATCTAGCCTTCTCCGGTTTAGACTCAATTCTATTCCTCAAAAAGGCTTTAACTTGAGTGTTATCAACTTTCAAAGTGAATTTCTTTTCTAGTAAAAATAATGGCCATTTTTCAAAAGCCCTCTTTACTGCATAAAATTCCTTTTCGTTGATATGCCATCTTATGGCTTCTGCATCTGAGAATAACCCACTACAATATCTGCATGGTTGTTCTCCATCTGGTGTGAGCTTTGTTAATACTGCAGCCCACCAATGATCACTGGCATCGGTATATAATACCAGATCATCCTCGTCTTGAGGAATAGCCATCTTTGGAAGATTTTTGCAAACCTTTTTTTAATGGATAAGTCCTTTTGTGTGTTCGTCTGTCCATATAAATCTAGCATCCTTTTTCAATAATGGACTGAACACCTTCCTGTGTTTTGCTAGGTTTTTAATAAACATCCAAGCAAAATTAACAACCCCCAAAAAACTTTGAAGTTGCTTCTTGTCTTTGAGATTTTCTGGAAAATTCTGCACTTTTTCTACTATGTGCTCTTGCAGAATTATTCCTGACTCATCGATTTCAATTCCGAGGAATTCAATCTTTCTTGTAGCAATGACTGCTTTCTTTTCAGATAAAACCAGCCCTTCTTTCTTGCAAACATTAGAGAAAATCTCCAAATGTTTAACATGTTCATTAATATCTTTGGATGCTATTAAAACATCGTCGATGTAAACAAACATAAACTTGAAATAATCTTTGAAAAGATTATCCATCTTTCTTTGAAATATTTGGGGTGAGTTAGCCAATCCCATTGGTAATACTTCCCAAATATAATGTCCTTGAGGTGTGGAGAAAGCTGTGAATTTCTTGCTTTCTTCCTGCATCCGAATCTGATAGAATCCAGACTTGCAATCAAATTTAGAGAATATCTTGGCATAGCGAATGCAACTAATCAAGTGTTCTCTACTAGGTATAAAATACCCATCAAATTCCAGAATCTTATTAATTTCTTGATAATTAATAACCAATCTGGGTTTTCCTCGTTTAATTTCACCATGGTTTCTTACCAAAAAACCTGGACTGCTATATGGTGACATACCTGCTTTGATTAATCCAAGGTCCAAATGTTCCTTGATTATAATCTGCATATCCCTCTGATCAATGATGTTCATTGGGATGGGTTTACAACGGACAAATTCATACTCTTTGCCTTCCTTGATCTTAAGGCAAGCCCTGAGTTGATTTCTGTCCCACCATGCCAAGGGATCTTCGTTATAATTTTCTTTGATCCTCTTCTTGACATCTTCCAGTGATACCTTAGATTCAAACTCTACTTCATTTGTATGTAGAGTTATCTTAAGGCATTCTATATCTTCTGGTTGGAGTTCCTTATCTGCTCTTAACTGGAGCATTGTTTCTCCAAACCGTCTTGAATCCTTCATTTTTTGGTTCAGAAGTTTTCCTGAATCACCACGCTTGCTGCGAAACTGGATTGGCAATTTTCTGTAAAATGCCTCCCGAAGTCTCTGGACTATGATTTTGTGAGCACATAGTGTTGTGAACACTAATCTTCTAGTCTCATTTTCTTGTGTATAGGACTTGAACATTTGTAGGAAATTATTTCCTAACAATATGTCAGCTCCTGTATCATGAAAATAAATTGGTGGTGTCTTTACCTTGTACCAAGGTGTTTGTCCAGCACCGCCAATCATGATTTCAGTCATCTTGATCCCTTTGCATAAGATTAAGATTCTTCTGGAAAAATCTCTTCCAGCAATCTTGGGTAACTCTTCTTCCAAATTATTTGGAAAAACTCCTCGTTTTGCTGTACATATTCCAGCACCTGAATCAATATATGCAGCAAAGTATTCTGCCTTATATTGTTCATACAACATTCCTACTGGAATGTATATGGAGAATGGACTTGTGGTCATTGGATTTTCCACATTTTATCTTCTGCCATAAACTCCATTCCATACTCTAGACGTTTCCAAGGTTTATGTTCCTCGAGAAATTCTAGCCCAAGAATCAATCGTTCTGATTCTTTTCCTGGAATTCCTTGAATATGAACCTCCAATTCTCCGATATTAATCAGTCCTTGGTAAGTTCCTATCATCGGTTGTTCCAAATAGTATATTGAATTACAAGGAAATTGATTCCTTTGTTTTGTAATATCAAATACTATTTCTACTTCCTTCCAACCTTCTGGGCATCTGAGCTTTCCTATTGTAGAAAAACTTTTCAGCTCCTGTTGGGTTTCTATGACAGGCTTTTTATCCCATCTGTAACTTGTAATTCTATCTCCTTGAAAAGATAGTCTTCTTGGTTCCAATCTAAGACTTTGATTCCTCTGTAGAATCGGTTTGTCTTGGATCTGGATATCTGTTTCCTGTATTAAAGGAAACTCGATTCTTTCTGGATAAATTGCCTGCGCAACTTTTCCAAATATCTCAGGGATTTCAATAAACTCGTTTCTAATAAACAACTCAGAATGATGTGTATTAGATAGAGCATATGAAATCTGATAGGTAATAAAATATGGTCTATTGCCTTCTTTCATCAACTTTTTTTCCTTAAAATTCTGATGTAATGTCAAGGCTCGGCTGAAATCTCGATCTGCCAGGTTGTAGGCTATCCTTGGATAGATTACTCCTACAATTTTTCCTGCACAGAGGTTTCCTGAGATTGTTCCCAGTACTGAGTCTTGTAGATTCCCCATTCTTTTATCGCATATGGTGATATCAATTGGTGAATCTATCCCTTCTTTGAAAGTAGCCTTTATCATAATCTGGATTGCTCCTATATGAATCCAGGACATAGTCCTTGCTACTTCTATCTTGAGTTTTTGTAATTCCTCCTTTATTTCTTCGGAAGGAATTAACTGCATCTCCATTCTATTTCCTGTAAGTTCCATTGGGATTGCCATTTCCCTTCTAGAAACTTTATAGATTAGATGATGCTTTCTGCTTCTTAGGCCAAGACTTCCTAAGAACTTTTCTACCTGTCCTGCAGAGAAACCTTGATATCTCTGTAGACTTGGATTTTCTCTCATGATTTTTTGAACCATGTTATGAGATATTGTTGTCTGGCTAAAAAACCCAGACAAATCTTCATGTGTTTCTTGTCGAAACACCTCGTCTTCAGTCAGATTCCGATTCTGTTCCATCAGATTCTTCCTGATTTAAGACTTCCTCTTCTTCATATATACTCTCATATGAGGCAATGTCCTCAAATCGGTATACTTGAATGAGATCTTGGTAATAAACTGCATCTTCTATATCCGGAGTAGGATCGAAGCGTTTAATACCTCTTTTCTCATTTTCTGGACAGTTGGTTGAGATATGACCTCTTGCTCCACATGTCCAGCAATTACAATCTTTGAAACTTTCATTAGCTCGAGTATGAGCTCTTCTGAAAGTTTTCTTTGTAGGTGTTCTTCCTGTGCTTCGAGATGAACTCGATGCCTGGGATGATATCCTACTTATCGATGGTCCGCTTCTTTGTCCAGATTTATAAGATCTGGCTTTCTGTCTAGACCATACGGTTCTTGGTTTCCAAGAACTTCTTCCACTTCGTGCATAAGGATGAGTCCTAAAACTTTTCCTTTTATGCTTCTGTGGTTTACTTCCAATAATTGTTGGAAGATCATTTTCCTTACAACACAAAGGAGTTCTTTTGTTGATACCCCTTAGTCGTTTGTAATTCTTTTGTAATGCTGCCATGTGACACCATTCTGCTAATTTCCCTTTAAGGAAAGAGGCTCTTCTTGCCAATGTATCTGGATTACCAGGTACGTATTCCCTTATGAGCATTTCTCTCCAAGGGCTTGGCATTTTTGCAAAGAAAAGCTGCATAGCTATATCTTCTTCGACTCCTGAATTCCATCTATATTTGGTGAATAACATAATGTATTCATCTACCAAACATATATCATGTAATTCAAGAATATACAGAGCTTGAGTATATTTTTTCTTCTTCTCTGTATCTTGACTGTTGAAATAGTTTACCCCTATAAAGTATGCTTTGAATAGGGTAGCCATCTTTCCAGCGATCTCACTAAGAGATTCTCCAACTAGGACTGACTCTTTCATTTCTGCTGAAGTCATGTCCCAAGCAATTTTTACTGATCCCATAAGACTCATTTCCAAAAGTTTAATGAATCCTTCTTTGTTGAGATCAAGTGTTCCTGCTGCAATTCTCATAGCAGATGTCCAATCGTCTATGAGATCTTCTCTGTTTTTGAAGTCCAATACATCAAGGTTAAGCATAACCCCGTAAGGATGTATAGGGTCTAAAACAGTTTTCCCATAGGGTGTTTGGTGCAAAGGAATTTGAGTTCTCCTTGCCCTTGTTCCCGCTGGGTGTGATCCTCCACCGGTATGGAAATCAGTCTGAGATTCTCTCATATTTACATTATGAGATCACATACTTTCCCTTGGTGATTCTTGAGAAGATGACCAGGTTATTGCAGGTGGTGTTTCACCTACTGCTGTATTCATCTTTAGATCTACTACTTTGAGATTTGCGAAAGATTCCGCAAGCTCTTGTAGATCCTCCAAACCAATCCTTTCTAAAGTTGTCATCAGATCAATTTCTTTTCTGAGACAGACTTGATTAGATTGATCATCTTTTCTTCTTCAGTTAAAGGTTTTGACACCACTCTGGCCTTCCCTTGTTGATGTAACAAAGGTTCGGTACCAAAGGATGGTGGTAACCAGCCTCCTGAAGTTCTTCTACTAGAACTTGGTTGTTGTTCTAGTTTCTGTATTCTTGTTTGAATATCCTTTAAGATCTCAAGAATTTCTTCTTGTTTCTCTAGGACCTTTTCAATCCTTTGAGGTACATAATATAGCATATTGCCATAATTTTGTACCGTTTTCTGTATTTCTCTAAGATCCAGAGAGAGCTTAGAGGAGTCTGGTACTATCTCCAGAAATTTATTATTCTGAATCATAAATTTTTACCTGAGGGTGCTGTTGCTTCCCTTCGTAGATCTTCTGTCTATACAGATCCATTGTTCTCTGAAGAATTTCTTCTGAGTAGATTTTGAAGTATGTTTTTACGGTTCTTTAAACCTTGTAAACGCATACCTTTCGTTCTGAGTTCAGTGAAGCATGTACTTCGCTGTAATTCTTGTTCTAATTGAATTATTTCTAGGGAAATAAGTTCAATTTCGAACTGGATGGTAGTCCCTGGCATATTTAACAGATCATTGAAGATCTGGTCTTTTCGGCCTGTAAGAGTCTACCTTTTGTGTATGCAAGGTTTTGCAAACACTGCTGTCTTTTATCAGGAGATAAGTTTCCTTTGTTCTCCTGTTTCTGATATCTAACAATAGTTAGATAAACTTGTGTATATTCCAAAATATTGGAATAGTTCTTGTAAATTATTCTCCTCGAACTAAAGTTCGGATTCATAATTTTTTCGAAATTCTCCTTCTCATACATTTAATTACTAGTAATAATAAAATTTTCGTGTTTGAAATAAATTAACCATGCTCTGATACCATTTTTGAAGCGCGGAGGATCAATTAAAAGAAAATAGAGAATAAGGGTAGTTTTGTCAATTTTATAGGTTTAGGGAGTTAAAAGAGAGTTTTTGATGGTTAGGGAGTTAGGAACAAGTTAAGTTTGGGTTTAGGAATTTAGGAGCAATTTCCCCTTAAAATAATTATGGGAGAGATCCTTTTGGATTCCTCTTCACCCAAAACTTCTTGGCAAACTATTGGAAGATATACAGCTAAGCATCATCCACAAGAATCTCACCAAAAAATTAAATAATAAAATACAATAAAGGATTCATTTTAATTAATTACGATATGTATACGTGGCCCTATATATACAAAAATTAACCTATCAAATTCAGAAAATAAAATAAAAAAATTTAACTAGCCTAATGTTACATGGCACGTAGCCCCTACACGCGTCCTAAGAGAATCGTACACTTGGCATCTACCCCAGCATACCCCAAACTCTATATTAACCCATCGCCAATCGCCTCCGGAACATCCAAAAAGTTTGCAACTTGCTGAAAATCTGTTCATATCATTCAAAATCTTTAATTTCTTCCCCGAAAGACGAACATGGCATCCCACGATCAGATCAACTACAACGCTGGTGAAGCCAAGGGCCAAGCTCAGGTTCTGATAATCTGAAACTCGGAATCTAAATCTTATATACTAAATCTTATATACGAAAGTTTTGTGTATTTTTAGCTTGATTACTTGAGTTTTATCCGGTCAAGAATTTACTATGCAAGGAATATGATATATAACCAATTTGGCTTGCTAGTTGCTACATTTAGAGTTACAAGTTTCAGGTTATGATAAGCTTCAACATGTGAATGTATGTTACAGGAGAAGATTGGACATGGAGTCGACACTGTGAAGGACCAGACGAATGGAGCCAAAGAGAACACTGGAAACTTCTTCACCGCCGCCAAAGACAAGGTTACCGAAACGGCTCAAGCAGCCAAGGACAAGGTTTTTGGTGCAGGTCAAGCCACCAAGGACAAGACGTGGGAAACTTCTCAGGCCGCCAAGGACAAGGTTGTCGGCGCAGGCCAGGCCACCAAGGAGAAGACTGCTGAAACTACGGGTGCTGCCAAGGAGAAGACCTGCGGGGCAACTCATGCCACCAAGGATAATGCTTCTGGAGCGGCGGAATCCGGGAAGGAAACAGCCGTAGCTGGGAAGGAGAAAACCGGTGGATTTCTCCAAAACACCGGTGATCAGGTGAAGGAGATGGCGAAGGGGACGACGAATGCGGTGAAAAATACGTTAGGATTGAACCGCGATGCTGCACAGAACGAGTAGTTTGGTTATTGATATGGACATTGTTGTTACATTTGTTGTCGCTTTCTTGCATTGTTGAGTCGTTTCATTTGGATATATATTTTTTATTTTCCTTTTAATTGTTTTCCAATTTCGAGGGCGTAGTTTCCTTTGCGTCTGTATAATTTGGTTTTCGTTCAGTTATAATATGTTTTACTTTTTATAACATTTACTTTTACATACCGTGAATGCTTTAAATATCGGGAGCAAATTAACTATAGCTCCCGGCCGTTTGTTTCCTCCCAAATTTTTAGGATAAGGTATCAAACTGTTATACACTTTGTTATGATTGCAATTTGAATCTAACTCAGCCTCAAAAATTAGCTCAAGGGAGGAGGATTGTCCAAGCTCATATATATAACTCTTAGGTTATTTATCCAACTGATGGGACAATTAAAGTAGGATTGTCCAAGACCATATATATAACACTCAGGTTATTTATCCAATGAGACAATTAACACACTCCCCTACGCCCAAGAATGAACATTTGGAGCGTGGAGCTTACAAATACCCCAATTATGGGCAGCTTCTCTCACGCCCAAAAATGAACATTTAGAGCGTTGAGTTTATAAATGACTCAATTATAAGCAAAACGGGTGGCCTAATTATAGGCAGTCCAGCACATAACGGTGAAACTCGAGCTCTGATACCATGTTAATATTGTAATTTGGACTTAACTCAACCTCAAAAGCTAGCTCAAAGGGATAGGATTGTCCAAGCTCATATATATAACTCTCAGGTTATTTATCCAACCAATGTGGGATAATTAACACACTACTTTGTTCTCATGTTCAGTGATTCAATCGTTCCAAGTTTCGATTTCCCAACTTATTGAAGCTGCTATGAGTTGTTATTTGGGGATTAATTTTGCAATTATATATTTGCATGCTGCAGGTATAGTTTTTTTGAAGATTTCAGTGTTAAATAGCACAAAGCAGTATGGTGGGTGTGCTAGAAAGTATTGAAGGCATCGCTTTCTTGGCATGACTCTGAGCCACAAGTTTTCTATCATTATTCCTTCCAAAGCTCGCACAAACAAATTTTTGCATACCATAGCTTCGACATGTTTGACTTCATTGTTTCATTCGTAATATTTTACGTGTTCATCTTCAGAACAACACAGATAACGAAGTTTGATATATGACGATGTAGATTCGTTAACGTAAGATATGTTTGAACTTGGATTGAACTCTGCTAGATATTGTTGGACATTGGTTTGGAACTCTTTTTCCAGTTTAGTCATAACATTTTATGGTTGCTTACCATTTTTAGTGCCTGCTGCTTTTATATGCTGCAGAAAATGTTTTGTCTACATGTGAGGAAAGAAAGAAGATATACATATACATCCATTAAAATATGCCGAAAACCATATAGATTGATCTCAGAAACAACACACTATCACCAACAAAATAGCCAATCCAAATCATATGTTAGTAGTTTACAGGATGTAATAAAGATCAACAACTCAAAAACTTTATTTAAAGAGTCAAAACTGTAATGGATTGATATGAACTTCTATCACTCTGCAAGCGAATTTGTCTGTTCCTTGTTTATTGCCTCTCATCAACTTTTCTTGTGCCATGTTCGCAGTTTGAATCCTAAAGTCCCAACCTTGTGTGTAACCAATTGCTGACCTCGTCCATCTCCTTAGGCACGGTATAATGACCGATCCTAAACAGCGATAAAACTAAAATGGTAAGTTGTTGCTAAGATAACTGAATATGAGTGAGAAGAAGAAAGTCTTACATACCCGTCATATGATTTAAATTCTAGATTTCGAAATCCAGCTTGGCTTAATGTATGATAGGACCTCTCCCCATATTTGTAAGGAACCACTTCATCACCTGTCCAAGAATCCAACGAGGTTAATGTGCTAATTTGTAAGATTATCTGTTGATATACAAAACAAAACTATGTGATTCGATTGTTTTGCCATACAGGTTGCTGTATAAGGCATACATACACCGACGCAACATGATACACAAGATAACGTGCAAAATGTGTAAGATATGGGGAAAGATTGGCCATGTCTGGCATGGGATCTAACAAATGTTATGAAATGTTAGATGCTTTTAACGAAAAGCAAGACATACAAAGTCCATGGGAGAGCAATATTGGCAGATATGAAGCACGTCTTCCAGCCTCACGGGACCCCTCAATCTTATGTCTCACACTCCTGCAACAAGGAATGACCCGAGATTTTGATCACGAACGAAGCTAAGAAGAAACAGAGATTCGGGTATTTGTCCTAGTTTTTGAACTTAATGTGATATGTGATAATGGTGAATGTGCTTTGGTTATTTATCTGATCCAAGATTTTAAAATTTATATGGTTGAGGAGAAGCATAGTAGAAACCCAACCTAAAACAGGGAAGCCAACCGCTCAGACCAACAATAGCCCTCAGGTTAACCGGGTATGGGCTGCCATTTCCGTATTTTCCCAGAGCGAAACAAGTAGCAGAATAGAGAGCAGTTGCAGCACCCATACTAAAGCCCCCAATGCCAAGTTTAACTGCAATACACCGTAAACCAAGATTACCATAAGCGCCTCCAATTCCATGCTTGGAAGACTATGATAAGCCTATCGAATTGTATGATCTAAACACATAAACGAAATGATAAATCTGGTGTCTGTATGAGTAAATGCAATTCAGGCACTGATACCATTTGAGTTGGTATTGCTCACGTCAGTTATTTCTCCATCAAAAAACAAGTCCTATGTGCTAAAATGTAGAATAAGGATTTGAAAATTAAAGAAAATTACTGTCAGTAGGCTCTGTAGACAACAAGTTAGCAATATGTGCTGTTGAAGCATCTAAACCTTCAAAATCATCTGGACCATCTTCAGAAAGCTCTCCCACATCAAACCCTGACACATACGCACGAACTTGCTAGAAGTCACTTTTTAAATAAATGTATCCATTAAGCCGAACTCGAATATCTCATTACTTATTTAGCTTACATGCAGTACAAGGAAATCCTCCAAGTATAGCCACAGGGCGAGTCGGGGCAGTAGGGCATATCCATTTTATCTGCATCATAAATTTTAAACAATGCATTGAACTCTTGAAAAATGGTTTCGATTTAGTCGGAGCAAAACGTAGTAGACACCTTCATGCATAACAGAATGTACGATGTTTCGAGAAACTGAGGCTTACATTCGGGAGAGGAAGATTCTCCAATTGTTGCGACCAACTGCGGAAACAAATGTAGAAAAAGATCACTGATATTATTCTAATATTGCAAGGTGCTTAAGAGCAAACCTCTATCTTAAATCTGCATATACTTTTAGCATTTGCATTATCTTTTGAAATAGGTAAATCTAAACGTTGATAAAAGACACTTTTCACGTCACAAGTTAAATTTAACTGAGAAAGAGGTAAGAATAACAAGTAGTAGAGATGAAGTTGAATTTGCCATGGTTGGAAAAAGATAAGCATGTTAAAAAAATAACAAGAAAATTGCGTAATTCCAAATTTTGTGAATATTCTCAACAAAAATCTTTTCTTCTGCTCGTAAAGTGAGGTACAACTTTGAAAGCCAAGTGGTGGTGGTCCCATAGAAACATACAACGAATGAAGCGTATGTGCCATAATATTACACAAATTCAAAGAACAGAAAAAAATTGAAATCCAGTTTAAGTTCTGAGGTGTCATTTGTTTATTGGAAATTAAAACGAAAAATCAGTTGAGTGGAGCGATCCACCCTTTTTGCTTGTTTTATCATTGCATCACAGGTGGAATCTTACCGACACATTACCCAATAGTAATTTAAGGTTGTCTATTCTTTAGCATCTTAGAATAATGATAGAACAATATAGGCCTCAACTTTCTGTTTCCAAGATAATTTGATTAGACTAGCTTGGTAGAAAAAAAATTTATAGAAAGTTTGTCTATTTGATAAAGTTGAGATATTTTAGAACTGCATTGAGTTCACTAGTTCTTCATAGCAGAAAAGAAAATGATTAAAAGGGTAGCTCTGGTATCTCCATTTGATTCAGTTGAAATGACTATACCGCCCTTGACGATCAGGAGAAGCATCGAGGAAAAGAGATTTTACCTGGAGCCATTGTCGCCAAGACCATGCAGCCAAATTATTGTAGCTTGGTGTTTCCCTTTAGGCCTAACCACATATGTCCTCCCGAATTCAAATGTTTTTCTTGCTGTTCTGCTTCCTGAGAATTATTGTATAAGAATTCAGCTTTTCTAACGATCGAGTTCAAGAAATTTACTCGGCAAATTTGGGATGTGGGATAGGTTTGTACTAGCAGAAGTTTCCCATTCTCAAATGTGATGAGTGAGTGACTTCACTCACTTAAAGGTAAATCTTTTGCCACAACCCTTCAATGTCAAATGACACAGACATTCAAGAAAAAATTCAAGAAAGATGGAATCTTGATGCTTACCGGAGCCCACCGACGAATTTGGATAGCTCATTCTGGCCAACAAGAGATGAACCAAAAGGCTTAACAATGTGTAGTGAAATGAAACTACAAACTTATGTGTAATGCCAGAAACAGCAACAGAGACTTGCTGTATTTATACTCGAATGGGTTAGATGAAAACGGAATAAAACAGCTGCATCTTACCTAAGCTTGGAACTCAAAAATAAAGAGAGAGAGAGAGAGAGAGATATGGGGGCATCCAAGAAAAAGAAATGTAAAGAAAAGGGAACAAAGCAGCCAATCTTTTCATCTGCGAAGGGAGAATCAAAACCAGTAAAAAGTATATAGCCTATTCGTCCAGGTTGAAGGGCTACTGTCACCCTTACGTGGCCCTGCAAGATGACTCAGTTCAGTACCACAGGATATTAATAACTACTTTTATTCAAAATTGTAAAATCCACCCGTAAAATCAATTACATCTAATTTTTTACTTGTCCAATACATTTCGACATGGTCCGAATCGGACCATAAATGTTGTATGATGATGGAGAGAATGATTTTTATTTTATAAAGAAAAGTTGGAAATAGTGTCACATTCACCGAACTTGTGGACCATGAGTTGACAAGCATTTTCGTGCCATAATCTTCCTGAGCCGTTGAGGTTGGAGGGGCTGAACTAAATATACGGCATACAAAAGAGAATCTATGCTTTTCTTGGGCAGTGGCAATTAAATAAGCAACCCACGTACTTACAATTTCAAGAATATTTCTGAAAACTATATGGAATAATTCAATTTGTTGGAAGAAAATCATTTAAATCTTTATTTCAATCATTTGTTTATGTATTCCTTGTGATTGATGGATACCCATTATGGCATTATCTCCATTGTGAATTTTCCAACTGTCTAATTTATCATCACCATTCCATGCATATGATACATACTTAGTGTTAACACATTTTGCGTTCATATACAGTTTTCTAAATAAATAATTTTATTTTTAAAATTATTAGTTAATAAGGGTATGGCTTTATATATATAAATTATAGGCGCATCTTGCTAAGGACGCTGCAAGATATTCACATGAACATCTTGTGAATTTCACGTAGCCGATCTTAAGAAACGTGTTGCATTAAGCTGATCTCCAGAAACATAATGCATTAAATATTTTGTGAATATCACATCAATCGATCTCGAGAAACATGTTGTATTAAATGCTTGTGAGTCGAGAAACGTATAGTATTAAATACAAGAATAACATCTTGTGACGCCAATGAAATATCCATCAAGAAGCGTTCAGCATGTCAAAATTATAATATACATACATACATATATATACATATATGAGTTATTACCCTCAGACTGGGACAATCGTCACTGTTATCTTCAGATATCTTAAATTTTTTTATATGTTTTTTCAATATTTATACATAATTGAAAATGAACTTCTTTCTTTATATTTTTTTGTAAAAAAAAAAAAACAAAAACATAAGAAAAAGCCCAAGCATACAGACCGGGCTATGAACACAATAAAGAACATGATACAAAGGCTGCATAGAATTCATGGTTTGGTTGAAATCTTGGAAATATATATTAACAAAAGTATGTTAACTTTATATCTTTTACACTTTCTTGTTTTCTAAGATCTTTCTTGTTTTCTAAGATTTTCTTGTTTGCATAAATTTAGTCCACTGATCATACTTAATATACTTATATGGATAAATTAATGTTAAAAACGATACAATTAAAATTTAACTGTTTCCATTTAAGTCATGACTGACTTAACATATAAATGGGATCAAAAATATAAACTTTTAGAAAATTTATTTCAATGAAGGCTTTTATTACATGACACATCTTGTGAGTGGCTGATGTGTCTCTTTGCCTGTTGGCTGAGCTGTTTTCAATATGATCAATTCGTTTATCATTTGTTGAATTTAAAGAATGTGTCCACTAGTTTGTTCGAGTCTTTAGGAATTATTCTTTCAGAGTATTGTGCATGCATAGAGTACATGTTTTGTTTGTGCAAACCGAGTCAGTCACACTTATGCAGAATTATTATGCACATGGACGTATATATCCACGCTTTTGAATCGCCTATTTCGTATAATATGATCGGATCAGAAGATATTCCGACCACAAAAACTCTTGTGAGACGGTCTTACGGATTAATTTCGTGGGTCGAATCTCTTATTTGAGTCATGATCCATGAAAAAGTATTATTTTTTATGCTAAAAGTATTATTTTTTATTGTGAATATCAATAGAGTTGACTCGTCTCACATATAAAAATTCGTGAGACCGGGTTTTCCAGAATTGTTGGATATATTTTGGGAATGGTTATATCTATTAGTATTTAATTTTTAGGGTAAAATAATAAATATTTAATAAATTTTTTTAAACTGGAAGAGTATCTGTCCATGCCCTCACGAGGAGATTTACTAATAAGTGGGCCGAGTCAGAACGGATTCTATGGCCCATCATATGGTCCTTTTCCTCGTCA
Organism: Primulina eburnea; assembly: GCF_022965805.1. Taxonomy (NCBI): domain Eukaryota; kingdom Viridiplantae; phylum Streptophyta; class Magnoliopsida; order Lamiales; family Gesneriaceae; genus Primulina; species Primulina eburnea. Next base: position 37,590,310 of record NC_133110.1, read on the forward strand.
GCAACTGGGCCCATTTCAAGTAATAATGATAATATCTTTGACTTTCACCAATTCTCCAAATTAAATATTATTGCTATGATCTAATTTTTGGAGGGGCATAAATTATAAAAATGATTATTAAACGAGGTAATCATTATAAATAATCAGAACAAATCTATTTGAATCATATTAGGCTCATAATTCAATTCGGGATTCAATTCTAAAATGATGTTTTGTGTTGTGTTGTGTTGTGTTATGTCGAATTTGATTCATTTGGGAGCAAATTTTATTTTATTCAAATCACTATTCTTTTTTAACTTCATCAAAATTAAATTTATCCATGAGAACCCACGAAACCGAATTTACTTGTGGTTTATACATATATTTGTACTGGTTCGGTACGAAAATGAGAACGAGAACGAAAATTCACCTCGTGGATAGAGACATTAATCAGATCATAAAGAGCATCTTTACTTCTGATTAACACAAAACATGGCAACCAATTATTTCTTTCCCTCCTTTAAAAGAGAGTAAGTTAAATGCAAGCTTTTTTAATGTCAACTCCCCACTATTACATGCCCTTTTTCACATAAAATTCATAGATGTAATTGCATATCTATATAATTTATTTAAATCCAATTATTTTGAATGTATATAATTATTTGTGGCCGCTAAAAAAATCATTGACTGTGTCACATGCCACATATGAGTAGGTCTCTTGTGAGATGGTCTTACGAATCTTTATCTGTGAGACGAATCAACTTTACTGATATTCAAAATAAAAAGTAATATTCTTAGCATAAAAAGTAATAATTTTTCATGGATGACCTAAATAAGAAATCCGTCTCATAAAATACGACCCGTAAGACCGTCTCACACAAATTTTTGCAGGCACATATACGCTCGAAGAAGTCCAAAGAAGTATTAGTTGTTCGGTTCTTATTTTATATATATCTCTTTCAAAGCTGTCAAATGTGGAACAAATTCTCGCCTTTATTTTTCTTTATTTACCTTTATTTCTCTTTTCAGAAAACAACACTTACAAAAAAATGTTAACAAAAAAATGTTATGACTAATTATTAGATCGATTGCTAAGTTATAGCAAATTGACAATACAAAGAATTGTAATGTCAATTGATATAGTTAGGAAGTAACGGTCAACTCTTTTAGGATAGTGATCGAAACATATCGTTCAAGTTGTTAGGTATTGTTTAAAAAATTGAGTTGCACCATTATTGCTAGTTATAATATTTGGTAAAATTAGAAACGTTTGATTCGACAAATATTTATACTAATTATCAAAAGTAGAGATAATCAATCACCTTGGATCAAATAAAATACACATTTAAAAATGAATTTTGCTTCATAAAATAAACGGTGGGGATAAGTTATTCCTTTTATAATGGAATTTAAGTTGGTACATACATATAAATTATGTGAAAATATTTTTCTCATAGCATTTATTTCCTTACAATATTCCAAAGGACGTAGAGCACATCTTGTTCTTTTCCCATTATTGGTAAGATTAAGACATTAGGGAACATGTGGAATCAATTCTATTTTTATATTTTATTTATGGATCAATTTTTTGTTTTGTAATTCTTTCTACAAAACGGAACTCCACCATAAAATTTAAAAAAACAAAAAGAAATTATGCATTAATTTGATTCCAAAAACGTCTCAAAATCGTGTGTATACACTCACGCAACTAAAAAGTTGACTGAGCTGAGTTCAGAAAACAAATGTCGCTACCCTAGCTCACTCGACTCTGATCCACTACAATCCCAATTTGGGGGCAACACCAGAGTTTACAAAACAAAAGATTAGCAATAAAATGAACAAATTGTTTGTCTTCAACATTATTATTATATCATGAATGAGAAGGGTGTGAGAGTCCATATTTCCTATGGAGAACTCGCTCGTGTTTCAAATCCCTCGTAACATCAAGAAACAGAATAACAAGAGAACTTGTTGACTAAAGCAACAGCGCGATTCATTAAAAAAAAAACACTCAGAAACAAATTATAACCTTTTAAAACCTGAAGAATATTACATAATCGCTCATATGGTCACCAGATCTTATTCTGGCAGCAAAATTGCCAACTACGTTCAGTGGTGATGATCATCTTCACCGTCTCCATGTCCATCGGGTGGTCCACCTGGGCCAACCACTTCTAACTGCAAGCAGAATGAGGCCGTGAACATTTTGAATGAAAAAAAAAATGGGAACTAGTCATATTATTTGGATTAATTTAGTAAAGGGAGCTAGAAATAAGCCGAGCCATCAAGTAAATATCACAAAACACAACATGTACACAATTGTCATCTTCATATCAGGTTTTCATCTATGCTAGATAGTTAACGGACCCTCGTACATACCACAAAGTACTGCGAGCATACTGGGCATTCATGTGGCTTGCCCTTCTCTAGCCAGAACCAAACAACATCATGTTCATCCTCTGTTGTTTTTTCAGAGAAGATATGGTTAAGCAAAGATTATAACTAATGATCATTTTGCAAATATCAGAAACTAGATTAAAAGTTAAAACTAACCTCCTTCAACTCCAGGGCATCCCACAATTCTTTTGTCATAATAAGACTTAACTACAGCAGGTTCTTCCTGCAAGAGTTAATAAATGATGGTTGATGATGAGTCATGGGGGACAAGATCATTGAAGTTTAAACCATTGCCTGATTGAGTCGACACCAGTGTTCTAAAAATCCCCGCCTAGGACCGCCTAGGCGGCGCCTAGGCGCTGGGCGGTCCAAAACCGCCCCGATTTTAGGCTAGTCGAAACTTCTAGGCGCCACCATATTAATCGGCCGCCTGGCACGAAAGCCGCCTAGGCGATTTTACAATTAAAAATCCGCCTAGGCGGTTTACACTTAAAAAAAACAAATTATGATATTCTTAATTATAGTATATATGCATATCACCACCTAGCCGGATTTCTATTTTTAAAAAAAACAAAATAATAACATTAATAAATAATAATTATACTTTAAAGAATAATGTTGGAAACATATTTGACATTTGTGATTTGTCTGCAGCCCAGTCCGTTCTTTGAGCTTTCAAAAAAACCCTTGTTCTTATTAATATATATTTATTATTACAATATTAAATTTTATAATAATATATATTTCATATACAAACATAATACTCATGAACCACTTAATGAATTTAAGCTTTAAAAAAAACCACCTAGACAACCGCCTAGGCGCTATGCGGTAGGTAACCGCCCGCCTACCGCTTTTTAGAACACTGGTTGACACAGTTATATTGCAGCTTCCAGGTGGTGTAGCAAAGGAAAATTTTAACAGGTTCAAATACGAAATACTAGTCATTCAGATTCCAACTAAATGCATTAGAAGGAAATAATAATAGTAAGTGTTTTATTCCATGGAAATTTTTTTTTTTTTTTTGGTTTACAGAATTGGGGTTTTTAGGACTTGATAACTGGCTCAACAATTATTAATTAAAAAATTGAACTTCATACTTTACCAATTAAGTAGGATAGGCTTGGTTGGAATTTCAAGAGCCCATCCCAATCTAAACTTTTGAAACCTATCTATTTGATTTTCTTTTTTAGTTTTGCTATAGTTGATATGTCATGTGTGTGCTTAATACCCACAATTTTATCAGTCCCTGTTACAACTTAGACATGTATATTCAACAGAAATGGAATATTTATGGTTCTAGGAACCTGAGTCAACCCCTTGTACTCAAAGTGGCTAGCCATTCGCCAACACTACCTTGTCATCAAGCAATAACAAGACTCATAACTTAAATTCTAAAACTCTAAAATGCAAGAGGTAATAAATCAAGCTCTGCACAGCTTCTATACATGAATCTCGAGAATATCCTAAGCAAAAGCAATTTCACTAACATCAAAGACGGTAAAACCCAGGCTTGCCATTTGAAACCGGCAATCGAGACAGTCTCATAACCTTTCTAACAAACACATATTTCAAGATAAGAGAACTCAAACTGACCTTTGTTCCGAATGGACCAGACGGGTAATTTATTTCAAGAACATCCTTTCCCTAATACAATCAATTCAACACAAATAGGTAACCATAATCCAAACCATCAAAATGTTTGATTTTAATATTCATGAAACACCAAGACAACAAGCAAATGCTGAAAAAACACTCACTTTAAGAGACGCTTGGAGCTCCTCACGCTCATGACCAGTAGCAATTGGCATTACATCCTCCACACTTTTCGTTGCACTTACATCCCCTTTTAAACACATTCATTTACAGAAAAAATGAATCTAAAAAATCAACAGAGAAGAAACGAATAAAAATTCCCCAAAAATGCCAAATATAACTGACATATCAATGCATCACGATAATCTCAGAGAAGGGATTTTAGGATCTTCTAAGTCAAACAAGAAAGAAAAGTAAAATTTTATAGAGACACACCAGAATCGACACTGAAATGGCGTGAGAAGACGGGGAACAAACGGCGGGGATTCTCCGGCCCCCCGCAAGATCCAACAACGAATCGGGCGGATTTGGGAGCGGATAGGATTGGGGCGAGAGTTCGGAGCTGCAGCGAGAGTCTTCTCCACATATTTCTTCAGCGATGATCGATTAGGGTTTTCAATGTGATCTCAGCTCGCCACTTTGATAGCGCAAATGAGAATTAAGCTGTAGAGGAAATCTTCAGGTAAGGTGGATTGCATCCTTTACTCTCGCACGTGTCAATCCTTTTTTTTTTAAAAAAAAAAAAAACAAGATTGGTTATTTTTTAAATTTGGGAAAAATCCAATTTTGGTCCAATTATACTCGCTCCTTTTGTTTTTATATTTTTTCCAATTTAATCTTTTTTTCGATATATCGCCTAAGTGACATACACGAGATATTGATGTGACATGATGTTCGTAATGATATATCAATATTTCAAATAAAAAATGACTAAAATTGTTAAAAATCAAAATATAGATGAAGAGTAAGATTAAATTTGATAATATAGAATATCAAAATCACAAAAAAAAACAAATATACACGATCAAAATTACATATTTACTTAAATATTAGGAACTATATTTTAACAATTCCCTCGGGGCTTCATAATATGTACTTTTTGTACCCTCCATCATTAATTTAAACGCAATAAACTTCCCCACGTTACTGTCCATTTTTCACTTATTTGGGCCCACGTGAAAAATACATATTGGCCCATCCGCTTGAAAGTTTAAAGTTTTGGCCCATTTACTATGTCCAAGTAAACTTATGACAAGGGCCACAAGGCTAACAGTTTTTAAATTTTTGGAAAATGCATATGATAGTGATAAGAGAACACATAAATTTATTAAAATATGATCACGTGATAAAAGTTAATTACTCTATTACCCCAACTTAATAAATAAACAAATAAGAATGAGTCTCGTGTGAGACCGTCTCACGGATCTTAATTTGTGAGATGGGTCAATCCTACTCATATTCACAATAAAAAGTAATACTTTTAGCATAAAAAATAATATTTTTTCATGGATAACCCAAATAAAATATCCGTCTCATAAATACGATCTGTGAGACCGTCTCACACAAGTTTTTGCCAATAAATAAATAGTATAACTACATAATGAACTTTACATATATCTATATAATATAAAGAAAATGTCAAGAGAAAACTAGTATATATTAAATAAGAGAAGAAATTGTAATCGAAATTCCAATTATATAAAGCATTGTGTACAAGCATAAAACTAAGAAAAGTATTTACATATTCGAAACACAACAAAAGGTAAGGTAGAAATGAGAAACGAACACTTGAAAATGAAAAGGAGACCGATTTTCAACTCTATAGCTTAGAGGAAACACTTTTGAGAAAAGAAAGACTAACACGTTACGAGTTAGACTAATCAACATTCATCCTAAAAAAGAACTTTCATCCATCTAATTAGTTAATTTAGTTAGAATCCTAAATGAGACGCATCACTCATTTTAAGCAGCAGCAAGCAGCAGCACGTTCCCTACAACTTTCGGAACACAATGGGTGCACCATGTTGAGGGTGTAGAAACATTAGAACCGAAGGCGAATGTTGGTAGCTGGGCGAGAGCTCGAAAGAGAAGCGTTGGAGAATTATGGCGATGGCTAGCTTGGCTTGTAATATGGCTAGGTTTTGGCCTATGCATCTGCGGGCGCCCAAGCCGAAAGGCATGAACGCCATCGGGTGCTTGGCCGCGTGGGCGACGCCTTTGGCGAACCTCGCTGGGTTGAACTCGTGCACATCGTGACACCAAAGGGTTGGGTCGTGGTGTACAGCTAGTATGGGAATGAGAAGCTCCGTCCCGCGCGGTATTTCGAGCGTGCCTAGCTGTGTATCGGTCTTGGCTCGTCGGATTACCGCTACTGCTGGCGGGTATAGCCGTAGTGATTCGTTTAAGATCATTGCCAGCTGCAGATTAATTCAAACATTAAACTAATAATTCTTTAACTTGAAACAAGTATTTAAACCCACGTGGCAAGCAAAATACATCCTAAATTTCATAATCTGTAATAATAAGAGCAAGAATCATTTAAATTAATTCAAACAACAAGAATTAAAGTAGAATTTTTAAAATTATCATCACATTATTATATCAACATCATTAATAACCCTCAAGATAAGATCCCTTTTCGCGCATCAAACACATGCTTAAGTTTCGCTTTTTATTTCCCACAATTTCCAAGGATGAATTGTCCTTTTTCGAAAAGAAATATTATATTGTACATATACATTTATGTAAATAAATATTCGTACATATAAATTATATAATCATGACATGGGCTTATATTGTATTTTTTAAAGTAAAATATTTAACTTTCATGATAGAATATGTGTTTTATGATAAGTTCTTATGAATCTTTATTTATGAGACGGATTAACTCTATCGATATTCACAATAAAAAATAATAGTCTTGATCTAAAAAAATAATATTTTTTTACGAATAACTCAAATAAGAGATCCTGTCTCATTTATATATCTGTATTTTGGAAAAACTACCATCCCATGATAGCTTATACACAAAACTCGATTAATTTAAAAATATTATTTTTATGTCAAAAATAGTCTGAATCGATCATTTCCATATGACGTGTTCTAGCTTAAAATGCATTTGGCCTGAAAAGCGATTAATTGAAACAAACTAGTAAAAAAAAAATTCTATCGCAATTGAAAATAGAATAAGCAGTATGAACGCACTTTTTAAAAGAAAAGAAAAAAGTAGAAAAAATAATTACCGTTTTGAGCTTGGCGAGATCATCTTTAAGAGGGACTTCACGTGTTCCACACACCCGCAAGACCTCCTCACGTGCCTGTTCCTGCCACTGGGGATGCATCGCCAGCAGCACCGCCGTCCACGTCAGCAGATTCGACGTCGTGTGATTGCCGGCGAAGAGCAGCGTCTTGCACTCCTCGACGATGTCGTTCGGCGTCACCGCCAGCGGCGCAGCCTCATCCCCCGCCCGCATCATCACCTCCAACAAGTCGTTGGGACACTCACCCGACGCCGCCTCCGCCTGCCCACTTGAACCCCTCGAGGACCGCCGCCTGCCGTCGATAACCTTCAGCAGCGATCTACGGATCTCCTTTTCCAATCCCCAAGATATTCGGTTCTTTTTGGTGGGGAAGAACCTGAAAATCAACAAACAGACACCTTTTCATCAGAGATATAACTACACAAAAATGGGGTATCAACTATCATGTGTCGCTTCGCTCGATTGAACGTGCACCAGTTTCGAGGGGAAGGAATAAAGATGATTTTTCACGCGTGATTTGATTATTGGGGCCTCCTTATTTTTAATGCATTTTTACTATTTATTATTATAATATTATATTATTGAGTAGGTATCATGTGAGACCGTCTCACTGATCTCAATATTTGAGACAAGTCAGTTTTATCCATATTCACCAGAAAAAATCATACTCTTAGCATAAAAAACTATACTTATTCATAGATTACCTAAATAAAGATCCGTCTCACAAAATATGACCCGTGAAACCATCTCACACAAGTTTTTGTCTATCTTATTTACTTGTCATATATTATAACTACATGTCTAACGTTTATGATCTTACTGTGACCACCAAGTAATTGGTTCTCGAAATCGACCCTCGTCTTAAATTTAAGATCTTGATTTAAATTCGAATTAAATCATACATTCCATTTGAAATTTGAAACAATAAGACATAATTTCATAATTATGAAATCATTATAATAATTACGATCATTATTGCGATTTGGAATATTTAGGAAAAGACGTAATTACTACTACTGAACTTACCTATATCCAGGGATGAAAAATTTCTGATAAGCTTCGGTGGCATGGACCATTTGCTGTGCTAGCAGTTCAAAAATGGCTCTCCCTTCAGAATAGCTGCTTCCAAACGTCACTCTTGTTATTACATCTCTCGCTATTTTCTGGAACCAATCAGAAACCTCCACCTCAACCTTGCCGGAATCCGACATTTTCTCCGGCCAAGTCGCCATTGCTTCTTCTATGCTTTTGCCCATCAGGGGCACCATCAACTGTTAATAATATCCGACGTCATGTTTAATTGATAAAAAATATTGAATGGTTGCATTGATAAGGTGTTTGTATAATTTTATTGGTTGACTAACTCGACATGGAATCGTATCTAGATCAGTATGGACTTATGCTCTTGATGATATAATAAAGTCAAGATAAGTATATCACTTCTAAATATTTTTCTTTTTGTTATTCCTGATTTATTCTTGACGATTGAATTTATGATATACCTTGAGATTTTCTGTGTGGAAAGTTGGTTGAATGATCTTTCTGTGGTGAGCCCATTTCTCTCCTTTGAGACTCAACAGGCCGTCGCCTTCGATTTTCCGCACTAATTCCGGCGACTCGTTTTTCTCGAACAACTCTGATTTCAAGACGAAGATTTCTCTGATAAGGGCCGGATCAGAAACCGTGACACGAGCTGTTGGTCCGAACCACACAAGAAACATGGAGCCTGCAGCCATGTGAAAGCATTTCATTATTAAGTAGGGTTTTTATCTTAAGTGCTAAATATCACATACCACAAAGATCAAATATATCGGTGTTTACCAAAAGTGGTAGCAGGAAAAAAAGAAGTAACGGGTTCATCATTTTGTCTAAAGAAAATGGATAGTGTAGACCCTACAGAAACACACAATGATCCTCACACCAACTCTCTTGAATAAGTAATTAATGTGTGTGTGTTTGCAAGAACAAAATAAAATGTTTTTTTAAAAAAAAAAAACTCCCACAAAGTGAAGAAACAAGATTTTTTATGGCATGAAATGAAGATCAAGTACCATATATTTTCTTCCAATGATGATAGAAAGACAGGACTCTTGGGAGTATATTGTGGGAGAAAGGCATGGATTGAGATGAAGCAATCAAATTCAAGCTAGAAATCTCCTTCATATTCCCCAGCAAAAGATGGTATTTTGGACCCTTAATGCCTTGCTTCCTGAAATGGCTCCCAATTTTCCTTGGTGTCCACCATATATGAACCACAATCTTCAGCACAAAAAGCAGCAAAATACATGAGATCAGAAGTGACCCGAAGAAATTAAGGTTGTAACAATCTTCCATGGCTCAAGTTTTTCTTTTCTTCTTTTTTTAAAAACAAAATTCTTGATTTGGGATTTCTTGAGGGTTGGGGAGCAGAGGGAGAATGAAGAATATAGTTTTGGCTGGTTGGCTGGATTGTGTTTGGTTTTATACGAAGAGGGGAAAAGTGGAGGTTTCTTGTCTTTGTATGGGACAATGGGAAGAAGATGGGCTTAAACTAAGGCTGATGGAAGAAGCAATATCAATATATATATATATATAAAATATATTTTGAAAGAATTTGAAATTTACTCAAGGTCAACTATTTGAGCAAATGAGGTGTCATTTTGTGTTTGTGGACAGAAGTGCCCCCATTGATTTTTCTTAATTATTTTCTCGATTCAATTTCTTCAGCTTGGCACATAATAAATGAAATCCTACATGCATTGATGTGGGATGTGGCCAGTGCTATGATCATGTTATGTTGTCTACAAACAGTACTTTGGCCAACCTGAAAAATTAGATTTTAAAAATTGATGCATAGTAGAGCCGGGATTTCTAATCGAGTCAACTTATACCGATCGTGTATACTAGATTAACAGAGTGTTTACAATCAGTCGATCGATTATTTGCGAGATACATATTCTATTATAATTTATGGATTTCCTTTCGCTTACAGGCTAAAAATCAATATCTGACTTGAGAGTACGTAGTCAAGTTCTTTATGATTCGAACTAAGAGAGACACATTCAAATGAAAACCATATCTTGTATCCATTTATTTTTTAATCTATTTCAGAGACACATGTGAATTTTTTTTTTTTTGTTTAAATTACCATAATATTGTTGACAATTTTTAAAATATTAGAGAACAGAGACATTTAACATGTAATTATCTATATATTTCTAAAATCATATAATAATCAGTTGTAATATAATTTATAATTAAGGAAAAAAGAAGTGTCATCCTTAAGTGTTAATGTGACTGATAGTGCAAGTGTCTGCCGGGTGTTGCTATCTATTTGGAATCAACACCAAGGGGTAGAGTAAGTACTAATCGAACATCTAAAAAAGAACAATTTTTTATTTTCACCTATATATATTTTTTAGAACCATATTTAATTTAATTATCTGTTTTAAAATAAGAAAATTACCCTTTATATATATATTTTTTCCCTTTTGAAGAATAATATAGAATTCAACTTCCCTGATAAATATTTTTTTATATAAAAATAGATATATAACTGTCTATATACGTTTTGGCCATTATGTGCAAAATTTTTGGTTCTTAAAATAAGCAACATGGTGACTCATTTGTTTATTTTATATAATATAATTATTGATTATATAATGACAATCTTATTTTAAAAAAACAAGGATAAAGATATTGTGTATAATCTTTTTAGATATATCTTGTTATAATGGATGTATGATTGTGAGAAATAATAGCGTAGGCACATGCATAATTGACCCTAGCTAGCTACTTTATTAGGGATTTTAAGTGGAAATAAATAATAGACATAAAAATTATATATTCTCTAATTGTAAACAAAAGGGGCTCAAGAAAATTTTGTAGAATTTACTTTCGATGGATTGATATATCTGCCCATCATTTTCACTAATGCCCTTCACAAATTATGATTTTATACCTAAATTAATTTGACCCACTGATTAAAATTCAATGACTAGGTAGAAGCCGCCCACCTACCGCAACAAAGACGGCAAGACCTTCCATGAATTTTCATATATATATAAAAAGAAAGTTACATTTTAGTATCTTATATTTGTTTCCTTCCAATTTGGTTTATTTCAAATTGAAATTTTAGTATCATGTATTTCATTTTATGATAGTTTTAGTCTCTTTTTATCGGGAGTCTTGATGGGATACTGCACTCGTCAACGTCATGTCGACATTACATCAACACCACCTTCCGTGAATTTTTATAATATGTTTTTATGTTATTTCATACTGTACAATTGTCGTCTTTGTTCCGGTAGGTGTGCAAGCCAGTAATATATATAAAAAGAAAACTACATTTTAAGTATTATATAAATTTTTTTTTTCGATTTTGTTATTGTATATTGTCAAATTGAAGTTTTAGTCTATTGTATTTCAATTTATGGTAGTTTCAGTCTCTTTTCATGGAGAGTGTTGATGTGATACTGCATTCGTCAACTTCATGTCGATACTACATCAACACCACCTAGGGCAAAAACTTGTGTGAGACGGTCTCACGGGTTAAATTTTGTGAGACGGATCTTTATATGGGTAATCCATGAAATAGTATTGCTTTTTATGCTAAGAGTACTACTTTTTATGGTGAATATGAGTAGGGTTGACCCGTCTCACAGATTGAGATCCGTGAGACGGTCTCACATGAGACCTACTCCACCACCTAGATGCAACGTCAGAAAAAAGAATAAAATTGAGAAAAAAGCAAAGATAATATATTAAACCTGAAATTTGAAAATATAGATAATCAAAATCCAAAAAAAATGTAAATATATAGATAAAAAATACAATTTCTATATATAAAAAGGTACATATATATTTTAAAAAATTTATAATATTTTAAAAAAAAATTTAAAAAAAAAAAAAAAAAAACTTAGCATGTCGTCACCGGTGAAATTTCTGGATCTTTTCAAGTGACATGCAACTTTTTCGATTTGGTGAGTTGAGAAATTCAATTATTGATACAGAAGAAACCCCAAATTTAGAATCTTGTCCCCTAATTATCAATAACTTATAGGAGTACAGATTGGAAAAAGTTAATGAGCAGCAAATGGGGGATTTGTTTGATACTTATTTTTTACTTTTACACAAGGTATTTCTACAATATACTTGCATAAAAGTCAATGAATGATCAATTGCTTTTTTAGACTAATTATCCGTTTTCATTGTTGATTAATTTGGAGTAAATTATCAATGGAGAATCCAAAAAAATATATTTTTTTAAAAAAAACATGTTAATATAAATATTCACAATTTTGATTTCCTACCATGTTTCTCAACACATGTATATTTTTACGAAAATCGATTTTATTTTGTATTCATATCGTTATTTATGTGGTTCCAGAGCTGTCCCTAATTAAAAGTTCCTGAAAATGAGTATGTCTCTTGTGAGACGATTCAACCATACCGAAATTGACAATAAAAAATAATGCTCTTATCATAAAAAGTAATAATTTTTCATGGATGACCCAAATAAGAGATCTGTCTCACAAAATACGACTCGTGATACCGTCTCACACAAGTTTTTGCCCCTGAAAATATTTATAGCAATATTAAAAGTACAACCAATACATCGTATAAAGATATGTACAACAATTATATAACGAGATTTTGTATCTGATTTATCATGAGATTTTGATAAATGAAATTTTGTTTTTGTGTTTTAACAATTTTTATACAAATTTATTAGTACAAGTGCATGAGCATTACTCAAATATTTAAATAAAATCACAATCTATGAACATTATATATTTGTGAAGAAAATGATATAATATATGATATTAAAAGGAGAGAAGAGAAGGGGAGAGGAAGCATTGGACAAGTTGTGGTTTGGAAGGTTGCTCTTAAATTGATGCACATGGGAACAAGGCTGTCTATTATATTGCTCCTTTTTGCTGTGATAACGGGGGGATGTGCGTTGCTTGTCTCAAAACAAGGGTACCCCATCCAAGGCCACTTCCCTTAATCTTTGTCTTAATAACACCAAAACATCATGGGGGCCATTTCAACCTTAATTCATCCCTACCACCTTTAATATTTTCTTTACACTTTCAATCGATCGAGGGGCGGATCGATTCGATCGAAAGACGCGTAAATACCATCAAATTTAAAAAAAGAATAATTGAAAATTTGTGTTGAAAATTTGATGCCACAAATTTTGAGTGATATTTAAATATTAGTAATAATTTAGTTAGCATAAGTCATTATTTACTAGGTATAACAGATAATTGGAGTGAAGATCGAACATTTAGTAAGAGGAGTGAGTCTTATGTGATACCATCTCACAGATCCTAATCTGTGAGACGAGTCAACCCTACTGATATTCACAATAAAAAGTAATCATTTTAGCATAAAAAGTAATACTTTTTTTCATGGATGATCCAAATAAGAGATCCGTCTCATATATACGACCCGTGAGATCATCACACAAACTTTTATATAGTAAGAGACACCAACATGCCTTCGGAAATGGTTTACAGACTTTCCAAGAAGATAGAGCAGTGCTTGGAAACTTGATGTAAAATGTTTTGCCCTCTTTTGAGTATATATATATATATATAAAATAACTATTTTGTCTGTTGTCTCCATAACATGCTGAAATTAAATATATGAATAATGTCAAGTAGCTAAGTATAGTGCATTATTTGTTCCCACAATTTGATATGCTTGCTTTTATTATTGCTAAGCTAATTAACTATTTGTCCTTTATACTCTCACATCTCAGGTCCACAATTACGCAGTTGCGCAAAAATTTGATTCAGTGGCCGTCTTCACTCTACAAAAACTTGTTTACCCGATTATGATATGAGTATGTTGTGACATCTTATAAATCAATTCAAACATCAATAGTAAATATGTTAGATAAGGGATAACACTCTCCTTTAGAATGCGATACTCAATATATGACTCTTATATGTTTGAAACAAAAAAAACTCTTATATGCATAATATTTGACATATATGTTGGAGTATCGTTTTCTCGTATCTAATGCGCAACGAAATTTTAAAAATTTAGGTTTGAATTTCAAAACGTTCATTGAGCGTAGTATGGTTTAAAACATTTATAGGGTTTTTTAAATCGTTTACCTTTACGTGTATAACGTCGGCTCCAACTATTTCGGTTTTTAAGCGGATATATCCTTTTTTTGTAAATCATTACAAACAGGTCTTCCTCATTTTATCGTCTAATCAAGTCCATGATTGAATACTGGATCTCTTGTTTAGATCGCATTAGAGATTTTAAACAATTTTACGTCGATACTGGATCACCTGAATTCCAGAAATCATGCGGCGATGTGGTCGTGAGAGTGGCCTTGAAATTTTTCTTTTGAAAAATTGATGTGGCTGAATTTTGAAGAGTTATGCAAAGTAATCTCTTGATAATGCATTATATATAAAATCAAATAATCATTATTTAATTTCTTAAGTAATTGTTAATAAATTAATTAATCAATTCTAGACCATTCTAGAATATTCATGATAATGATGTACATATAGTAGTATGCACTTCTAATATTATTATTTAATTATTAGATATTAAATTTACTAAATAAATAATTATGAACTCATTTTAACCTCGATCGACGATTAGACATCGCTGATGTACCGATGATACAAATCTTGTTCATATAATGAAAACTGAAAATTTCGAAGATCAAAATTTTCATGACCAATTTTTTTAGGCTGCCAATTTGTGAACTCCTTCACCAAAACAGAATGTTCTGCTATTGCAGAAAATAGCAGTTAAGCTAACTTCCACAACTTCTTCAAATACATGGAATCAACTTATAAAATCATGTATAATCAATATGTTTGATCTCCATCAAAACACTGCCAAATTCAACTCCTTGAATTTGACTATCTCAACGGGAACATAATTAAATTCAGATACTTGTGTAACCCTCAATGGTTCAGGAATACAACTAATCGTGGGTTCATACCTTAATGTTATTCAGAATAACATTTATTATTATTCGGGCTTAACTAATCACCCTCATTCTTTTCATCAAACACTTAATCAAGAATGTCAGAACTCTAGTTTGATTGCACCAATCGGATCATAGTAAGAGGCTCTAGTGGCATCGCCTCATGATTCCCTAGATATCATTGATATTGTCTGCAAGAACCTTAAGTTATGGTCAACATATAGTACGGTCCATTCAAATCATATATTCTGATCTAATCTGCAACCATTGATATATCAAGAGTTGTATATGAATTCAATAACAATGTGATGTATATTTGAGTAATAATAGTGACATCGTATGTTCAAACGAAGAAAATGTATTTCCATAAAACACATTTCTTGCTGTGGCCAGAGACTCCTTGCACTATTAACTCACCGGAACATATATGATATCTTCACCCGTAAGCAAACAGTGAATCCCCGACTACAATGTATTGCCTCTTACGTATTTCGAAACTACACACAATCTTGCCACTTGATGACTCTCAATGGATTCGATAAATGGATCAAAGTACATGTTAATACATAAAGCTTCCACGTTGTCACTGTTCAAAGGACTAATGATGTACAATCATAACCGTAGACTAGTCTACTTGAAAAGTGATAATCACTTGGACAGTTCGAAGAAGGGTTGTTCAGTACATCGTCCAATGATCACGCATATGTATGAATAGACACCATTCTTACTAATGAAAATGACGTTTACATCACAAATACTAATCTCAAGCTCAAGCGACATTTATCTTTACTTTAGGAGGTTGATTCGATTAGAAATCTGTTTAGAATATATGATATAATTTCTAATGAGTTTTACGATCTTACATTGAGAGGCAAACCTTATGATACTTATTACATATTCAAAGACTTTATCTATACAGCTTACATGTATATACAGATAAGTAATTGTCATCATTTGATAAAATCATAAAATATTATTAAAATAAAGATTGTTTTTACATAACAGTCATAAAACACAAGTAACTAATTAACTCGTACGTTAGACACTTACTCTAAAAATATATATCTTAATACTTAATTTTATTGTCAACTATTTTTAACATCCGTATGATTATAAATCATGGCTCCACAAGTAATTTTTCGTGCAGCCTCCATTCCAAGAAAACAATTTAATTACTTACTAACAAGTTCGTTGTCTATCCACCTGTCATACTCGATCCACTAATTCGCCCATAAATTTTAATCGGTAATAGTAAAAAAAAATTAGTTTTTGTAATATAATTTGTCAACGACAACAAAAGACGTTTGCACTCCACCCTTTTAATAAAATACACAAACAAATAAATAAAATTGCAGCAACAAATTCATGGATTGGAGGACTCGAATCATGGAAACGATATCATTAATTATCTACTTAACAAATAAATACACTAACAAATTTTTTCATCCACTTCTTTAACTTCGATATTGTTAAAAGAAATTAAAACGGATTCCACAACGTATTCCAAACCTAGCTAACTCCATTTTACGGATCTTAATTTGTAAGACGGGTCAACCCTACTCATATTCACAATAAAAAGTAATACTTTTAGCATAAAAAATAATATTTTTTCATGGATGACCCAAATAAAAGATTCGTCTCACAAATATGACTCGTGAGATCGTCTTACACAAATTTTTACCTTACTTTAAAGCATTGCCAACTACTCCCTCCATCTTCATATATAAATGTTACAAAAAAAATTTCCATCCGTCCCAAATATAAAAAGTTCAGTTCCCACATTTAGTATTATTTTCCAATTATTTTACCAATCTACTCTCACCACTAAACAAGTTAACTAATTCAATATTTTTTTATTCTATCAAAACATTCATTAAACAAGAGTAAAACAAAAAACTTCACTGTAAAATTCATTTTTAAAAAAATAATTTTCTTAATCTGTATGAAAACATGCGCATATATCTATATATATGGGACGGATACAGTAATAAATAAAAAGAGAAAAACCATTATGTGATTTTGGTCATCTATGTTGTTCAATTTCAATCTTAGTACTATATATTTTAATTTTAGTCGATTTCAATCGGAAGTACTGATTTGACACCGCACACATTTCACCACGTCAGGAAAAATGGGACAAAATTTTCCGAAATAACAAAAATAACATACCAAAACTGAAATCTGAAAATATACAAAACCAAAACACATAGAGATAAATATACAAGACTAAAATTACAGTTTTCCCAAATAAAATACATGAGTTTCAAATCGATTCGATATCATTAGTAAAAACACCGTTTCCACGTGATCTCGTTTAACATCGGATGCAAAAGAAACACGCGGATGATCTGTTGACTCGATACCTACTTAATAATAATCAAGAAAAATTTGTAGGTCGGACGACGACGACGACGACGACAGAATGATCAAACCACACCCGAGACCACATAATGAGCAAGGTCTTGATTTATCCCTATCCCTTGGCACAATTGTACTCAAATTTCAGAATTCAGAACACTAAGTTGTTGCTACAATTAGTACATCCTTCTAAAGACTCTGTCTGCCAAGGGACCCTTTGTAATGTGTGTCCATTGCATGTGATTTCTTATTAAGAAATAAAAGCATTCGAATGCTTTCATTGTCCTCTTTGTCAGCCCAACAACTGTTTTATGGTTGTGCCATAAAACTCGTCATTTCGTTATAATATATAACAAATTGAATATATTTAAAAATTTACATTCAAAATCGGAGATCGATAAATATATATGTTTTTCGATTATTCGCGAAAAATAACGTCGAATTAATTAGCGTATATTTAGAGTTCACTCCAAATTATTCCTCCTGTGATTATTGTACATGGAACATGAAGCTGCTAGCTAGCTAGCTGTTATTTTCTACGGATATTTTTTGCCAGCTTTCCCCCAAATTGAAGGCGTAACTACCAACATGTTGGTTAAGTTTTAAAGTATATTTTAGGTCAACTCCTTGGCTTAATCCATAACAAGCTAGCTAGGTTGCTTTTGTTTTCAAATATGTTGAGTCTAACGTAAATATCGGCCTAAAAAGAAAACTAATAGAGGATGACTATGTGATATGTTGCCTTTCTTTCTTTCTTTCTTTCTTTTTTTTTTTATTGGAATCCTTAAAAAATTGTGATTTTGGATGTGTATATGATATAAGTTTGAGTAGGTCTCTTGTAAGACGGTCTCACGAATCTTTATCTGTGAGACGAGTCAACTTTACCAATATTCACAATAAAAAAGTAACACTATTAGCACAAAAAAGTAATATTTTTTCATGGAAGACCCAAATAAAATATTAATCTCATAAAATACGATCTGTGAGACCAGGGGCGGAGCCACGTGCTCCTTTACCCGGGTTTTAGCCCTAGTGGCCCGATTTAAAAAAAATGTATACGTAAATTTTGTATAAATTTGAAATAATATGATATTAGCCCGAGTAGATCAATTTAAAATATTAAAAGATTCTAGAGTTTAAAATTTCAGCAAATCTGGCTCTGCCACGGTCTTAGTCTATACTCTATTCTGGTAAGATGATACACACTAGCTAACAGTCCGCCAAGTGCTACATCATATGCACATTGGGAGCGTAGATAATTGCAACCATATACATATAAAATAACAGCAATGGAATACCAATCCTCGGGCTTTGATAGATTTTTGTATATAAGTTTTTGCTAACCTTGCGTAGCGGATGCTAAACATTTACGACTCTTCGAATTTCCACATCCAACAAGATATAGCTAAAATAATTGCTCGTCAGGTATGAAGACACGTCAACACGTTTCCCATATGATTGCCCCACGTCATTATATTTTTCCTGAGGTAAAATAAAGATACCCAATATATGAAATAAAAAAATAGGTAATTTTTTATTTTATTTTTACTATCTCATATTTTTTTTTTACCTCTCTTTTCATTATTCTCGGGCTAACTTAAGTATTGGAGGTGTTTGAAAACCTCCAACTAGTGTGTTCATGTTTTCAGGCGATAGAGAGGAGATTGAACTGCGGAGATTGGACAGCTCGATCGAGTTATTTTCAATAGCTAGCATCAAAATATAATCTTTGGGAAATTGAAATACTTTTATCTAATCGTTCAGGGCAAAAACTTGTGTGAGACGGTCTCACGGGTCGTATTTTGTGAGACGGAGCTTTATTTGGGTAATCTATTAAAAAGTATTTTTTTTTTATGCCAAGAGTATTGCTTTTTATTATGAATATAGGTAGGGTTGACCCGTCTCACATATTGAGATCCGTGAGACGGTCTCACATGAGACCTACTCATCGTTCAGTTACTAGGTCAGAATTTCTTATAAATGTCCCCCAATTTAAGTTCATGACTGCATGGTACTTAACTTTACATGTAGTAATATAATCTTTCAAAAACGTCCAAGCTTACATCATCTTTAAATTAAAGCACATCTTTTCTGAATTTATATATATTACAACTAAATAGATTTGTTTAAATCGGCATATTTATGAAAAAATCATTTTTTGGTCTTACATATATGTGTTTTTTTTACGATTTTAGTATCTAAGTTGCAAATTCTTGTCACAGTCCGCTGTTTTTGTTTTTCGGTAATTTTGGTTTTTTCTTTTGATGTGGTCTCATGTGAGTTGTGACATCATTGTAGAACTTATGTGTGTGATGTCATATTAATACTCTTGATGAAAAATATTAAAATTATTAAAAATCGAAAAATGAAAACAACCTTTCGGATACGCGGAGTAGGGGATGCCTGTGAGACCCCTCAGCCCTGTGAGATTGTAACCACCAAATAATGGTGATTAATGGGTGATAATTAGGGGTGGGCATAGAACCCGAAAAATCGAAAAAAAACCGACCGAACCGAATAATTTGGTTTAAATGGTTCGGTTTTTCGGTCGGTTATGGTTTTAAAATTTATGAAATTCGGTTTTCGGTTCGTTTTCGGTTTTATTCCCCAAAAATCCGAATAACCGAATCGGTCATATTATTGCTAAGTATAGGGTTTTTATGTATAATAGGTCATATTATTGTTAAGTATAAGACTTTTATGCATAATGGACATATTAAGATTTAGGAACTTTGTATCATTAACCCTTAATTTTCAATCCAATCGTTTTCTCTTTTTTTCTCACCACTCACTAGTCGACGTTTTCTTTTTCTTTTCTATATATATTTCTTTAATTTTTTTTGTAAGATGATTGGTGTTCCATTCGGGCTGATTGACACATTGTTATCATTTCTGTTACTGAATATTTCGTTGGATTTTAAAGACATAAAGTGACGTATAATTTTATTTCGTAACAAATTTTAGCTAACCGTATATAACCGGCCGTATAAACCGAACCTTATTACCGAAAAAAAAAACCGAACCCAACCGTAGTAAAATGGTTTGGTTTTGGACTAAAGATATTCAAAACCGAAAACTGAAAAACCGAATCGTTGTAGAATAAAATCGGACCAAACCGAATGTTGCCCACCCCTAGTGAAAATAGAGATTAAAGACTGCATTATGTCATTTAGTTGGTTGAATAATACCTTTTAAGATGAAGTTATTGACCATGATATGTGCTTTTAAGAGGAAATTGATGACCATGAATAGATGCCTTTAAGTTCAAAAAGTTTTTCACATTCACAACTAAGGAAATACATTGCAGACCTGAGCCACGTTCTCGAGGTATCACCGTTGATGGAAAGAAATCTGAATGAAGTACTAAGTACGAAAAATTCCTGATTCGGATAGTAGACACAAAAGACCAAGTGCTAAAACAATTCTCTATTCCATCTGTCAAAGATACAATAGTCTAACCATACTGAGCAAAAAGCAACGTGAGAGTTAGAAGAGAAGATCCGCGATCAATATCCTTACCTTTTTGAACATCAAGCAAACCCAATTTTCTAGGAAGAAACTTCTAATAAAGAGGGAGGGATGTAAGACCCATTACCTCCGTAAGATTGTTACCACCAAATAATGGTGATTACTGAGTGATAATATAGATTGAAGCCACATTATATCATTTATTTGGTTGAGTAATGCATTTTAAGAGGATGTTGATGACCATGAATATATACTTTTAATATGAGGTTGATGACCATGAATATGTGGTTTTAAGAGGAGGTTAATGATAATGAATATGTGTCTTTAAGAGGAGGTTAATGACATGAATAATAACATTTAAGGTAAGATAAATGACAATGAATTGAGTGACCCTTCACCTCACCCTTGTAGGCCTATAAATAGAAGCCAACAACATCCAAGAAAAGCACACTCGGGCACTTCAAGCAAATAACAGAAGCTGCATTCGGCAATTGGTGTTGTCCAAGTGATGCCCCACTCATGACCAGATGCTGCCCAGTTCACCCGAAGTGCTGCATGTGTTCGACTAAAGTTTTACTCAAGTATAGGTTAAGGTCGAATCATACATTTGAAGCAAGTGTAAATGGGTTTTTGTCTGTGTTTGTGTTTATATATATATATATATATATATATCATAACATAACATTTTAGAATATACTCAAGCACACTCACAAAGAACAAGTGTGCTATTTAAAATTCGATCGATTACTATCTGTTTTGCGTTCGTTCTTATTTCCGTATGATATGCATTCCTTCACAAAGTTTTGATTCAATATGTTTGTTTAGTCTTCGAGTCATTTTGTCTATTTCGTTCACTTTGATCAGTCTGTCTTGTTCCAATAAATTATGTATTGGGATCGAGAAAGAGTTTAGAGGAGGGAGGTGAATAAACTCTATAAAAATATTTGCTTTTAAAATTTGTTTTCAATTGTTTTTAGGCGGTTGAAAAATTTTCTCAAACAGTTAGAAATATGAAAAACTTGAAAAGTGCAGAAGACAGTTCAATATTTCTAATGATAGTTTCAACCGGTTGGCAATCTAATCAACAAGATATGGTTTGAAATGTAAATGCTTGCGAAAAGTAAGGCACGAGAATTTATAGATGTTCAGAGAAAATACTCATATGTCACCCTTTCTTCCTCTGTATGAAGAATTCCACTAAAAGACTTTGGTTTTACAAAGCCACTAAAAGACTTTGATTTTACAAAACTCTTTGCAACAGCTCACTCCAATCAGAACTTAACACACTGTCTGTTTTAAAACTCTTAGTGATCACTTTATATTTCTGGATTTTAAGAACCCCCGGTTCACCAGACATCACTATTTCAAATAACCAAAATGTTATTGATGTAAGTAAAACAATCTGTTTTAGTAGCACGAAAATGATCCTTGAATGATCAGATAACTTTTTGTTGAGTGCGTGCTTGATGAGCAATGAGATATGTGATCTTTGATTGTGCTCAAATTCTTTAAGTATGTAGGCTTGAAGATAATCACACTGTTAAAAGCTTGCTGATTATGTATCACGTTGTTGTATCTCTTGCATACTTCCAGCTCTTTTTATATAAGATGTCATTCCAACGGTCGAAAAGAGATGAGTAATGTTAACATGTAAGCTTGAAATGATGTGCCACTATTAGCTGTAAATACATTAAATATAATATGTCCGTTGATATGATTCGCGCGCATTATGGTGCATCGAGAAAGTCTGTGAAGGAAAAGATCCCAAAGGGAGCTTGTCAATGGGAGGAGGCCCCTAAAGGGAGCTTGGATGCAGGAAAAGACTTAAAAGAAGCCCATTTACAGGAGAAAATCTCAGAGGGAACCCAAGATCAAAGATAATACATAATCATTATAATGTGATTTGATTCGATAAGATCTGTTAATATTCGGTTTTTATATGTTCTGATCTGATATGACTGTTCTGATATGTTTTGTGCGTCTGATATATATGATAAGTCCTAAGTTCCAATTATTCCTCTTTATTTAAATTCTATTATGTATTATAATTCTTTTGAAAGATATGTATATGTATTTTTTTTTTGGTACTCAATCGACCTCTACTTGCAAGTGTTTCGTAAAATGCTCACTTGATTACGTTCCACCCCAGATAATAATGAAGAACTAGTGGAAGTGATATAAGAAGATCAATTTTGAGACTGGTGAAGAAATCCGAAGTTATAGAGATCAAGTTCTTAATTTAAAGTTTTTATTTTTTTTCGTATTAACTTCCGTATTTCGCATTTTATCTGTAAGAATAACTTTCATTTTATTCGTATTCCGTATATGTAAAAAAATGTTTTTTTACGAATTAGATTGGTTTTGACTATTTGATACGAAGTTTATTATTTTCAGTATATATTGTTAAACAATGTTAGATATCTTATACGCCTCGAGCCCCACGACGTGACAAAGCCAATATTTACATGATTGGATGTTCAGTGACATGATAAGAGTGTAAAGGCCAAAAAAAAACCCGGCCACCTTTATTTATGTATATACATAAAGGTGACTGTGGGCCGGGATCTGGCCTAGGTGACTGTGGGTTTTGGCTTTTAAATTCTTATCATGTTGCTGCAATCATGTAAATATTGGCTTCCCCTACTCCACATATCCGATGTAAAGGCTGCTACATTTTACTCCTCAGTAGCACTTAGTTGCTTCCAGCTCTTTTCCCTGGTTATCCTTCCACTCCACACAGCCAAACAAGGCAGAATTACAAATTATAAATCCATATGAATTTTCCATCTCAAAACAATAGATCAGGTTACATCTATCGATCTTTTCTCATGGGTCGTGTCTTTGACCATAACCAGTTTATACAAAGGATTTCTGTAGCAACTGTTTCGTATCCAATGAAACTCTTCTAAACCATTTTAAATTTAGTCCTTTATGATTATTTTTGCCTTTACAAAAGTCAACATATAAAAAGACTATAGTTGTTTCAAAAACAAAAAAAACAAAAAAAAAAGACTATAGTTATGAGTTTCTTCCTCATAAAAATGGTCCAAATATGAAGCCGCCGTTACCATATTAGTTGCCATAATTGGCCATCCACACCTAAATTTCAACATCTCTCTTATCAGTGTTGTATTATAAGTTTTTGCAATTATTCATCATAGATGAATGATTAGTAGACACATTGGACAAAATAAATCAGACGCAGGGGATAACTCACTCATCCCAAAAGATAAATTTAATTATATTTTCAATTTTCTGAAAGTTTAAATAATTATTAATTGAGC
Source organism: Primulina eburnea (assembly GCF_022965805.1). NCBI lineage: Eukaryota > Viridiplantae > Streptophyta > Magnoliopsida > Lamiales > Gesneriaceae > Primulina > Primulina eburnea. The sequence goes on from NC_133110.1 coordinate 37,614,600, forward strand.
CACCTAAAAATACTTGTCTTTAGTCTGATTTGGCAGATACCACTCGTATGAATAGTGCTTTTATCTATCTGTCACATGATACGCTTGTTCCAGGATGAATCGTGACTACTCATCAATATATCATGGTTGAATGAGTGTTCATGATTTATCCACTCAACAGACATGTCATGTATTGAGTGAGTAAGATCACTTCCATGTAGGTAGCATGAGCAAAACCCTTTAAACTTGTGTTTTTTCCTCCCTATTTTCTCCACAATTAATAAATTGGTATATTGCTTTTTCCAAAAATTTTAATGGGAAATATTTCTTTAATTAATTAACTAGATATTTTATTAAATTCTAATGCATAAAATGATTTTTCTTGACTAAAAATAGAAAAACACTAATTAAAAAGTTATTGCAATTATAGTTAAATATTTAACTTGGAAAATTTTAAATCTGTCGTATTTAAATGTTAAAATTCTTCCCATAATTACTATATACCATAGCGCCTTACTGTAAATTTTTGTTACAATTTATAATGTAGGCAGCCAAACCCCCTACAAGTGGTGTGTGAATTGTCACGTGTCCTTGTAATAAATGGTGTAAAAGAGATATATCAATGAATGAATTGGTCACAAAAACGATCTGCATTTTTTTTAAAATAAGAATATGCATTTTCAATCCTATCATAAAACTATTCAATCTCACGCTCCATAATAATTCTACATATCATGAAACTACTTTAAATACTACAATCAAAGTTTTTTTCAATTGTGAAACAATGTCTATGTCGATTAATTTCACTTTCGGGGTGTGATATGAGTCACCTCTTGAATTCTTGGAACAAAGTGTTGCATGACAGGAACCACCTCTTGAATATGTAAGAGTATCTCTAGATTTCTGGTGAGGGTGGATCATGGGGCCAGACCACGACAAGGACGTTACGTTCCGAAGGAGGGGTGATTGTGATACATTTTGTCTCATATCGTAAAAAATAAAGATTTAAAATGAGTTTATATTGAGCTACAACAGACTTCTAAAGCAATTTGAGTTAAGCCATTTTCGTAAAGTGAGTACGAATATAATGTAGTTGCTATAAAGACTCATTGTACAGTCACACCGGTGCGCGCGAACCCGAGCCCGGAGTGTGACAGATTGGCTATAGTAATCTTGACATGCATATGACATTCTACTTTATCTCATACTCCTGATATATATTAAGTTATATATTTTTTTATGTTCAATATCATTAAATCATGCGAATCTCTGGTATTTTATTTTGAAAGCGGACACCATGAGTTGATTATCCGAGTATCAAAGTTTCACCACGTCATGGAAAACAAACACTCCAGACGAAACATGTATAGACAAACTCCCGGACGCTAAAGCCGCAGCTGCTGTTGCACAAGCATGAGGTAAAGTCTAGAATGATAGGTCGACACTATAGCCAACTTGGTGTATCCTTGAGCATTTTAAATCTGTCACGTCAGTCGATAGATTAGTCCTAATCAGCGCAATTATTTCAAGTACATCAAATCAAATCTCGCAAATTGAGAAAAAAAAACTATCTTAGACATTAATTGGCTCTCGTGTTTTTCTTTTAATTAGCATCACGTACCTAACATCATTTTCTAAATACCATCACTCCCCAAATTTTCAACGAAAAAGAAAAACACGAGAGTCAGGCAGCCACGCAAACAACGAGCGGATTTATATCGACTTCGACTCCATCGAGACCAATATTTTTTTCGGGTATGAACATCCTCGGTGTGTATATATCCTATACTCGATTATATTCGTTTTTTGGTATCATATGACAGGACATGTTTGTCTTGAATATGAATTGATCACCCTAAGTACCCTACCTAATATTGTCTGAAATGTCAAGATTTTTGGACCAAACTTTGTATTTTTATTCACTGTTTTTCCATCCCAAAAGAGAAATGAACTTCTTACATGATAGTTGTCGACGACAAATATTTTTCATAATTTTGTTCTCCTTTCCTATATGTATAACTTTCCCATGTGCCGACTATTGAATGAAGGGACTTGTAAGGGTTGGTTTCAAAGCAAAAGTTGTTGGAATTGCATATCTACAATTTGTTTGATCTTTTCAGATGACTTAGAAAAGAAATTAGAACAGTGGAGGGATAAGCATGTTCCTTTATTTCATTTTTTTTTTTTGGTAATAGAATAAAAAATTAGGGGTATTAATGCAATTTAACTTCATATCTCACTTGATTTTGTATTATTCTTTTTCTTTTTCTTTTTTGTTTGTTTGATAATTCCTAAATTATAGGGTGGGGAGGGCTCGAATCTGAGCCACTATACAGGGAAAAGAGAGTGAGACCACTTGGACTAAAGTCCGGTCTCTGTATTGCTTTTCTGTGTGAGTTACACATGTCCTTCCACACACACACACATATATATAAAATTAACAAGTATATATTACATTTCATATATTAACTTACCTTTACACACAAATGCTATGTTGTACCATAAATTTGTCCATTTGACGTATTATTGAAAGATATAGAAGGTTTTTATCGACTCAATTTCGATCTAAATAATTTTCAACATCTTGCAAATATATATCATAATTCAGAAAGCATGATTTAAACCATTATCTGTTGGCTAACACAAAGTTGATGCAAAATTGGTTTCGGACTAAAGTAATAAAGAGGGGGAATTAATACGTTTGTTTTTGGTTTAATGTGAACCAACAAGAAGATAACATGAAAAAGCTGAACACAAAACCGATTATTTTGGACAAAGAAATTAACAGATTCGTGGAAATCTAAAAATAGCCTTTGTCTGCTAGTACCAACCTGTGCTAACCATGCTGTCACCACAATCATTTTTTATTTTACTGTATTTACACATCATCGAAACCCACCCTAGCTACTTTCAAAAAAAAAAAAAAATCTAAAGTTAATTTCAAGTTTTGAACCTCAATCCACATATATTTAAATTACATTTTTTTTTCTCTTACATAAACTTTCAAAAGTTTCGATTATTACTCGAACCAGAGGAATTTTCTTTATAGTCCAGAAAAAAGTATGTTTCAGTCGGATATCGAACTCGAAATTTTATCTCAAATTTGGATGAAAAAATTGTAAGATTTAAGAGGAGAGGGTGAAGTAGTATTTTAATTATACAAATGCATTACAATTAGCAGAAAAAGACGTGAAGTAAAGTAAAGAAATCCGGGTAAGCCGGGAGTTAAACCAATTGTTTTGTCCCTTTAAAACGATGCTTAGTTTCATTTCTCTGCTTTTCAGGTAATTATAATATATGATTGGCTTTATCTTCTTGAAACTATATATTATATGTCATTATTCTTATTTCTAGATAATTTTAGCAATAATTAATATGCATGCTCAGTAATTTTAAGTAGAATAATAAATTAATTATAGCATGTTTGTCTCTTTTTTCACTTGTCGGCTTTGTGCATCTAGAAAACGAGTTGGGTAAACCTGCGCAGAGTTAACGAGTCATACATACATACATACATATATATATACATACATATATATATATATATGGGATTTATTTATTAAGAAAGTGATGGGAAATTTAAATTTTTTCTTTTTTGGATCACGCTAGTTCTCTGACATTTCTTATATATCAAGATTAAGGCAAAAACTTGTGTGAGACGGTCTCACGAATTGTATTTTATGATACGGATATCTTATTTGGGTCATATATGAAATAATCTTACTTTTTATGTTAAGAACATCGTTTTTTATTGTGAATATCGATAGGGTTGACCCGTCAAATAGATAAAGATTCGTGGGACTGAATGTCTCACAAGAGATCTACTCTAAGATTAAATAAGAAACGTTCTAATAATTAGTTTTACCTTTTTATTTGAAATTATTGGTTCAAAGCTAAACCAACCAGCTTTTTTTTTACTAGGATGCCCATTTCCTATGTTACTCATATTTTGATTAAAAAAAATTCAAATTAAAATTAGATGGAGAAAAAAATTACTCCAGCATAATCACACTTTTATATAAAATTTTCTCTACATAAAATTATATTTAATATTAAAATTTGATTCATATACGTGTATATAAAATTACTAATAGTAAATAAATAAGCAATGCCGTACTATATAAAACGATCGAACGTGTTTGCAAACATCAGGTATCGAGTTTTAAGTTTTGGTGGTATTTAAATTATATATTTATATCGAAAAAGTCAGTAAGATCATCGTTATCATCTTCGTCATCTTAGCGTTGATATATCTGGCAATGAACATTATAGATACAAAATATAAATATATAAAGGCAAAAACTTGTATGAGAAGGTCTCACGGGTCATATTTGTGAGACGAATCTTTTATTTGCATTATCCATTAAAAAATATTATTTTTTATACTAAAAATATTAATTTTTATTGTGAATATCGGTAGGATTGAACCGTCTCATAGATCGAGACGGTCTCACATGAGACCCACTCATATATAAAATAACTAAATATTCATCCAAATTTCAAAGATGAAGACTTGTAATATTTTTATTTGATATTATGTCAAATTAAAATTATTATATCATTTCAAATTTTATACAATAGTATAAAATCAACTAATTATTCATCCAAATTTCTACGACGGAGACATGTGACAATTTTTATTTGAATATATTTTCAAAGCTAAATAATGAGAATATACATAATTTCTTAGCATTGATTTTCTAAGCAAAAACAAGCAAATAATATGTATTTTTCAATTTCCTATAATTCATTTAAATTCCGTTTTCATCTCATATAAATATTCCATTATTTAAATATAGTAATACCAAAAAATAAGAAAATAAAATACCAGAAATTATAGTTGACTTAATTGAAAGCGAGATTCCAATCTAATCTGTTAGGTAATGGGCTTTTCACCCACGGCCTAACCTAACTTAATAGGTAGGCCCACATATTATTTAAATTAAATACATTGTATTAATTGGGCCAGGCCAGCTTGGAGAGGTTGACATTTCATACATATATACATACATACATTATATATGTATATATCTCCATACTGTTTGAAAATGCCAACTCTTTCTTATCTTGAATATTCCTTCGACCAAACTTTGACTGCAATTGGGTCGACATTACAACATAGAATGTGCATTCAATCTCTATTGTTCCTAATTTTATATTTCACCACTATTCGTTCTTGACAAAAACTTGTATGAGACTGTCTCACGGGTCGTAATTTTGTGAGAAGGATATCTTATTTGGGTCATCCATGAAAAAATATTATTTTTTATGTTAAGAGTATTACTTTTATAGTTAATATCAGTAGAGTTGATTCGTCTCACATGTGAGACTGTCTCACAAAAGACCTATTCTTTATTCTATATGTGAAGTAATGTTTGATGTGTTGAGATAGATAGATATCTATGCGATATTTATATCCAAATAAGTTTGCTATTTATTTTTTAGTTATACATAAATCAAATTCGAAATAGTTTTTTTTTTAATTTTATTCAAACTTACGCTAATACAATTTTTTTTAATAACGAGAGTTCGAATTAGTTAGACATGAATTTTAGCTGAATAACTTATTTAAACAGCATATAATCTGTCAGATGAGATGATAAATGATTTATAATATGTTTTGAACTAAAAGCGTGATTATACTATCTTTGTCAATTGAGTTATGCAAATCGGGTTTTGGACAGCTAAAATTTTAGAACCTAACATGGAGTCTATACTTTCTAACAAAATTGTTTGGGTTTTGGACCGAGTTTTGTACTATCCATATGGGTATGTAAAATCAAGTCATATTAGACTGAGCCCAAAGTTTACCGGGTCAGGAAACCCGAGCTCCCGGCCCAAATTATGTCAGGACAAGATTGGACTGATTCTAGCAGCCATGGACCGTTCATAATTCATTTGCACGGTTCTCATCCACGTAAAGCTCCAAGTTTTGAACACAATACTGAGTAGGGTTTTTAACTCCTAATCGTTATTAAAACTAAATTTGATTAGGATTAACTAATTACGACGAAAAACGAGTAAAAAATTTCTTTACAATGAGTCCAAAATGTGTCAACTATAATTATAATACTAAAAATAGTATATAATAAATTCTCGTCTGAACACATCATATCATAAAATAAGCCCACACATGACCGAAATCATCTACATACAAACAAATCATATCCCCGTGACATGCCCCGATATATAGATACATTTATACACTGGGATACCCCACTCAACATCAACTCAGTCGTGACTCGCTCCAAAAGTACCCTATCTGGTCTCCTGATAACCTGGAGTATCTGTCATTGTCCACACACAAAGACAACAACAGGCCCTTGGGGGTGAGCAAACGCTCTGTATAGAACAACCATAATATATACAACATGTATCTATACAATGATATATGATATGCAATCTATGCATGTCGATGAGATACCAGGTCAAATGCCCATCTACTGAGCAAGTATCGGAACCAATCGAATCTCTATCAAATCAATACTCAAGCTGGCACACTGACCTCAGTCAAGTATAAGGAAATATCTATATGATAACGTCGGCAAATAGCCATCAAATCCCAAATTTCAACCAATCAATCATAGGAACCACAAATGACTATATTTTTAAGGGAAACATAATGTCAAATATAGCACCGTGCTCACAAACCCGATAATCAAAATCGAATTATATAAAAGTATCAAAGGATCATAGCTCAACATACATGTCATGTATCGATGTATGAATAAAATGGTATGTGTTAACAACATATTTATTTTATACATCGATATATCAATCATGAATGTCATGTATGCCACATCAACTCAACAAATAAGGCATATAGACACATATGTTCAATCAAATCAATCAAACATATATTATATGACACAGATACATGTCGTATGTTACTCGGTCGCAACATACATCAATCTTTCGTTTCTAGTTCAATGTAGCTTTAGGATTTCAGTACAGAAAATCTATCTACATAATCAAAATATTTATCTCAATCAATTAATTTATTCAAATGCAATCCTAATAACGCATTTGAATGTATCAATTCGTTTGACGCTATTCCATTTAACCTTTTCATTATTATCATAATTATATTACATTATAAACCATAATAACTCGTTAGTATACAATCATTATTATACATAAGTTCATTTACAATCAAAATTCAAGTTTCAAATATTTTTTGAAATTTTGAAAATTCATATAAAATTGAAATCATAACATAATTCATTTTCAACTTTAAAAGTTAGTCTCTTGTCGCTTATTCTATCACATATATTGAAATAAAATTCAAATATATGCTATTATACCGATTCAATACATAAAGGTGCCAAATCTAAAGGACGCTCTCAACACGAAGATTTCGAATATATAATTTGTTCTGAGTTTGGATAACGTTTCACTATAGTTTTGAGAGATATAACTTGAATTTTTCTCTTTCCCTTTATTCTACTATTCGGTTCTCACTTGATTATGATCATTTATTTATTATTATTTTTTATTTTTATATTATGCTAATCCACATCCAAGTGGATCACCTCAAATTCCCCTCATATTTACAATGTGTTACACATATACATGCAATTGACAAAACCACAATGAGTATCTCTTGTGAGACAGTCTTACGAATCTTTATTTATGAGACGAGCCAATCCTACCGATATTCACAATAAAAAGTAATACTCTTAATAATTTTTCTTGGATGACTCAAATAAGAGATCTGTCTCACAAAATACAACCTGTGAGACCGTCTCAGATAAGTTTTTGCCAATAACAATTTACCAATTTACTTTTGAATTTAATTGACTAATTTTCAAGTTATTTACAAATTTGCCATCAAATTTTAATGTAATAATTTTCAATTTATTTACAAGTTTGTTGTTAAAATTAAATATATTATTTTTCAGAAAAATATATGATATATTTTCAATTTGTGCAGTTTAATTCCATTTGCATACAATATTTTAAATCTATTTCTACTTACAATTATATTACGAGTGGATTTATGATTGGTAAAGTGATCTGCTTCACTGTGGAAGAAGAAAGAAGAAGATGACGAGTAAGCTTTTTCTCTCCTCATCAATTCCTCCATTTCGATGTCTCTCAATTTGACAAGGATAGAGTAATCGTAGTCGAGGGATTTTCTTTACCTTTTTTTGGTTCTGAATGTATCAGGATTCTGGTGTATCAATAAATTTTTGGCGCAATTCACGCGCAGGAGTGTAGTGAGTGATGTTCCTCTTACAACCGTCGATTTCAAGGTATTTTAAGGCTTAAAGTTCTGTTTTTCTGTTGTACTGGCTTATGATATTTAGAGAAGTGATTGGCATGGCATGTGAAAAAGGATTGCTGATCTAGTCATCCAGCGTCTACTCTAATTTATGGAGGTAGTATTGTATTGTTGACTGGTAGAGGTGCTGCAGGCAAAATCTTGTTCCTAAGCAATTGACTTCAATTATAATTTTTATTTTTCTGTCAAAAATTTGGTTTGATTGAGCATTTTCTGTTGTTGGCTTAACTAGTATTCTCAAACAAGAAGCTTTAATTTCAACTACACATGAATCTGCACTTTGAGTCTTGGCACAGGAGCAGTAATGAAGGGTGGCAGACATCGCGACCGCTCTTCCATTCATTGTCAAATTTTCTTTATCAGTATTTTTATGTGTTACACGATAGATTTTTGTGGTTTATCATTTCTATGTTTCATTAATTGATCAAGATTTTGTATATATACAAGTCACGAGTAACAGAAGTTTGCTACTATTCCTATAAACTAGAGTTGTTGGCGTTATCAAAATTTGTTAAAACTAAAGAGAATATTTTATTCTCTGTCATGCCCCCTCAAGATGGACTTCGAGTGATAAGTCCAATCTTGATCTTGAGTTGCAGAAACCATAAGCTATCTTTCTGTTGAGGAAATATGAGCTACATGAAGAGCACCATTTTAAATTCGATCTCGAATAAAATGAAAATCAATAACAACGTGCTTCATTCTTAAATGAAAAATTGGATTTGAAGATAACTGTGTAGCTCCAATATTATCACAATATATCACCGGACAATAAGGGAGCGTAATTCCAAGGTCTGATGGTAGATAGCAAATCCATTTAATTTCAGCAGCAGTATTGGCAACCGATCGATACTCTGACTCGCTGGAAGATCGAGCAACAATTTTTTTTTTCTTTTTAGAACCCAATGATATGGGGATTTTTCGGAGATAAAAATTATAAGCACCTGTAGATGAGAAATTGTCCTTGTCTCCTGCCCAGTCAAAATCAAAAAAACATGTTTTAGATGAAGGGAAAGTTGTAAAATTTGTCCTTGTCTCCTGCCAGTCTATTCTGCTTGCCCATGGAACCCCTGTCTCTCCAATCAATCTTCAAGTTCCTTAAATCACATGTTTTAGATGAAGGGAAAGTTGTAAAATTTTTCTGAACAGAGGTTTTATTCCTTATTTAGTGACATTTTTAGTTTAATGTGTAGGCTGTTCCATTGTTACCAACATTTCTTCCAAAACATGGTGAGGGCGGATTTGAATTTGCTGGCTCAAAGTTCTTCAAATCATTTGCAGTTTTTGGATTGGGAGCCTCAGGGCTTCTGAGTTGTGCAGCAGTAGCTTACGCTTCTGATGAGGCTGAGCATGGGTTGGAGTCTGCTAGCTATCCCTGGCCTCATAAAGGCATCCTTAGTTCATATGACCATGCATCGTAAGTAAATTCATCATTACACATTTTTTGAATTTGAGAAACTTTAGATATGGATCTCTTTTTGACACAAAGTTAGGGTTCAAGCATTTTTTTTTCTAACCACGCTGATTGAATTTGGAGAAAAACTAACACTATGGCGCCAATAACATTAAATTTCTTTTCCACGAGCATTTTATGTTACCAAGGATATGTTAATACTTAATCCTATCATTTGATATCAAAAGCCTTTATTGTTTTATCAGGAATTAGTTCCTTGTCTTGGCAATGAAATTTTAATTTGTGTGACCAGTATTCGCCGTGGTCACCAGGTCTACCAACAAGTTTGTGCATCATGCCACTCTATGTCACTTATTTATTACCGTGATCTTGTTGGTGTGGCTTACACTGAGGAAGAAATTAAAGCTATGGCAGCAGAGATTGAAGTTGTTGATGGCCCAAATGATGAGGGTGAGATGTTTACTCGGCCAGGGAAGCTGAGTGACCGCTTTCCTGAACCTTATACTAATGAACAGGCTGCAAGATTTGCAAACGGAGGAGCATATCCCCCAGATTTAAGTCTTATCACCAAGGCAGTATCATGATTTTCCAAGATTTGGATATTTTTTAGTTTATTTTAAAAGTAAACGATCTAATCCTGATTTACTTACATCAGGCCCGCCACAATGGCCAGAATTATGTTTTTGCGCTTCTAACAGGGTACCGTGATCCTCCCGCTGGTGTAACGGTAATTTTTGCGCTTTGCCATCTGTTTGTCCCTTGAATGTGCTAGAAGTGAGCTAGTCTGTAACATCTGTACTGAGATACTTGAAACCCTGTCATGCGCACACGTTCTCTTACATTAGCTCAACTTTGACTTTCACACATTTTTTTTTTCATTTTTGTTCTCTCTCTTTCTTGTTTTCGCGCATTCCATGTTGCTTTGGTCTAACAAGTTAAAATATAACTTAAGCAATGACCCGTGTATTTCCTTTCTGACAAAGTTAATTGTTGCCTTGGATCTGCGAGTAAATTGCAGATTCGCGAGGGCCTTTACTATAATCCTTACTTCCCTGGTGGAGCCATTGCGATGCCTAAAATGCTTAATGATGGTGCTATTGAGTATGAAGATGGTACCCCTGCAACTGAAGCACAGGTGACACGGTCTTTATATTTTAAATCAATTGTGTTGTATCAAATGCTTAAGCAACTTGTTGTCTCCTGACATCGCAGATGGGAAAAGATGTTGTGACCTTTTTGTCGTGGGCTGCTGAACCAGAAATGGAAGAACGAAAACTGGTACGCCTCTCTCTCCCCCTGGTCTCTCTGTCTCAGTCACAAATTATTATTTAAATCTGTTACTGTAATCACTGCAGTTCTAGTAATATGTGTGGTAGGAAAATTTGTCAAATCGGTTGGGGGGGTTTGGGGCTAAAATAAACCTTACGTAAAGGAATGCTGTGAATACCGAATTGTTATAAAAGAGTTTTGGAATTATCCAATGGGTATATGCATATAACAATTCAAATAGTTGTCATGACTACTATAAACGTTATGGTTTTGATATATCTTAATTCGAGATGAATTCTTCATGCATCATTTATGTTTTATATATCCTTTCCCATTTGCACAATCTTCTTGATAGCTCAAGTTTGGTGTGGAAAACTGTTTTTCCTACATAGCTTATTGTGGTAGATAAATCACTGTACTTAAGCCTAAACCTCTCTCTTTCGGAATCGGCACAGATGGGTTTCAAATGGATTTTTGTTTTGTCGCTTGCACTTCTCCAAGCAGGCTACCAAAGACGCTTGAAATGGTCGGTTTTTAAGTCCCGGAAGTTGGTCCTTGATGTTGTCAACTGAAACACTTAATATCTTCGTTAAAAGTCCTGAGATGTATTTCACCTTCGATTACACGTTTGTGTGTGTATCTATATATATAAAGAATGTTCAGTACTCGGATGTGCTTCGTCTTGTAGAAGGTTCGCGAGTTTTTGCTAATTACTATGTTACTTATTTCAAGAAATATAGTATATAATCCTTAGGTTACGGCACTGAAATATCAATACCATTGAGCAAGGGTCAAAAGAATTTGTGCCGTGACTTGTATGTAATTTGTATCACTCACTTCGTTGGAATGTCTTTTATCCCCCCTTACGACAGAGATTGATCACAAAACAAAGTACTAATAATTTTATAACTCACTAGTTATTTTACCTTTTGTATTAAAGTGCTCACTGCTCTGCGCAAAAATTGAAATATTAGGGGATCTATGTTATCAGGTCCAGACCCAACAAATCTATCGGAACAAAGAAAGGCTAGTGAGGGTGATTTCCTTGTATTATGTTCACATGGAATTTATATTTGGTGAAAATCACGATGAAAACATTTAAATCTAAGGCTTTCTCTTTTTGTATTACGGAAAGCTTGAGCCATTTTTTTAAATCAGTCTTTAATAGTTTGCAAAGGAAAAAACGGAAATAGATTCCAAGAAAAGAGGAAATAGAGTGTAATAAATGGCGAAAAGATTCATTATAATTTGCGAAATAAACATATAGTTTGAGCTGATTAATATAACAATCAACAAAGTTTGTAAGCTCAAATCGAGCTTTGGAGCAGAAAAGTAACATGCCGAGCAGCAGCAGTTGGCGCTCGGCAGCGTGCGAGCGGGCGTGCGCCCCTGCGCGCACAGACGCGTCCTTTCGGATTTTTTCGAATTTTCTGATGTTTTTTCATTTCCTTTGCCATTGTTTGATGATTGTGGTCAGTTACAAGGGTCAAGGGACACCCCTATGAATGAAAGATCGTGTCTTTTACATGAAAAACATTATATGATTGATTATTTGAAAATCAAAATAACATACACAACATATCATCTCTTTGCATCTTCTTCTTCTTCCTTCTTCTACAAGAGAGAGTTTCTTCATTTTCTTGTGATACAACTTGAATATTTGAGTACTCATTATTCAAGAGTTGTAGTTGTATCTTGGGAGAAGATTGCCACAAACCTCTAGCACATTGTGAGGGGCAAATTCTTCTTAAGGAGATAGTGTTCAACACTTGTCTCTACAAAGCCATTCATCTATTTTCTTATTGCTTCTCCTCTCATTTTTGATACCACAAACAACAATCTTAAGAATAATTTGTGATTTTTGATTATTTACAAGAAGATTTTCAATGGCGTCAACATCTACAACACCACATGCAACCATTGCACAAGGAGAGAAACCGGAGAAATTTTCTGGTGAGGACTTCAAAAGATGACAACAAAAGATGATTTTCTATCTCACAACCTTGAGTTTGTCAAGGTTCTTGAAGGAGGAACCTCCCACCGTTGCTGAAAACGAGACAGATACCAACATGAGGGCCGCTTTGGCTGCATGGAACCAAAGTGATTTCCTGTGCAAGAACTACATCCTCAATGGACTTGACAATGCATTATACAATGTGTATTGTCAAGTCAAGACCGCCAAGGAACTTTGGGAAATGCTTGATAAGAAATACAGAGCGGAGGATGCGTGCTTGAAGAAGTTCATTGTTGGGAGATTTGTAGACTTCATGATGATAGACTCAAAATCTGTGATGAGTCAAGTGCAAGAACTACAACTTCTCTTGTACGAGATTCATGCGGAAGGAATGAGTCTAAGCGAGTCCTTCCAAGTTGCTGCTATGATCGAGAAACTCCCTCCGTTGTGGAAGGATTTCAAGAATTATTTGAAGTATAAAAGAAAGGAGATGGGATTGGAGGATCTCATTGTGAGATTGGGGATAGAAGAGGATAACAAGAACACCGAGGCCAAGGCAAGTGGAATGGCAGCAAAGTGAACATTGTTGAAACAAGTTTCAAAGGAAAGAAGAGGAAGTTTGAGAAGCAACCACAACAAGGCCAACAACCACCAAACAAGAAGAAGTTCAAAGGCACTTTTTATAACTGCGGAAAACCGAATCACATGGCTAAGGATTGTAGGAAGCCAAAGAAGGGAAATCCTCAAGCCAATGTAGTTCAAGAAAGGTCGGTACCATTTGATTTTTCTGAACTTAATTTGTCTGCAGTTATTTTGGAAGCCAATTTGGTGGAAAACCCCAATGAATGGTGGGTTGATACGGGAGCAACTCGACACATATGCTCCAACAAGGGAATGTTCTCCACATACACTCCATCGACCTGGAGAAAACTATACATGGGGAACTCCGAAACATCTGAGGTGGTGGGCACCGGAAATGTGGTAATGAAGATGACATCGGGTTTGGAAGTAACCCTTGTTGATGTACTTCATGTACCGGACATAAGAAAGAACCTCGTGTCGGGGTCTTTGTTGGTCAAACACGGGTTTAGACTAGTATTTGAGTCTAACAAGGTTGTATTGACAAAGAATGGTCATTTTGTTGAAAAAGGATATCTCGATGAGAACCTTTTCAAGTTGAATGTAATGGCTATAAGCCAAAGTGTTGTTGAAAGTAATAAAGGAAAAAGTTCTATTTACTTGCTTGAGTGTTCTCATTTATGGCATGTTCGTTTAGGACACATAAATTTTAATACCTTGTAACGTTTAATGAAACTTGAATTATTGCCTAAACACAACGTCGATCCAACACACAAATGTGAGATATGTGTTGAAGCAAAAATGACCAAAGCGCCTTACCACTCGATTGAAAGATGTTCAACTCCTCTAGAATTAATACACACCAATCTTGGTGATTTAAAATTTGTACAAACTAGAGGAGGGAAAAGATATTACGTGACATTCATTGATGATAATACAAGGTACTGTTATGTATATCTTTTGAGGTCGAAAGATGAAGCTCTTGAAGCATTCAAATGTTATAAGACCGAAGTTGAGAATCAACTAGGCAAACAAATAAAGAGAGTTCGAAGCAATAGAGGGAGCGAACACGGAGCACCTTTGATGAATTCTGCATATCTGTGGGTATAATTCATGAAACGACTGCTACTTATTCACCACAATCGAATGGCATTGCCGAAAGAAAGAATCGAACTCTGAAAGATATGATGAATGCTATGTTAATAAGTTCATGACTACTCCAAAACTTGTGGGGGGAAGCAATACTATCGGCTAATTACATCCTGAACAAGATACCCCACAAGAAAAATGACAAGTCACTTTATGAATTGCGGAAAGGTCACAAACTTTCCTACAAGTACCTCAAAGTGTGGGGTGTCTAGCTAAGGTTGAAATACCAGTCAGCAATTGCAAGGGCACAAAACATTTTGTACAATGGCAAGTCTCGACACATTCGTCGAAGACATAATAGTGTGCGACAGTTGATCTCTAATGGAGTTATATCTATTGATTATATTAAATCAAAGGATAACTTAGCGGATCCGCTTAAAAAAACATTAAATAGAGATCAAATATACTGTCTGTCAAGAGGAATGGGCTTAAAACCTACCAAATAAAGTTTTCATAGCGGCAACCTGATATGTGTCGTTTTTACGTGTTTTATTGCATTAGTCTGTGTGTGTTTTGCATTGTGCATACGTTTATTTCATTAACATTCTGTGCATTTTAGAGTAAACATTTGCATTTTATCATATCTCACTCGGGCAGGATGAATTTGCAGGAAAAGTGGCCGGAAAACCAAAAATGGAGCAAAGTGTACAAAAGAGAGGGCAACGGACAGAATGAGCGGCGCCCGAGCGGTAATTTTCTACCGCTCGGGCGCGAAAGGTGATCAAGTCCACAAACTCGACAGAAGAGTTGGCGCTCGGGCGGTGAAATTATACCGCCCGAGCGCGAGAGACACTTTACAAAGGCCAAGCTGCAGAGAGGTTGGCGCTCGAGCGGTAGTTTTCTACCGCCCGAGCGCGAAGGCCGCACATCCCAAGGAAATTTACAGAGAGGTTGGCGCTCGAGCGGTAGTTTTCTACCGCCCGAGCGCCACCTATTTTTGGCAAGATTTTTGCAACCGATTCTTTACCTAATTTTGAGAGGGTGGCTGATATGGAAGGTGGGTGGACGATTCTTGGTCAACATTCAGAGAGATTGAGACTGGATTTGGCAGCCGTCAAGAGTTTTTGAGAGCACTTTGCGCTTGGATTGAAGATTTGAAGTTTTCCGGGCGTCGTTCTTCGCGTTTTTCGTCACTCCTAGTATTTCTTATTTAGTTTTAGCATTTGAATTTGGTTTTGTTGATTTTCAGTCATGAATTCTAGTAGCTAAAGTTTTATTATTTGTTGGGATTAAAGGGGATCATACCCCGAACGTTGTTTGAATTAATTTATATTTTGATTGTGCGTTATTCTTGATTTTACTACTGTTTTATCGCGTCATTAAAGCGTAGCTAATTTTAACGACGTTTTCATACCACGAGTGAGTTCGAGAGAATAACGAGTGATAGGATCGAGTAGTATAATCCGCGGATCTACAATTTACATAGATATATGAAATTGGATACGTGCCGATAGTCATAGTCCTTAGGGTCGAAAGTTAGGGGATTTCATAGATCGAAATGCGATTTGCTCTGGATAAATAATTAAAGACATTTAATTACTTCATTGAGTAGAATCAGTTGGGCATAGCTTGAGAGAGTGTGCTCAATAGATTAGAAAATCCTGTCGGAAGCGTAGATCACGATCGAACGAATTGATTAATAAACGAGGGGTAGGTGAACCGAGATTCCCAACAAATCCATTTTTCATCGAATTTTACTCAATCATTTTAGATATAAAGTCTCATTCATTACTTGCTGAATCATTTTACTTGCATATTTATTTGAGTATAGTAGGAATAATCACACAACTCAATTTTCGTTGCTAAATGTTAAATAACTGAAAATAATAATTGTTAAACACAGTCTTCAGCGGAACGATACTTGTACTCACGTACACTATATTATAACTTGACATCGTGCACTTGTGATTAATCGTTGAGCATACAAAATAATATTTTATTGGGGATTTAACTGTGCAAGTTTTGCTCGATCAAGTTTTTGGCGCCGTTGCCGGGGACTGTTAATCTACAATTTTATTTTTAGTTATTTCCTTTAGCATTGTTTTATTTCTCTTGAGATAACACTTTATATTTTATTACAGATATCCCTTCCAGTGCATGCCAAGGTCACTTGACGTGGAACTTGAGTTCGATCCTGAAACTGAAAGAACCTTCCACAGGAGAAGACAACAGAGGCTTAAAGAACTGATGGAGAGACACGAGGAAGAAGGTGAGGAGGAACAGCGTGAAAATAGACAAGTCGAGATGCCGCGTCGCATACCAATGCTGGAATATGCCCAACCTTCGTTGGAGGGTGCACGCCCTAGCATTGTGAGACCTATCGTGCGGGCAAATCACTTTGAAATCAAGTCAGCCATAATCCAGATGATTCAGAACACAGTCCAATTCGGAGGAACTGCAGTAGATGATCCAAACACGCACATCACAGATTTTCTTGAAATTTGCGATACTTTTAAATTCAATGGAGTTTCTGATGTTGCTGTTAGGTTGCGTTTATTTCCTTTCTCCTTACTTGATAAAGCCAAAGCGTGGTTAAATTGTTTGCCTGTAGGTTCGATCGCTACGTGGGACGACATGGCGAAAGCTTTTCTCATCAAATACTTCCCTCCTCCAAGACCATGAAGCTGCGGGCAGACATTACAACATTCGCTCAATTCGATCAGGAATCTTTATATGAGGCATGGGAATGCTTCAAGGACCTACTACGAAGATGCCCACATCACGAGTTACCACTTGGGTTAGTCGTTCAAACATTTTATTACGGTTTGCTTACTCCTAATCGTACTATGATAGATGCTGCTGCTTGTGGAAACCTTTTGAGGAAGACTGCGGAAGAAGGATATGAGTTGTTGGAGGAGATGGCTGCTAGCAGTTATCACCCTCAATCTGACAGGAACAACCAGCGGAGAAGTGCAGGAGTTCACCAGGTAACCGATTTTTCTGCTATTACTGCACAACTGGATGCATTGAACAGGAAGCTGGATGGCTTGAACATGGGTGGCACAGCTATGCGTCTGCAAGAGATATTCTGTGAGAAATGTGGAGGGGAACACTATGTGAAAGACTGTCAAGATGGAAATCCCTTTTATGTGCAAAATGAGGCACCGGTGAATCAAGTGGGAGTCCAAAACCGCCCAAGGAATGATCCTTATTCGAACACATACAATCCTGGGTGGAGGCAACATCCCAACTTCTCATGGGGCGGTCAAAACAGTCAGAATAGACCGCAAGGAGGACAACAATATGGAAAACAACCGATGTACAGATCCGATCCTCCTAGAGAAGAAAAGTCCAACTTGGAACAAATGATATCTAAGTTTATTTGATCCACTGAAACTCGACTCCAAAACCAAGATGCATCGATAAAGGGGCTCGAGAATCAAATTGGACAGTTGGCCAAGATGATAGCAAGTAGAGAGCCGGGCACCTTGCCAAGTAATACCGAGACTAATCCAAAAGAGCAAGTGAAGGCCATCGAGTTGAAGAGTGGGAAAGTGTTGGAGTCAAGAGAGAAAGAAAAAATTCAAGTGCCGGATGAACAGATTGCGACATCTAAAGGTAAGTCTTCTAACTCTACACGAGCACCCACTGCATAACATAAAATGGTGATACCTCCTCTTTTTCCTGCTGCATTGAAAAAAGCAAAACTAGATTCACAATTCGGTAAGTTTCTTGAGGTGTTTAAAAAGTTGCATATCAATATTCCCTTTGCCGATGCTCTAATGCAAATGCCTAGTTATGCTAAATTTTTGAAGGACATTTAGCTAATAAGAGGAAGTTGGAGGATCATATGACAGTGAACTTAACCGAAAATTGCTCCGCTTTGGTGCAAAACAAAATCCCTCCAAAACTAAAAGACCCAGGGAGTTTTTCTATTCCTTGCATGATTGGTGACGTTGTTTTTCATAAGGCATTGTGTGATCTTGGTGCAAGTATTAATCTTATGCCATTGTCTGTGTTTAGGAAACTTGGGTTGGAGAGCCTAAGCCGACGAGGATGTCCTTGCAACTGGCTGACAGATCTGTCAAGTACCCCCGCGGAGTGATTGAGGATGTACTAGTGAAAGTGGACAAATTCATTTTTCCTGCAGATTTCGTGGTGCTCGACATGGAGGAGGATACCGAGATGCCTCTCATTTTGGGGAGACCATTCCTTGCGACTGGCAAGGCACTGATTGATGTTCAAGAAGGGAAGTTGAGATTGAGAGTGGGCGAGGAGGAGATTACTTTTGATGTCTTTAATGCACTTAAGCACACACTGCATTCTGATAGCTGTTTTAGAATTGATGCTTTTGACTCTCTTGTTTCTCACTATGTGCAGGATGTTTTTAGGGACCCTTTGGAGGCCACTATCACTACTGAGTTGGGAGAAGAGGAATTGGACGATGAAAAAACTGAAATTGTGGCACATCTCAATGCCAACCATCCATGGAGAAAGCCAATGAAGATGCGACTGGAGGACCTAGGAGAACGCAGAGATTTGATCCCTCCAAAGTCGAGCATCGAGGAGCCACCGACGCTTGAGCTCAAACCCTTACCTCCGCACTTAAAGTACGTATTCCTAGGTGAGAATAACACATTGTCCTGTCATTATTTCTGCTGCTTTGACATATACTATGGAGGACAAATTGTTGCAAGTTCTCAAAGAGCACAAAAGGGCATTCGCTTGGAAGGTGGCAGACATCAAGGGAATCAGTCCATCGATATGCATGCATAAAATCTTGATGGAAGAGAAGTACTCACCTCTCGTGCAACCTCAAAGACGACTAAATCCAAAAATGCAAGAGGTAGTAAAAGCTGAAACCATTAAGCTTCTCGATTCAGATATTATCTATCCTATTTCCGATAGTGCTTGGGTAAGTCCGGTTCAATGTGCGCCTAAGAAAGGTGGGATTACGGTAATCACCAATGAAAAGAATGAACTTATTCCCACGCGAACTGTTACGGGGTGGAGAGTGTGTATTGACTATAGAAAATTGAATGATGCCACCCGTAAGGGCCATTTTCCCCTTCCCTTTATTGATCAAATGTTGGAGAGATTAGCGGGGCATGAATTTTATTGTTTTCTAGATGGGTATTCGGGGTATAATCAAATCACAATTGCACCTGAGGACCAAGAGAAAACCACTTTCACTTGTCCTTATGGCACATTTGCTTTTCGCCGAATGCCTTTTGGTCTTTGTAATGCACCTGCTACATTTCAGCGCTGTATGACTGCTATATTCCATGATATGATTGAAACATTTCTTGAAATATTTATGGATGATTTTTCTATCTTTGGTGCAACGTTTGATGAGTGCTTGCAGAATTTGAGATCCGTGTTGAGAAGATGCGAGGAGACGAACTTGGTGCTCAATTGGGAAAAGTGCCATTTCATGGTACAAGAGAGAATTGTTTTAGGGCACAAGGTTTCAGAGCAAGGAATTGAGGTGGACAAGGCAAAAATTGAAGTCATAAAGAACTTACCACCACCAGCCTCAGTAAAGGGAGTCAGAAGTTTTTTAGGCCACGCCGGTTTCTATCGGCGGTTCATCAAAGATTTTTCTAAAGTTGCCAAACCTCTATCTTCTCTACTTATGAAAGATATGCCATTTGATTTTAATTCTAACTGTTTGCAGGCATACGAGGATTTAAAGGAGCGCTTGGTGACGGCTCCTGTCTTGGTGGCACCGGATTGGGACCTGCCCTTCGAGATCATGTGCGACGCCAGTGACACTGCAGTGGGGGCCGTACTTGGCCAGCGGCGAAACAAGGTATTTCACACAATTTACTATGCAAGTAAGACCTTAGATGAGGCTCAATTGAATTATGCAACAACTGAAAAGGAACTACTTGCAGTAGTATTCGCACTTGACAAATTTCATTCATACCTTGTTTTGTCCAAAGTAATTGTATGCACTGATCATTCTGCCCTTAAATACTTGCTTGCTAAGAAAGATGCAAAGCCACGCTTACTTCGGTGGATCTTACTGTTACAAGAGTTTGATTTGGAAATAAGAGATAAGAAAGGTGTTGAGAATGTGGTGGCGGATCATTTATCTAGACTAGAGCTTGTTAGTAATGAATGTGCAGATCAAGCTATTAATGATTGGTTTCCTAACGAGCAACTGTTTGAGATGAAACATTGTCCATGGTATGTAAATTTCGCTAACTTTCTTGTCACAGGCACACCTCCACCAAACCTATCGTTTCACCAACGAAAGAAATTCTTTTCTGACGTGAAATACTATTTTTGGGAGGAACCGTTTTTGTTTAAAATTTGTGCAGATTCCATGATAAGACGGTGTGTTGCGGAGGAAGAGTTTGATCAAATTCTCAACCATTGCCATGACCGTGAGGTAGGTGGTCATTTCGGACCAACTAGGACGGCATCCAAGGTACTTGAATGTGGCTTTTATTGGCCAACTCTTTTCAAAGATGCTCGTTCTTATGTGCTACATTGTGATAAATGCCAGCGGTCAGGTAACATCTCTAACCGTCATGAAATGCCGTTAAATAATATCATTGAATGTGAGGTTTTTGATGTGTGGGGAATAGACTTCATGGGACCGTTCCCCAGTTCTTTCACGAAAAAATACATCTTGGTTGCAGTTGATTATGTGTCTAAGTGGGTAGAGGCGGAAGCGTATGCCACTAATAATGCTCAAGTGGTCCTAAAATTTTTAAAGAAAAACATTTTTAACCGATTTGGAACACCACGAGCAATCATTAGTGATGGTGGCACGCATTTTTGCAACAAACTATTTGAAAAACTTTTGAGCAAATATGGTGTCACACATAAAATCTCTACCCCCTATCACCCTCAGACGAGTGGGCAAGTGGATGTGTCTAACCGAGAGATAAAGCGAATTTTGGAGAAAGTGGTAGGTGTCAGTAGGAAGGATTGGTCGGTGAGATTAGATGATGCTCTTTGGGCATATAGGACTGCTTTTAAAACACCTATAGGCACTACACCGTATAGGCTTTTGTTTGGTAAAGCATGTCATCTACCTGTAGAGTTAGAGCATCGCGCATACTGGGCCACAAAAGCACTGAACTTTAATTTTACTGATGCAGGTGAACAGCGTTTGCTTCAACTAGATTAGTTGGAGGAATTCCGAAATCTGGCTTATGATCTAGCACTGTCATACAAAGAAAAGACAAAGAAGGCTCATGATAGGCGGATCATCGAAAGAGAATTTAAAGAGGGTGAAAATGTCCTACTCTACAACTCCCGGTTGCGACTGTTTCCCGGAAAATTGAAGTCACGATGGTTTGGTCCATTCGTGATTTCCAAAGTTTATCCATCGGGAGCTGTAGAATTGAAAGATGGGAAGGATGGGACATTTACGGTCAATGCCCAGCGTCTGAATCACTACATGGGTGGCACACTTGAGCCACACCTTGGAGTCACCCGGTTCCAAGACATGCCGAACTGAGACAGACCGACAGTCAAGCTCTCGACTATAAATTGAGAACTATTTTCTTCCCCTTCTCTCGCATTTGATTTAGATTTTCTTTCGTGTCAATTTAGTTATTTTCTCTTGCGTTTATTTTATTTTAGTCTTGTTTTTTTTTTAAAAAAAAACCAAAAAAAAATAAAATAAAATAAAAAGAATTCTTGAAATTGGCAGTGAGGTTCGCGCTCGAGCGGTAATTAATTACCGCCCGAGCGCGAACGCCTACCTTGGGATCAAAAAGTTCCCGAGAGGTTGGCGCTCGAGCGGCAATTTTTTACCGCCCGAGCGCGAGCGCTTACCTCTGGACAAAAAGTCCAGAGAGATTCGCGCTCAAGCGGTAGTTTTCTACCGCTCGAGCGCGACTGTTTTTAAGTCGCGAATTCCCCTTTACCCTTTCATTCTGCGCGCCCCCTACCCCCCCCCCCCCCCCCCCCACAAATCCCTAACTCTCCTCTTCAATTTTCGTGTGCAGGTGGTCCATTCCTTACCCAATCCTCGGCAAAGCGAATATTCTTCGTCGGGACGCACGCGTATTCCATCAATCGGGTCTTCTTCTCCGGCACCATCTTCATCTTCAACTCTTCAAACACAATGGCCCCCAAGAAGCAAAGAGGTAACCCCGGTTCTTCCTCTTCCTCTTCTTCGTTTGATAGAACCCGTTTTGTCAGTGCGGCGGCTAGGGAGAGATATGATCATGCTAAAATACATAGAAATCCCATAGCCGAGAGGGGATTACGTTGCACTTTTGAAGATAGATACATGACACCTATTGTGGAATTGGAAAGAAGGGGATGGGACAAATTCGGTGAGCAACCTAAGGCGGCGGTAGTCTCTGTGGTTCGCGAATTTTATGCCAATGCAGCGGAGGGGCGAAATGGTTTGGTGTTTTTTAGGGGTAAACATGTACCGTATGACTCGGTGACGATCAATGCACTGTTAGGGACAGCGGAGGTTGACGACTCTCACTTCCATACATTAGTTGCCAACCCGAATTATGATACGATTCTCGCCACATTGTGCCATCCGGGCACGATATGGAAACCATTGGGCGGTTCGCCGAGTTGTTTTGACGAGAAGTATTTGAAAGCCAAAGTTGCCCTTTGGTATTTATTTGTGGCTCGGAGAATGATTCCGGTCTCGCATAAGAGCGAGGTCCAGAAAGAGCGGGCGGTGCTGCTTTATGCTTTGACCGAGGGATACGCCATCAACGTGGGCACACTTATCAATTCACAAATCACACTGAGTGCCCACAACAGTCATGTGGGCTTGTTCTTCCCCACCATTGTCTCGGAATTGTGTGCGAGAGCGGGAGTGGTGTTTCGCGAAGATGAGGAGTGGCTTCAACCGATGAAGCCAATTTGTCAGGAGGACGAACAAAGAAAAAGAGCGAAACGACGGGCGGATTTTCCCCCTCGGGCGGAGGATGCCGGTGGATCAAGCACTGCCGTGCCACAACGTCGCCCACCACAACCCCGCAGGCGAACTCAAAATGACAAGATGGATGAAAATCTCGCCTTCCAAGCGCATCAGAGTCAGTTCAACTCTTACGTCACGAACCATTTATCTCACATTGACTCCATGATGCGCTCTTTGCTTGTGCACGGGGGCGTTGACCCGTCGACCATACCACCGACTCCGCTACCTCCCCCCCGCCCCCGTTCCAGTTCCAGTATGATTATTTTCAGCATGGGGATGCCGCAGGTGTGCCACCGCCGGAGCATGATGAGGATGACACTTGATCAGGGGAGTTTACTGTTTCCCCTACTTCGCATATTTATTTCTTTGCCGTTTTTCTGTTTTTCTTTCTTATCATTGTTTCAGTCTAGCATGTTTATTAGCTTTCATGTTTATTAGTCTGCATTTGTGTTTGCATTTCTGTATTTTGAGTTGCACACGTCAAGTATGAGGGGGTCGTTGTACGTCTTCTTATTTGTTTGCATTCGTCTGTGTCTTGCATGAGTAGCCGTGATGGTGAAATTAGTGAATTGGTAGCCGATGATGATTGTGGATGAATGAACTGCATGTTACTTAGTCGTATCACACGTTATGAATACCCCCAGTGAAATGAAATGTTTATTTATATGCGTACATTGTGGGTATTATTAGTAGTGTACACGATAGTCGAGTTTAAGAATCTGTGGGAGGAACTGGACTAACATAAGATGCAAGTCGAACTTGAATGAATTTTGTTGACAGTCGCGACCGACCAGTGACATGAAATAGCGTAGATCATTTGAACCCACCGGAATAACTTTCGTCCCAATTGTTCATAATACCTCAAGAGTTATCCCTAATCCAACTAAACAAACATTCCATATACTCAAAATTTAGGGAGTGCACTTGAGAAAATTATGCACCAAAAAAAAGAAAAAGAAAAAAGAGAAGTATTACAACAAGAGTGTTGTAAATGAAAAAAAGGGATGTAAGGTGTGGGGGAGCCAAAAAGGGATGAAATCCTATCCCAAGGCTAAATGGATGGAGAAGTAAGGCGTTGAGGAATGTCAGATAAAAATTCTGACAAGTGCATAATGAAAATGATCAGTGTACGTCCCATCTTCTTTAGCCGTTCGAAACCTCATGATATTGACTCCCTAATTCCTGGTGTACAACCTTGAAAATTAGCCGCTTTGTGTTCACTTGTTGGTCACGACTAGAAACAGAACTCGGGATAGGGAAACTTGCATTGAACTGTTGATTTGGTGGCTCGCATGATTTTCAAATGAAACTGTCTGAAGCACGAGCTAGTGAGACCCACAGCACACACACGACCACACTTTCTGGCCGGATTGAAGCGATTTGATTGCTTGTGTTCGGAACGTCCGATCCATTCTTCGGAACGTCCGAACTTGCTCCTCGCAGCTTCCGAGCAGCTTCTATTTTGCTTCTGATTGGCACAATTTCGGAACGTCCGAACCAAATTTCGGAGCTTCCGAACGTAACCTTGATCTTAATTTCCTGCATGCCTCAATATAAAACATTAGTGCATTTTTAAGCCAAGTTTTGGTATCATCAAAACAAAAACTTTGGGATATGTTACAGCATTAAAAACATTAATCTCATCCTCGAGATTTGTATGCGTTTAAGGCGTAACAATCTCCCCCTTTTTGATGATCACAAAACTTGGTTAAAAATTGAGAAACAATAATCAACATGAAACAATAATCAACATAATCTAAATGTTATTAAATAGCTCCCCCTTAATCAAATAACAAATCTAAGAGGTTGAATTAAGGCGAATTTATTTAATAACCATTTAATAGCAATTTTAACCAAATAAATTCTCCTCTTTTTTGCGATAATCAAAAAGACATAAGCATAAAGAGAGACAAATAAACAGGTAAAATATCCACTAATAAATGCAAGTCTTTTATACAATGATGCATAAAGATAAAATAAACAAAAATAACAAAAACATAAGCTAAGAATCCGCATCCTCGAACGATCCGAACACGTTCGGTGGATCCGAAGTGAAACGAAGCATCCGAATAAGGAACGGTGATTCCGAAGTAGCCAAGATGAGGAACACCTAAAATTTAAAATATTTAACACATAAATGAATGTTGAGCCATAATTATGGATAAATACAATTAATTTGTATTATCCGACATTATAATGCTCACATTAATAATACTCCCCCTCAATTTAACAAATATGTACGAGAGTATTTGACTAATGTTTACAACTCAATCATGCCAAGTTCACCACGCAAACGAGTAAAAGTAGATTCATCTAGTGGTTTTGTAAAAATATCAGCAATTTGATTCTTGGTGTCAACATAGTGAAGTTCAACATCATTTTGCTCAATGTGATCACGAATAAAATGATGTCGAATGTCAATATGTTTTGTACGAGAATGTTGAACTGGATTCTTTGTTAGACATATGGTGCTTGTATTATCACAAAAGATTGGAATTTTTGAAAAAGTAATACCATAGTCGAGTAATTGATACTTCATCCAAAGAATTTGTGCACAACAACTACCGGCAGCCATATACTCGGCCTCGGTCGTTGAAAGTGCAACACAGTTTTGCTTTTTAGAAAACCATGACACCAAGCAATTTCCCAAAAAGAAACACGTACCACTAGTGCTCTTTCTATCCACCTTATATCCTCCAAAGTCGGCATCACAGTAAGCTTTTAAATCGAAAAATGAGTTCTTAGAATACCATAATCCGAGATTTGAAGTATTTGAAAGATATTTGAAAATGCGTTTTAAGGCGAATAAGTGTGATTCCTTTGGACATGATTGAAATCGTGCACACAAGCAAACACTAAACATAATGTCAGGTCTACTAGCAGTCGCATAGAGTAGGGAGCCAATCATGCTACGAAATAACTTTTGGTCAACAGGTTTACCTCCCTCATCTTTGTCGAGTCTGACTGTCGTGCTCATAGGTATGGATGAGGCTTTGGAAGACTCCATCCCAAACTTTTTGAGCATCTCCTTGATGTACTTCCCTTGGTTGACAAAGAAACCATCCTTGCATTGCTTGATTTGGAGACCAAGGAAGTAGTTGAGCTCGCCCATCATGCTCATCTCAAAGTGATCCTGCATAAGCTTAGAAAAATCTCTACACAAGTGTTCATTAGTAGCACCAAAAATAATATCATCTACATATATTTGTACTATCAGCAAATCATTATCTTTAGTCAAGGTAAACAAGGTAATATCAACTTTACCCCTACAAAAACCATTAGACAGCAAGAAAGTAGACAATTTCTCATATCAAGCTCTAGGAGCTTGTTTCAAACCATACAAAGCCTTATCAAGTTTATACACATAATCAGATAAGTGCACATCTTCAAAACCAACAGGTTGCTCAACATACACTTCTTCTTTCAAATCACCATTAAGAAAAGCACTTTTAACATCCATTTGAAACAATTTAAAGTCTCTAGAGCAAGCAAAAGCAAGTAGCATGCGAATGGATTCTAGTCTAGCAACAGGGGCATAAGTCTCATCATAATCAATTCCCTCTTCTTGACTATATCCTTTAGCTACTAGCCTAGCTTTATTTCTAGTGATTGTACCATGCTCATCTAACTTGTTCCTAAATACCCATTTAGTTCCTATGACAGGTCTATCAGTGGGTCTAGGTACAAGATTCCAAACTTTATTCCTTCTAAATTCATTTAGTTCATCTTGCATAGCAATAATCTAAGAATCATCAAGTAAAGCTTCTTCTATGTTCTTAGGCTCTATGTGAGAAAGAAAAGCAAGATAATTGCACATATTAGAGGAGCGAGTAGATACTCCCTTCGATGGGCTACCAATGATGAGGTCCATGGGATGATCCTTGTGCGTAGTCCACTCCTTCGGAAGAGGTGCGTCCTCTTGATCTTTAGGAACATCATCTAGGCTTGTGGACTCCAACTCTTCGCCAAGGATATCTATATCATCATCATCAGAAACAACAGGTCTAGGCAAGCAAGGGTTAGTTTCATCAAATATGACATGAATAGATTCTTCAACTAGTAAAGTGCGTTTATTAAAGACTCTATATGCTTTGCTAGAAGTAGAGTAACCAAGAAAGATACCTTTGTCCGATTTAGCATCGAACTTACCCAGGTTGTCCTTACCATTGTTGTGGATGAAGCATTTTGATCCAAAAGCGCGGAAGTAAGAAATGTTAGGCTTTCTCCCTCTCCATAGTTCGTATGGAGTTTTCTTGAGAATTGGCCTTATTGATACGCGATTGATGATGTAACAAGCAGAACTCATCGCTTCAGCCCAAAAATATTTTGGTAGAGAATGCTCACATAGCATGGTCCTTGCAATCTCTACTAGAGTCCTATTCTTCCTCTCAACGACACCGTTTTGTTGAGGAGTTCTAGGACAAGAAAAGTTGTGACCAATGCCTTTGTTTTGACAAAAAAATGAAAAATTTTCATTTTGAAATTCCGTTCCGTGGTCACTACGGATTTGTTTGATCAAAAGATTTTTCTCATTTTCAACCTTTTTGACAAAATTTTGAAATGATCAAAGGCATCACTTTTATGGGCTAAAAACAATGTCCAAGTAAAACGTGAAAAATCATCCACAATGACAAAAGCATAGGATTTACCTCCTAGACTGGTTGTCCTCGAGGGACCACATAAATCTAGGTGAAGTAATTCAAGGGGCATAGAAGTGGATACAAAATTTTTATTTTTGAAAGATTCCTTTGTGTGTTTACCAAGTTGACAAGCATCACAAAAAGAATCTAATTTTAAATTCAGCTTTGGCATTCCGGAAACTAGGTCAAGTTTTAAAAGTTTTTCTATGGTGCTCATCCCAACATGACCAAGTCGTCTATGCCAAAAAATGTTGTCATCAACATTTAATGTTACAAGGCTTTTTATTTTTGAAAAAGATGAAATCTTTAAATCGACCTTGTAAACATTTTCACTTCTATAACCTTTGAAACTAATGGATTTGTCAGTTGTGAGTGATACAGTGCAATCGTGTGGTGTGAATTTGACTTCATAACCCCTATCGCACAATTGACTAATGCTTAGGAGGTTATGTTTAAGTCCTTTCACAAGAAGTACATCATCAATAATAGTAGAGTTAGATATACCTATTGAGCCGATGCCTTCTATGATCCCTTTGCTGTTGTCTCCAAAGGTCACCGATCCCTTTTCTTTTGGTCGAATGGATTGTAGCAGCTTCTTTTCTCCCGTCATGTGTCGAGAGCATCCACTGTCAAGATACCAAGTGCTCGATGACTTGTCTCCCCTTTGTCCCTACAAGATTGAGATACAATTTGATAGTTGGTACCCGTTTCTTTGGGTCCTTTGAGTTTAGTAGTAGTTGGGGATTTGGGGATCCATTTCCAATAACTATTCTTATTGTGTTGGTGTCTAAGTTTCTTGCATTTAGGTCTTATGTGACCTATCTTACAACAGTAAGTGCATGTTGGTGGTGTTCTTAGTTTTGCCTTTGCGATAAGACTAGCGAAGTTGACTGATTTCTTTTCATATCCTAGACCTCCTTTGTCGAAGTTACACCTTTGCATGCTCAAGAGGTTTTCTAGTTTACCGCTACTCACATTGAACTTGTTGAAGGCTTTCTCTAAGTCTCTTAGGTTTGTCTTGAGCTTAGTGTTGTCATGCATCCTAGCTTCTAGTTCATTTTTAAGTTGCTTATTCTCATTTCTAAGTGACTTAGCCTTATTGTACATACTAGTGTAAGCGGAGAGTAATTCATCGTAAGAGGGTACCTCGTCGTCATCCGAGTCGGTCAGATGATCTTCCTTTGCCATGAAGCATAGGGTAGACTCCTCTTCGTTGTCGCTGTCGCTCCACGTGGCTAGAAGGGCCTTCTTCTTGTCTTTGCCGGCCTTCTTCTTGGAGGGACACTCGTTTGCATAGTGACCCTTTTGTTGACAGTTGTAGCAGGTCACTTCCTTCTCAATCTTTTTGTCCTTCTTGTTGAAGTTGGAACTCCGCATGAATCTTTTGAACTTTCTAGTGAGGAGTGCCATTTCTTCATCGTCGCTATCTTCAAGTTGACTGGTCAAGGCGATCCCTTTCGCCTTTACTTTGTCGTCATCTTTCTTTGTCTCCTTCCGGGTAGATACTTCAAGTTCATGGGTCTTTAGGGTCCCATGAAGTTGATCAAGGTCGTAGGATGCCGCATCTCCCTTGTTGGATTCAATGATAGCCGTGCGCTTTGCATCCCATTCCGTCGGTAGTGCTCGAAGGGCTCTCCTCCACACTTGTTTAGTTGGGTAGTTCTCACCAAGTTGGGCAAGCTCATTGATGATTTGGGTGAGCCGCCGGAACATGGTGTCGATATCCTCCTTGGGTTCCATCTCAAAGGTCTTGTACTTGAGTTGGAGAAGATCTATCTTCGTTTCTTTGACTTGATTGGTTCCCTCGTGGCAAATCTCCAATTTGTCCCAAATCTCTTTGGCGGAGGTGCAAGCCGAGATTCGGTTGTATTCATTCATATCTAGGGAACAATGAAGAATATTCATAGCTTTAGCATTTTGAGAGATAAGTTTCATATCGTCCTTGGTGAGGTCATCCATTCCCTTAGGAATTTCCTTATCATCCACCGTTTTCATGGGGATATAGGGACCTTTCACCGTTATTTTCCAAAGGTCGTAATCGACGGATTGGATGTATAGAGATATTCTATTCTTCCAATATCCGTAATTGGTACCATTGAAAAGAGGGAGACGATTTGTGGATTGTCCTTGGGCATACTCGCTTGCTAGATTGGCCATTTTAAAAGATTTTGAAAAACTAGGCTCTGATACCACTTGAAGAACCTAAAGGGGGGGTGAATAGGTTCTTTAAGGCCCTTTAGCGTTTTTAAAACGAGTTTGCAAAAATTGCAAGCGGAAGACTTGAGGGACAATCACAAATAAAAATGAATGCGTAAAGTAAGTGCGTAAAATAAATGCGTAGTAAAGTAAATGCGTAAAGTAAAGAGGGATAGAGATGTTTATGGAAGTTCGACGAAGAATCGTCTACGTCTCCCCTTCTCGATGAGGATCGAGGTATCACTATAACGACTTGGCTTTAGGAGCTCCAAACTAGCTTTTACAACCACGCCTCGATGCGTCTACTTGGCCTTGAGGGCTCCAAGGATAGCCACGAACTTTACAACCCACTCGAGAGTATTACTTTCACTCTTTTTCTACAACTCTTTTGATATTACAACTCTTTTAATCAACGCACACAAGAGATAGTAAAAAGCTTTGTAAGAGACAAGAGAGAATGGAGTGGGATGATTGAGAATGCATCCTCAAAGGCCTATTTATACTAGTCTTGGACGCCAAGGTTCGGATCTTCTGTTTATACTTCGGAACGTCCGATGTGATTGAAATCAATTTGCGTAATTCTGGAATGACTTCGGATCTTCCGTTCTTGACTTCGTAGGGTCCGAACATATGCTTCGGAGGGACCGATCAAACTTCGTTTCTTCTGAACAGTTCTTTTAGACAGTGTATGAACAACTTCGGAAGGTCCGAACATTCCCGCGTTCCGGAGATTTGAAATCTTCAACACTTCGTAGCTTCCGATCATGTCCATCGTAGCGTCCGAAATCTACTCAATCAACAGTCAGATCAAATTATCTCCGGATTGAAGCGATTTGATTGCTTGTGTTCGGAACGTCCGATCCATTCTTCGGAACGTCCGAACTTGCTCCTCGCAGCTTCCGAACAGCTTCTATTTTGCTTCTGATTGGCACAATTTCGGAACGTCCGAACCAAATTTCGGAGCTTCCGAACGTAACCTTGATCTTAATTTCATGCATGCCTCAATATAAAACATTAGTGAATTTTTAAGCCAAGTTGTGGTATCATCAAAACAAAAACTTTGGGATATGTTACAGCATTAAAAACATTAATCTCATCCTCGAGATTTGTATGCGTTTAAGGCGTAACAATGAATTTGCAGGAAAAGTGGCCGGAAAACCAAAAATGGAGCAAAGTGTACAAAAGAGAGGGCAACGGACAGAATGAGCGGCGCCCGAGCGGTAATTTTCTACCGCTCGGGCGCGAAAGGTGATCAAGTCCACAAACTCGACAGAAGAGTTGGCGCTCGGGCGGTGAAATTATACCGCCCGAGTGCAAGAGACGCTTTACAAAGGCCAAGCTGCAGAGAGTTTGGCACTCGAGCGGTAGTTTTCTACCGCCCGAGCGCGAAGGCCGCACATCCCAAGGAAATTTACAGAGAGGTTGGCGCTCGAGCGGTAGTTTTCTACCGCCCGAGCGCCACCTATTTTTGGCAAGATTTTTGCAACCGATTCTTTACCTTATTTTGAGAGGGTGGCTGATATGGAAGGTGGGTGGACGATTCTTGGTCGACATTCAGAGAGATTGAGACTGGATTTGGCAGCAGTCAAGAGTTTTTGAGAGCACTTTGCGCTTGGATTGAAGATTTGAAGTTTTCCGGGCGTCGTTCTTCGCGTTTTTTGTCACTCCTAGTATTTCTTATTTAGTTTTAGCATTTGAATTTTGTTTTGTTGATTTTCAGTCATGAATTCTAGTAGCTAAAGTTTTATTATTTGTTGGGATTAAAGGGGATGATACCCCGAACGTTGTTTGAATTAATTTATATTTTGATTGTGCGTTATTCTTGATGTTACTACTGTTTTATCGCGTCATTAAAGCGTAGCTAACTTTAACGACGTTTTCATACCACGAGTGAGTTCGAGAGAAGAACGAGTGATAGGATCGAGTAGTATAATCCGCGGATCTACAATTTACATAGATATATGAAATTGGATACGTTCCGATAGTCATAGTCCTTAGGGTCGAAAGTTAGGGGATTTCATAGATCGAAATGCGATTTGCTCTTGATAAATAATTAAAGACATTTAATTACTTCATTGAGTAGAATCAGTTGGGCATAGCTTGAGAGAGTGTGCTCAATAGATTAGGAAATCCTGTCGAAAGCGTAGATCACGATCGAACGAATTGATTAATAAACGAGGGGTAGGTGAACCGAGATTCCCAACAAATCCATTTTTCATCGAATTTTACTCAATCATTTTAGATATAAAGTCTCATTCATTACTTGCTGAATCATTTTACTTGCATATTTATTTGAGTATAGTAGGAATAATCACACAACTCAATTTTCATTGCTAAATGTTAAATAACTGAAAATAATAATTGTTAAACACAGTCTTCAGCGGAACGATACTTGTACTCACGTACACTATATTCTAACTTGACATCGTGCACTTGCGATTAATCGTTGAGCATACAAAATAATATTTTATTGGGGATTTAACTGTGCAAGTTTTGCTCGATCACAACCCAACCTTGTAGATTGGAGATCCCAAGATCTTGGTTCAATGGGACAACTAAATTATGAAAACTTGAGAAATCACTCCTCATTCCTAAGAAGATGAGTGAAGTTGCCTATAAAGGTAGTGAGATTAAGTACTGTACTTTTAATGATTCCGTAACTTACAAAAGCGGGGTAAGTAGGATACCCTTTTACAAGGAGATCACCTATGTACGTTTGAGGACGGGCCGCCTCGATGAAACACGTATGAAGCCAAGATGTGTTCCATGGATAAAACGGACACAACCAATAACACAAAATGGAAATGGAAGAAAGGTTATCATGTGGGTACAATTGTCTGGGTTTACATGAACCGCCAAGAAGTTCAAGACATCACGTTCACTTCGTGGCCTAGTAAATCCGATTGTATTCCACTAGGACAGGTTCAAAGCCAAAAGCTACCTCTCCTGATGTGATAATTTTTCGTATATACTCTCTCTTAATGCATCACGAGCATTCATGCATTAATTTCATTCATGTAGGGGATTGTTGGAAAATTTGATGCTTAATGAATGAAAATTAAGCAAATAAATCAATGTGTTTGATTTGGAAAAATTCGAAACGAAGAACGAAACTTAATGAACGAATATTAAGTTCGGTGGTTCTGAATTAAACTCGATACAAGTTCATCAAATGTTGAAAGAACTTAAAACGAGTAGTCGGAACATGTGAGGGACAAAAATCGAGAAAAAAAACCCGGCATGAGTGGCTGGCGCGCACATGCGCGCGCCTGACAGTGGCTGGCGCGCACATGCGCGTGGAGCGGCGCTTGTGCGCGCGCCTGCCGAGAGCCTCGACCGCTGCTCGGCAGCCCCTGCCGAGCGCGCTCGGCAGCGTGCGAGCGGGCGTGCGCCCCTGCGCGGACATATGCGTCCCTTCGGATTTTTTCGAATTTTCTGATGTTTTTTCATTTCCTGTGGCATTGTTTGATTATTGTGGTCAATTACAAGGGCCAAGGGACACCCTTATGAATGAAAGATCATGTCTTTTACATGAAAACATTATATGATTGATTATTTGAAAATAAAAGTAACATACACAACATATCATCTCTTTGCATCTTCTTCTTCTTCCTTCTTCTACAAGAGAGAGTTTCTTCATTTCCTTGTGATAGAACTTGAATATTTGAGTGCTCATTATTTGAAGAGTTGTAGTTGTATCTTGGGAGAAGATTGCCACAAACCTCTAGCACATTGTGAGGGGCAAATTCTTCTTAAGGAGAAAGTGTTCAACACTTGCCTCTACAAAGCCATTCATCTATTTTCTTCTTGCTTCTCCTCTCATTTTTGAATACCACAAACAACAATAGGTACTTGCACAAGTGAGGGGCGTCGGTGACAATTAAAACAACATTATGGCAGCAAAAACCCAGAGTAATGCTTTGAATTCTAATTTCGATGATTTCAAGTAGCAAATATTTTCTAAAATTCATTTGGCTCAACAGAGAGGTTCACGGGGTCTCTATATAGATCAGCATATATCAAGAAGTGCAGCAAAGCTATACCCGCGAGTCTATGTTTTAGCACCGTTCTATTTAGATATGTAACAACTTGACGGGTACTCATCAAATACTTGTCGATTTCCACATGATTTGGCCTCGGCCAAAACCAAACGATAGACATAACCTACTGGATCTACTCATCCCTTGTACATAATTCAGTTTAGTAATTACTGAGAAACATTATACCCCAAAATAAAACTCATTCCAAGATTTCCCTTAAAGTAAGAAATAATGCATATTGAACTAAACCTGAGAACAATACTTGTAAAAAGCATAGGTGTATGACCTGATTGTTATCGAAAAAAATGACAATGGACAGGAACAAGATGCATTGCCAGTAAATACATATCTTTCATAATATTGTGACTGTTGACTAAAGTTTACAAAAAATATGAAATACCTCAAGTTCTGCACCAGACATTCATTTTCTCAGCAATCTTCTTCAGATCAATCCCTCACATGATATTCATTTTTCTCGAGTGTATCTTCAAAATGTCAAACCGAGACTGAAAAGAATTCTCACGTTAGCCATGTGAAAGTCAAAAGTGTAGTGCTGCTGTCTCACATGGTCTTTAAATATCTTGGATAAAAATAGGAAAGAGAAAAGGAGGGGTCAATAAATTATGATTGCTGTGATAGTTTAATGTGTTGGAAATTTGAATAAAAATTATATGTCATGAATGTGGGAGTGCCTTTTGGTTCTCCACATTCTTGAGTTGGTTGTGGCTCATTATTGTGGAATGTCTTTTGACTTTCCACATTTTTGAGTTACTTGAAAACTTGTGGCTCTTCATATTCTTGAGTTAATGGGAAGATTAATTGAGTTAATTAATCTTGCATGACTCTTGGTATGCTTTTTGGGGGCTTATAAATAGTGTGCTCATTTCTCCATTTCAAAGTGCATGAAAATCTTTTCTCTTTCAAGTATTCTCTTGCATTTCATATTGTTAGCTTTTCTTTTGGCCTCCGTTAAATCTCGGTGATAAAGTAAAGGTACGCTTTCAGTCGTCGTAATAGTGTCTCGTGCTAAGTCACTGCTGGTTGTTCCGTTGTATCCTGGGAAACAGACGTCCAAGTTCTTCCTCGAAGCACATCCCGGAGGGAACGAATCTGTTTTAAAGACACTGTATTTTCATACAGGCCTCGGTTTGCTTTATTTTAAGCATTGTGCTACTGTTTTGTTCATACTACTAGTTCGTTGGTTTTAGTATACCTTTCTGTTTATTCCTTACATTTTGTATAACAATCTTAAAACAGATTACTCATTACGTGTTGTTTCAGATATGGCTACTGAAGCTAACGTGCAAAGGGAAACTGTTCATGTTGTCCCTCCTCAAGTTGTCCCTCTTGGTACCCCACGTGCTGCTGCGGTTGCTGTTCCAGCAAGTCACGGTGAAAAACCCGAGAAGTTTACTGGTGTGGACTTCAAAAGGTGGCAGCAGAAGATGCTGTTTTACTTGACGATGCTGAACCTGGCTAGATTCCTCACGGAGGATGCTCCTAAACTCAACGAGGGTGAGGGAGATGTTGAATCTGTTAGTGCGGTTGAGGCATGGAATCATTCTGATTTCTTGTGCCGAAACTATGTACTAAACGGATTGGCAGATTCGCTCTACAACGTGTTTTGCGAAAAGAAAACGGCTAAAGAGCTGTGGGAATCCCTTGACAGAAAGTACAAAATCGAGGATGCCGGGGCCAAGAAGTTTCTTGTTGGTCGCTTTCTGGACTTTAAAATGGTGGATTCAAAGCCGGTTATCAGCCAAGTTCAAGAACTCCAAGTGATTCTTCACGAGATTCACGGTGAGGGGATGACTTTGAGCGAATCATTCCAAGTGGCTGCTATTGTTGAGAAGCTACCACCAGCTTGGAAGGATTTCAAGAACTATTTGAAGCACAAGCGAAAGGAGATGAATGTTGAAGAGCTCATTGTTCGACTTCGCATCGAGGAAGACAACAAGAGTTCGGAAAGACGATTATTTTCTCCTGTTGCCGCTAAGGCAAATGTTGTCGAGCATGGCCAAAGCTCGAAAAAGAGAACATTTTCCTCCTCCAGCAAAAGGTTGAACATGGGACCCAAAGGAGGCGTGTCAAAGAAAAAGTTCTCCGGAAAATGCTACAACTGTGATGGTATGGGTCACAAGGCATCTGAATGTAAGAAGCCGAAGAGAAACCGAGAGGCGAATGTGGTAGAGAACATTGCTCATGAGGTTTCGAACATGAATCTCTGTGCTGTAATATCAGAGGTTAATCTGGTGGGTTCGAACACCAGGGAGTGGTGGATCGACACTGGTGCCACTCGCCATGTTTGCTCCGACAAGGAGATGTTTGCTACTCTTGAGGAATCTGAGAATGGGGAAAAGCTGTTCATGGGAAATTCCGCCACTTCTGAAATCAAGGGTCAAGGGAAAGTTGTTCTGAAGATGACATCTGGAAAAGAACTGACTCTAAACAATGTGCTGTATGTGCCTGAAATCCGCAAGAACTTGGTGTCCGGGTCGCTTCTTAACAAGCATGGTTTCCGCATTGTTTTCGAGTCAGATAAAGTTGTTTTGTCAAAGAGTGGAATGTTTGTAGGCAAAGGTTATGTTTGTAATGGTTTGTTCAAACTAAATGTAATGGCTATTAAGCCAGTGATGAATAAAGTTAACACTTTTGCTTACTTGCTTGAGTCTTCTTGTTTATGGCATGGTAGACTTGGACACGTTAATATGATACAATTCGTAGATTAATTAACATGAAAAGCATTCCTGCATTCCAAATTGACAAACAACACAAATGTGAAACTTGTGTTGAGGCAAAACTAACGAGATCATCTTTTCGAACTATTGAAAGAAATAGTGAACCACTTGATCTAATTCATAGTGATGTATGTGATTTAAAAGGTGTACAAACTCGTGGTGGAAATAAATACTTCATCATTTTTGTTGACAATAGCACAAAATTTTGTTATGTATATCTCCTCAAAAGTAAGGATGAAGCTATTGACAAATTTGTCCAATATAAGAGTGAAGTTGAAAATCAACTTAGCAAGAAAATTAAGGTGCTAAGAAGTGATCGTGGAGGTGAATATGAATCACCATTTGCTGAGTTTTGTGCTCAACACGGTATTAAACACGAAATAACTGCACCTTATTCTCCTCAGCAAAATGGCATTGCAGAGAGAAAGAATCGCACATTGAAAGAAATGATGAATGCGTTGCTATTAAGTTCTGGTTTACCACAGAACATGTGGGGGGAAGCTGTTCTAACAGCAAATTACCTTTTAAATAAGGTGCCCCGAAAGAAGCAAGATAAAAGTCCATATGAGTTATGGAAAGGTAGAAGTCCTTCCTACCAATATTTGCGAGTGTGGGGGTGCCTTGCCAAGGTAGCAGTACCCACTCCAAAGAAAGTAAAGATAGGACCAAAAACTGTGGATTGCATTTTCATTGGATATGCTCAAAACAGTAGTGCGTATCGTTTTCTTGTATATGAATCTCAAATACCTGATATTCACAAGAATACGATAATGGTATCAAGAAATGCTTCGTTCTTTGAACACATGTTTCCATGTAAATCTAAGGAAGAACCAAGTTCATCCAAAAGATTATATGAAACAATTGATGAAGAACAAGAGCTTGATCAAGACATTGAACCTAGACGTAGCAAGAGAGCTAGGACTGAGAAATCTTTTGGTCCGGATTTCATCACTTTCATGATGGAAAGTGAACCTCAAAGCTTCAAGGAAGCAATTAGTTCATCTGAGGGACCTCTATGGAAAGAGGCTATCAATTCCGAAATGGAATCAATTTTACAAAACCATACGTGGGAATTAGTAAATCTTCCTCCGGGAAGCAAACCACTAGGCTGTAAATGGGTTTTCAAAAGGAAAATGAAATCAGATGGAACAATAGATAAGTATAAAGCCAGATTGGTAATTAAAGGTTACCATCAACGTGAAGGGCTTGATTACTTTGACACATATTCTCCTGTATCGAGAATAACCTCTATTCGAGTGATACTTGCGATTGCCGCCTTGCGGAATCTTGAAGTACACCAAATGGACGTAAGGACTGCTTTTCTAAATGGGGATTTAGAAGAGGAAATTTACATGGAACAACCTGAGGGATTTTCTGCGAATGGGCAAGAAAATAAGGTATGTAAACTGGTGAAGTCTCTGTATGGCTTAAAACAAGCACCAAAGCAATGGCACGAAAAATTTGATAAAGCCATGATGGAAAGTGGATTTAAATTCAGTGAATGTGACAAATGTGTATACATAAAGAACACTGAATTTGGATATGTCATTTTATGTCTTTACGTAGATGACATACTTATCATTGGTAGTAATGATAAGATGATCAAATCCACTAAGAAATTATTGAACTCAAGATTTGACATGAAAGATTTGGGCTTAGCCGATGTGATCCTTGGAATTAAAATCCATAGAACATCAGAAGGGATAGTCCTAAGTCAATCGCATTATGTTGACAAAATACTTGAGAAATTCAATAATGATGACTCTGCATTGGCTAGAACCCCGATTGACACCAGTCAGCATCTATCAAAGAATCGAGGTGAGAGTATGTCTCAATTAGAATACTCTCGAGTCATTGGAAGTCTGATGTACTTGATGAGTTGTACAAGACCAGACATAGCCTATGCAGTGAGCAAATTGAGTAGATTCACGAGTAATCCAGGAGTTGAACACTGGAAAGCAATTATCAGATTGCTAAGATACTTAAGGTACACTCGTGATCATGGGCTGCACTATACCAGATATCCTGCTGTTATCGAAGGATACAGTGATGCAAATTGGATATCTGATATGAAAGATTCAAAATCTACAAGTGGATTTGTATTCACTTTAGGAGGTGCAGCAATTGCGTGGAAATCTTCTAAACAAACTGTAATAGCCAGATCCACGATGGAATCTGAGTTTATAGCTCTTGACAAGTGTGGTGAAGAGGCTGAATGGTTGCGTCATTTTTTAGAAGATGTTCCAGAATGGGAAAAACCAGTGCCGGCTATATGCATACATTGTGATAGCCAATCTGCAATAGGAAGGGCACAAAATACAATGTATAATGGTAAGTCTAGGCATATACGTCGTAGACACAATACCATTAGACAACTACTCTCAACTGGAGTTATCTCTATTGACTACATAAAGTCAAAGGATAATATAGCGGATCCGCTACCCAAAGGGTTAAACAGAGAGTTAGTTGCGAAAATGGCAAGGGGAATGGGGCTCAAGCCTATAGAATAAATTGGTGCGAAGGAAAACCCAACCTACGCTGACTGGAGATCCCAAGAACTAGGTTCAATGGGACAACCTAATCGCATTAATTTGGAGAATCACTGTGGGGGTTATCCCTAGTCCATTCCTATTATGAAACAGTGAATGTTGAGGATAAGCTTACGGCTTTTAATGATTCTGATGAGAAGAATATAGAATCACCTATGTGAGAGAGAAGTGAGGCCGCTTCGAAGGAATTGCAAGGCTCAATTCTAGACCCTCTCGCAGAACCAGGCGTGTGTTCATGGCCAAAACGAACACAATCATGAGAACTGAATAGTATCAGGGAGAGTCTTGTGTGAAATATATCTTAATTTACATAAACGGCAGAACAGTTCAAGGACATCATGTCTACTGGTCAGCTAGTAAAGCAAATATATTTCATGAGGGAAGGTTCAAAGGAAAACACCTACCTATCCTATGCAGGATTCAACTGTAGAACTTTGTCACCGAGATTTATATCAATTTTCATTCATGTGAGGGATTGTTGGAAATTTGAATAAAAATTATATGTCATGAATGTGGGAGTGCCTTTTGGTTCTCCACATTCTTGAGTTGGTTGTGGCTCATTATTGTGGAATGTCTTTTGACTTTCTACATTCTTGAGTTACTTGAAAACTTGTGGCTCTTCATATTCTTGAGTTAATGGGAAGATTAATTGAGCTAATTAATCTTGCATGACTCTTGGTATGCTTTTTGGGGGCTTATAAATAGTGTGCTCATTTCCCCATTTCAAAGTGCATGAAAATCTTTTCTCTTTCAAGTATTCTCTTGCATTTCATATTGTTAGCTTTTCTTTTGGCCTCCGTTAAATCTCGGTGATAAAGTAAAGGTACGCTTTTAGTTCGTCGTAGTAGTGTCTCGTGCTAAGTCACTGCTGGTTGTTCCGTTGTATCCTGGGAAACAGACGTCCAAGTTCATCCTCGAAGCACATCCCGGAGGGAACGAATCTGTTTTAAAGACACTGTATTTCATACAGGCCTCGGTTTGCTTTATTTTAAGTATTGTGCTACTGTTTTGTTCATACTACTAGTTCGTTGGTTTTAGTATACCTTTCTGTTTATTCCATACATTTTGTATAACATAATGTAGTTTAAAATGTAAAAGAAACGATGGATAGGGAATATAAGTAAAATATCTAAAGTAAATCACTGGACAAAAGCAGCACACCTCATCTTATATATATTTGGTAACTCAATCTCGCTATCAAATTCATCAATGCTAGAGTATAAGGGAATGCAAGCAAGAGAGAACATAAAAAAAGAATTATCAAGAAACGAAAACTGGTATACCTCTTCATTGGGATTTGGAAACTCAATTTTCCTATCAATTCTTCCACGCCTTAGTAGAGATTGGTCCTGAATGTCAATTCTATTGGTAGCCATCAATACCTGTATAGATATCGTACAAAAACTACGATATTTTCAGTCTACCAAAAGGAGAAAATAGCCAAAGCATATAGTTGACAATAACTTTAAGGTACCTTAATCTTATTAGATGCTTCAAAGCCATCAAGTTGATTGAGAAGCTCCAGCATAGTCCGCTGAACTTCACTATCCTCGTTACCACTTCCAGATTCAATACGTGCAAATCCTATGCTATCAATTTCATCCATAAAGATAATGGAAGGGGCATGCTCTCTGTTCAAAAAATACCATAATCAGGAGCACAACATAGAAAAAATTGAAAATAAACACTATACTATTTAAGAATATGCCAATGAAACAAAATATTATACTGCCATAAAATCATATGAACAAATGGAGAAATAGTTGGGAATAGTGCCCTAAAAGCATTGTAATTATACTATGTTTTTATATTATTAAAAATGACATTTATTATTGAACATGTTTACATGAAATTTATTGTCTCTTAAATATCATAGAAAAATCCCTAGTTTATTGGATGTAACCATGATTTTAGTATATATAAAAGTTATATATACAAGAGAATTAAAATTATGGATAATAAACTTAAATTAAGTCCGTGATGAAATTAATTAAATTATGGGATCTTTAATTAAAGCATCACTAATGTGACCCATGAACATTAAGAATGTGACCGTCTTTTCCGGACTGTTGATGTAGAGGCATCTAGATGGGGACATTTATATATAATGAGATTATGTAGGACTTGGACCGGTTTAATTAAACATTTCATAATAAATTCCGTTACTATGAAATTTAAATTAAATCACAAAGATGATCATATATGAATAAATCTGAATCTTGAAGTGATTATAGACTCCTGTTCATTTCAATGTGATTCTTGATTTGCTTGTTTAAAGTTTGCAATTATGCATTCTCAATACTTGCATTTTAGATTTACATTTGAAATTAATGGCTGAGAATATAAATTCACAGACATGGAATCCATTCCTTCTTGCGAGAAGCAGAAAAATAATTCTCTCATTTGTTAATTCTAGAACTGAGTGTTGGCCCAATTAATTTATAATTGAATTATAAATTGAACCACTCACTAGTGAATTAATGGTAAATGAGGATAAGAAGTAATTGAAGAGGTAAACGGAAAATTCCTAGCTTCAATTATGAATTGTCTATGGAGGATTAATTCATATGTAATGATTATATCAATGGACTACTCATTTTGTAGAGTAAATATTTCACAATGAAGAAGAGTGCAATTTCATATTTTTAGTGGAGTAATTATGGAATTAATAAGTTGGGTAAATTATTTAAAGAGTTTAATTATTTATCTAATTTATTAGAGCTTCTAATTATGAGTCCATGGTCCCCAGTACGTTTTTCAAATTAATGACGGATAAGAAATGCAATTTAGAAATTACTCGAGATAATGGAAATTTGTTTCCATATCATCAAAGGCTTAGATATAAATATAATTTAATATGAGTTATTAATTATATTTAAATTATAATTATGAGATAATTATAAATTTAATTATCGTGATAATATCATACACGTTTTTTAAATTTGACCAACTTAATTTTTTTTAGTCAAAGTTGATCAACTTGTATATTATTATATATATAATAATAAAATAATTTAAACGTGGCAAATTGTTTTCAAAATCTAGGCAATCAATTTGCCTTATAAACTTACGTAGAAAAATTGTTTTCTATATTAATCAATCTGCGTTATCAATTTGCGATTGATTGAATTATTTATATATATAGAACATTACAGGCATTTAAAAAGGAGAACGAAGAAATTTTTTTTAAGAAAAAATATCTTAAAAATATATATTCGAGTAATTTGATTTCTAAGTTTGTATATTTTGAGTGTCCACACACTACCGTCAATAGAAAAGATCGTACTGGAAGGCTGTGGTTTCTACGCATCTCGGATTCGTGAAAAAGAGAAAACTACAAAAGGTTAGTTTTTCTAAGAAAATAATTTTATTTAAATTCATTATTAATTTATATTCATATGTTCGATTATAATTTATGAAATTATGTAATCGCTTCCGCTGTGTTTCTGATCTGATCAAAATAATTTTTATAGCCGGAATAGTTCCGAAGACTCTATAAATTTCCAACAAATGGTATCAGAGCCATTGTTTTCATATGAATATAAATCACGAGAATTTAAATTTATGATAATTAGTTATTGTTAAAGCTTTTTAATTTAGTTGTTAAAATTTTGATTGCCGAGGATATTTGATTATCTTAAATTATGAGAATAAATTAAATAAGATGATAAAATATGAATTTATTCTATCGTGTCCTATATGAGCTGGAGGAAGATTTATTTTGTGCACAGAAGAAAGAATAGTTCTTCTTTGACAAATATTGATGCAACGTTTGTTATTAATTAATATTAATAAGTGGGTCCAGCATGTTTTCAATAATTGAGTAATGGGACAAATTCATTTATATCATCAGTTTTTTTTTTTTAAATTTGATTTGAAATTAAATAAATGGTTTATTTAATTTGTTAATTTATTTTCAATTAATAATAATAAGAAAAATTACGAATTTTAACCATATTTTTTTTTTATTTTTTATATCGTGTATCATGTTTAAATTAGATTTAAATTTTATGATATTCATTATGTGAATATATACACATGCTGTATTTATAAAAAAAAAAAAAAAAAAAAGAGGCAGAGGGAAGTAGAGAGGGGACCTCATGTGCCGATGAGGAGTGCTTGCTCACAACCAGATGCATTATCCTCTTAAGCAAGATTTCATGCGATGGATCTCGGCAGCGAAATATATATATATATATATATATATATATATATATATATATGCAATTACAAAGACATGATTAAAAATCAAGAATCATATATATCTCACTCTTATAATTTTTTATGCCCATATCACGTTTAAATGAGATTTAATTATTATGATGTTTGTTATGTGATAATATAATATATATATATATATATATATATATATATATATATATATATATATATATATATATATATATATATATATATATATATATTTTAGAGGTCCATAAATAAGTTTGACATCATGTTTAAATTTGATTTAAATGTCATTTAATTTAATTTACATGTCATGATCATGTTTAAATTAGATTTAAATATTATGATATTCATTATGTTGTATATATCATTTAAAAGAGACCAATAAGATTGGACTTTTAATAATTAAATCATAAGATATTTTAATTAAATAATTGAAAGTTTGAGAAATTTTAATTATTATAATGAGTGGGATAAGGATATATGAAAATAAATTCTACGGCCTCCACTATTAACAAAAGCAACGTGAGATTTAAATGGCGCCTAGTGACGCATAGGACGTCCTCCCTAAGGAAGGTTTTCATTTAAATCAAAATTCAAGGCTTAGTTTCCGAAAGTAAGGCTACTTGTTAAATGCGATATTAAATTTCCTCGGAATTGGTGAAATAAATATATTGTATCGTACATTATATTTATAATTCCTAAATTTATTTATCTATGATATTTGTTCAATTCATTAAATGTCACTTTTATATTTCAGCAATCATGTCTTCCGGTCCCGTTCTTGCTTTACTTAATGAAAAGTTGACTGGTGAAAATTTTTTAAAATGGAAAAGTAACATTAATATTGCCCTCGTCTGTGAGAACCTCAAGTTTGTCTTAACGGAGGAATGTCCTCCTGAGCCCTCTTTGAATGCTTCTCGTAGTGTACGAGAAATTTATGATCGATGGATCGCGGCAAACAATAAAGCAAAATGCTACCTGTTAGTTGGAATGAATGATGTGCTTAGGATAAAGCACAAGCATGTAGAAAATGCT
This sequence comes from Primulina eburnea, assembly GCF_022965805.1. NCBI lineage: Eukaryota > Viridiplantae > Streptophyta > Magnoliopsida > Lamiales > Gesneriaceae > Primulina > Primulina eburnea. The sequence goes on from NC_133110.1 coordinate 37,659,468, forward strand.
TATCAGATAATGGATTCTCTACAAGCAATGTTTGGCCAGCGATCTTGTAAAGCCCAAAATCAGTATACGTAAAATCCATGCATTTATTTAATTTATGAAATTTCATTATTTTAATTATTTATGTTTATTTAATGTACGTTAAAATGTTTTCTAGAGTTTTATGTTTCAGGCGATTATTCGAGGCGAGATTGAGGAAAGGAGACCGGGACGATTTTTAGTGAATTTTAATGCGGTGTTTTATTTTAAGTTAAGACTGGAGTATTTTAAATGAATTATTTAGTTTTAGTAATTTAAAGATCTAATTCATGTATTTAGCAATGTAAGGATTTTTAAACTTTTAAAGAATTAGTATTGGAACATTTTATTTTAAAATTAGAAAATTTTAGTAAATTTATTTAAAGGATTAAAATTTTATTTTTAATTTGATTAATTGTTTAATATTTTAATTGACATGATTATTTTATGTATATGTATATATATATATATATATATATATATATATATATATATATATATATATACTTACATGTATATCGCACACACCACACATTCATATTAAAATATTTGACAATTCAACACACTTTTACACCTACTCCTACACGTATCACACATACACAACAAAAACAAAACATGCTATTAAACCTTTTTGACAAAAAGAAGGTTGTGTTTTTTAAAAAAACACTCCTCTCTCAATCTATTTATTTCATTCTCTTCCCTTTTCCTTTTTCATTCAACGAGCACATCTCCTCTGAAAATTTCCAGCATATATTTAGTAAGTTTTCTTTGAAGAAAATTGAACCAAGTTCGTCCCGGATCGTCTCCCGTATCATCTCTGCTTCGGTATCGTCGTTACGGTATTTTTAAATATCAAAAAGCACGTATATTCTGTTCTTGATGCATCGATCTTGTCATATTATGCGTTGTGTTGTTATTTATGCAAAAATTATATGTGCGATGCGTAGAAGTTTGAGCAATCACGTCTAGATCGAGTTTGAAACAATTTTGGATCACCAAATTCACGTTTTTGTTGTTCTGAAAAATACTGCGATTTTTCAGTAAATATTTTGAGAAAACTTTTAACTACAAAAACGTAGATCTTTTCGATACGTTCGTTTTGATATAAAATTCGAAATATTTGGATGAAAATTGAGTGAGTTATGGCGTTTTTCGTAGGACTGCTCAAACTGCATTTTTTTAGAAACGTTTTTGTTGTTCTGAAAAATACTGCGATTTTTCAGTAAAGATTTTGAGAAAACTTTTAACTACAAAAACGTAGATCTTTTTGATACGTTCGATTTGATATAAAATTCGAAATATTTGGATGAAAATTGAGTGAGTTATAGCGTTTTTCGTAGGACTGCTCAAACTGCATTTTTTTTAGAAACGTTTTTGTTGTTCTGAAAAATACTGCGATTTTTCAGTAAAGATTTTGATAAAACTTTTAACGACAAAAACGTAGATCTTTTTGATACGTTCGATTTGATATAAAATTCGAGTTATTTGGATTAAAAACGAGTGAGTTATGATGTTTTTCGTATGACTGCTCAAATCGTGTTTCAAGAAAGTTATGAATTTTAATATGTTCTTGAAGTTTTTATGTTGCAGGCTTTGTTGGGGATCGACGGGTGATCGTTGCTGCATATAAGAAAGTTAGTAATGATGTTTAGAGTATTTTTGAGGTTTTGATTCATGTCGTTAAGAGCTTGAATTATTAAGAAGTCGTAAGAAATAAACTTTAATATAAATGAAAATATTTTGGGTCGTATGAATTGTAGGGTGATTATAAAAATTTAGTTCATTGTTATGGTGTCCTAGAATGGTCTCATAGTGATGAATCTTGATGCCTTATGTGTTAATTGGGAGAATAGACATGTCGCAAAATTTTCATAAAATAATTCGTCGAACAGAGCGGACACGGACCCGGACACGGAGGTAGGCTCGAGGTCCGTGCCTTCTTATTTCATCACAACAATTTTTAAACGCACGGACACGACCATGATACGGACCTAGGGACGGGGTCCGTGTACCTTCAGATTTTAGGTATATTCTTTTATTATTTAAGATTTGATTTGAGGTTTTATGCTATGGTTTAATATGATGTTTTACAAGGTTATGTCATGGGAAATTATAGAATGTTCTAAGAATTTATTTAGCTTGGGATTAAGCATGACATTTACGTTTAAGTTGTACAAGTTAAGTTTATGTATTCATATTAGTATGTTGCAGCAACGACCCGATTGACATCCAACGAATCCCTCGACGCCAAGTAAAGTATGTATGACGTGCAAAGAAAAAATATTTGAAGTTTTGAGGTATGCTAAATGTCTTGTGACCAAAGAAAGAAAGTTAGGATTGGAAAGCGTTAAATTATGAACGGGTACCAATCCGCCCGTTAAATTATGAACGGGTTAGATCGTGGTTGTGAAGCGTTAAATTATGAACGTGGATCAACTGGCCTGTTAAATTATGAACAGAGATCTTATGTATGTGGCAGTGGATACGTCCCTGTCAGCCCAGTACTGTGGTTTGTCTGATCAGATATTTATTATGTTAAGGGTCACTTGCTTTGAAACATCCTCTACGAAAATGATGAAGTTACGTATGTTCAAGTATGTTCAAGTATGCAGTATGTTTATGAAAGTTTATGATGATGGCGCGTCAGAGTATGTATGTACGTATGTTCAAAGTTATTATGCAAAGTTCAAAGTTATTATGCAAGGTTTAAAGTTATTATGCAAAGTTCAAGCTATTATTCAAGTTCAAGTTTAAAAGTATGTATGTTCAAGTTTTAAGGTTATTATGAAAGTTTTAAATTTATTATGCAAGTTCAAGTTTCAAGTTATGTATGTTCTATTTTTAAGTTGCATGCGATTTTATTATGTAGTACTCGTTATTCCAGTTTATACGTGTTGAGTCTTTAGACTCACTAGACTTGATCGATGCAGGTGCTTATGTTGATGAGGAGGCAGGAGGTGGCGACCAAGTGGCAGGCTTGGACTGAGCGGGAGGCTAAACCCGAGGACCGCCATGCTTACGTTTTTATGCAAAGTTTAAAATACTCTGATTTATATGATGTGATGGGAGATATTTTGAGCAAGTATTTTGTTAGCAGATTTTATTGGTGATGTTGAATTTCAAATATTTTATGAACGACTCTTTTGATAACCTTTTCTTATGGGGGATTTGGTTGTGGTATTTTATGGCAAATATTGAAGATTATTTTATATTAAAGAAAATTTTAATTTTTCCGCAAATTTTGAATGGTAAAAAGTACGGTTCGTTACAGATCTAGTCAATCTAAGCATGAGGCCATTAAGAATGCTATGAATGCTAAAATGAAAAAAGGGCAATCAGTTGGTGCGCATGTTTTGAACATGGTTAACTACTTCACTGAAGCTGAAACTCATGGTGCAACCATAGATGATGGTACACAAGTGAGTATGATTTTAGAATCATTGCCTCCTACTTTCCTGCAATTCAAGAGCAACTATGTCATGAACAAGCTCAATTATAACATGATACAATTGCTCAATGAGTTGCAAACCTTTGAGGCTATTTCCATTGGAAAAGTTCAAGAAGGTGAGACAAATGTTGTCGAGAATAAGCCATCTTCCTCCAAATCTAGTTTGAAAAAGAAGAATAAATGGAAAGGAAAGGGAATTCAGAAAAAGCAAAAGAATTGGAAGAGTTCCAATGACAGAAAGAAAGGCAACACTGCAAAGCCCAAAGGAAAATGTTTTCACTGTGGGATTGATGGTCACTGGAAGAGAAACTGCCCCAAGTATCTCGCTGACCTAAAAGAGAAGAAGAAAGGTAAATATGATTTACTTGTTTTAGAATCTTGTTTAGTAACCATTGATTCTTCTATATGGATAGTTGATTCGGGCGCTACTAATCACATTTGTTCTTCTTTGCAGATACTTAGTTCTTATGAAGAGCTTGTCGATGGGTCATTCACGATGAGAGTAGGCAATGGAGCAGTGGTTTCGGCAAGAGCAGTGGGAGTTGTTAAACTCAGATTTAATAATAAATATTTGGTTTTAAATAATGTTTATTTTATACCTAGTTTTCGGAGAAATTTGATTTCTGTATCAAAATTGCATGAACAATTTTATTTGCTTTCTTTTAATAATAATGAGATTGTTATTTTAAGAAATGGACGTATGATTTGTACTGCATTAATGGAAAATGGGTTATATATTCTAAGACCAAATGAACAACCACTGCTTAATGTCGAAATATTTAAAGTAGAACATCCTAAAACTAAAAAGCAAAAGGTTTCTCATGAAGATAAAACATATTTATGGCACCTAAGGTTAGGGCATATTTCCTTAGAAAGATTAAACAGACTTGTAAAGGATGGTCCTTTAAGAGAGTTAAATGTTAACACTCTTCCTGTTTGTGAATCTTGTCTGGAAGGAAAAATGACTAAGAGACCTTTCTCTGCAAAGGGCAATAGGGCCAAAGAACCACTAGGGCTTATACATAGTGATGTATGTGGTCCTATGACAACACAAGCTAGAGGTGGTTATGAGTACTTTGTCATTTTTATAGATGATTACTCAAGGTATGGATATATTTATCTAATGCATAGAAAATCTGAGACTTTTGGAAAGTTCAAAGAATTTCATGTGGAAGCCGAAAGCCAACTAGGAAAATCTTTGAAATGTCTTCGATCCGATCGAGGCGGAGAGTATCTTGATATTGAGTTCAAAGATTATTTGCTAGAGCATGGTATTTTATACCAACTCACAGCACCTGGTACCCCTCAGCAAAATGGTGTTGCTGAAAGGAGAAATCGCACTTTGCTTGATATGGTGAGATCTATGATGAGCTACTCTTCACTGCCAATCTCGTTTTGGGGTTATGCAATAGAGACGGCCACTTACATTTTGAATGCAGTGCCATCTAAGTCAATCCAAAAGACACCTCTAGAGTTGTGGAACGGGAGAAAACCTAGTTTATCTCATTTTCGCATATGGGGGTGCCCAGCACATGTGCTGGAAGGAAAGACTGGGAAATTGCATCCACGTTCAAAAAGTGTGTTTGTTCGTGGGATACGCCAAGGGAACGAGAGGAGGTTGGTTTTATGATCCTCAAGAAAAAAAGGTAATTGTATCGACAAATGCCATTTTTCTTGAAAATGATTATATGACCGATTTCAAACCTCGAAGTAAGATTGTACTCGAGGAGTTACTAAATGATGAGATCATTCCACATACAAAATTTTTTTTAAGGAAACCACTAACGATACCACTAAACCAAGTCAAGATATAATCTCACCTCGACGCAGTGGGAGAGTAGTGAGACTACCCCTCCGCTATCGTCAAGACGAAGAGGCAAATGTTGCAGTCACTGATGCGGTGGAAGATGATCCATTGTCATTTCAACATGCAATGGAAGATCCTGACAAAGAAAAATGGCTTGAAGCTATGAACCAAGAAATGGAGTCGATGTACTCTAATTCTGTCTGGGTTCTTGCAGATACACCTGAAGAGGTTAGACCTATTGGGTGTAAATGGATCTATAAGAGAAAGAGAGGTGCAGATGAGAAAGTAGAGACTTTTAAAGCAAGATTGGTTGCAAAGGGTTATACCCAAAGAGAAGGAGTCGATTATGAAGAGACTTTCTCTCCTGTAGCCATGCTTAAATCTATCCGCATCTTACTTTCAATTGCTGCTCATTTTGATTATGAGATATGGCAGATGGACGTCAAGACAGCCTTTCTAAATGGCCATCTAGATGAGGAAATCTACATGAGGCAACCAGAAGGTTTTATAGCACAAGGTAAAGAGCAAAAAGTTTGCAAATTACTTAAATCCATTTATGGACTAAAGCAAGCTTCAAGATCTTGGAACCATAGATTTGATTCAACAATTAAATCTTATGGTTTTGATCAAAGTGTTGATGAGCCTTGTGTATACAATAACATCAAAGATGGAAATGTGGTATTCATAGTGCTTTACGTAGATGATATTCTGCTCATTGGGAATGATGTAGAAAAATTGTCTAAAGTAAAGGATTGGCTAGCCAAGCAATTCCAAATGAAAGATTTGGGAGAAGCAAATTATGTTCTTGGAATTCGAATTGTTCGAGATCGTAAGAACAAATTGTTGGCATTGTCTCAAGCTTCTTATATTGATAAGATGTTATTGCGTTATAGAATGCAAGATTCCAAGAAAGGTTATCTACCAACCCGACATGGAATCATCCTCTCCAAGGAGCAGTGTCCTAAGACACCGCAAGAAGTTGAGGACATGAGACGCGTTCCCTATGCCTCTGCAGTAGGCAGCCTTATGTATGCAATGATGTGCACTAGACCAGACATATGTTATGCTGTGGGGATAGTCAGTCGATTTCAGTCAAATCCTGGTATGGATCATTGGATAGCGGTAAAGAACATTCTCAAGTATCTTCGAAGAACGAGAAATTATATGCTTGTTTATTCGGGTAGAGACCTTAAAATAGACGGTTACACTGATTCTGATTTTCAATCAGACAGAGATTCTCGAAAGTCGATATCTGGATCGGTGTTTACTCTTGGTGACAATGCCATAGTTTGGAGAAGCATAAAACAATCCAGCACAGCCGATTCGACCATGGAGGCTGAATACATAGCTGCTTCTGAAGCTGCTAAAGAGGCTGTATGGCTGAAGAAGTTCCTATATGATTTGGAAGTTGTTCCAAATATGGATAATCCACTCACTTTGTGGTGTGATAACAGTGGTGCGGTGGCTAATTCAAAAGAACCTCGCAGTCACAAGAGATCGAAGCATATAGAAAGAAAGTATCATTTGATCCGAGAGATAGTAAAAAGAGGTGACGTTTCCATTCTCAAGATTGCGTCTGGTGACAACCTTGCCGATCCATTCACTAAGACATTGCCTGCAAAAGTGTTTGAGAGGCATATAATGAAAATGGGACTTAAAGACATGTCTCATATGCTTTAAGGGCAAGTGGGAGATTGTTGGGAATAGTGCTCTAAAAGCATTGTAATTATACTATGTTTTTATATTATTAAAAATGACATTTATTATTGAACATGTTTACATGAAATTTATTGTCTCTTAAATATCATAGAAAAATCCCTAGTTTATTGGATGTAACCATGATTTTAGTATATATAAAAATTATATATACAAGAGGATTAAAATTATGGATAATAAACTTAAATTAAGTCCGTGATGAAATTAATTAAATTATGGGATCTTTAATTAAAGCATCACTAATGTGACCCATGAACATTAAGAATGTGACCGTCTTTTCCGGACTGTTGATGTAGAGACATCTAGATGGGGACATTTATATATAATGAGATTATGTAGGACTTGGACCGGTTTAATTAAACATTTCATAATAAATTCCGTTACTATGAAATTTAAATTAAATCACAAAGATGATCATATATGAATAAATCTGAATCCTGAAGTGATTATAGACTCCTGTTCATTTCAATGTGATTCTTGATTTGCTTGTTTAAAGTTTGCAATTATGCATTCTCAATACTTGCATTTTAGATTTACATTTGAAATTAATGGCTGAGAATATAAATTCACAGACATGGAATCCATTCCTTCTTGCGAGAAGCAGAAAGATAATTCTCTCATTTGTTAATTCTAGAACTGAGTGTGAGCCCAATTAATTTATAATTGAATTATAAATTGAACCACTCACTAGTGAATTAATGGTAAATGAGGATAAGAAGTAATTGAAGAGGTAAACGAAAAATTCCTAGCTTCAATTATGAATTGTCTATGGAGGATTAATTCATATGTAATGATTATATCAATGGACTACTCGTTTTGTAGAGTAAATATTTCTTAATGAAGAAGAGTGCAATTTCATATTTTTAGTGGAGTAATTATGGAATTAATAAGTTGGGTAAATTATTTAAAGAGTTTAATTATTTATCTAATTTATTGGAGCTTCTAATTATGAGTCCATGGTCCCCAGTACGTTTTTCAAATTAATGACGGATAAGAAATGCAATTTAGAAATTACTCGAGATAATGGAAATTTGTTTCCATATCATCAAAGGCTTAGATATAAATATAATTTAATATGAGTTATTAATTATATTTAAATTATAATTATGAGATAATTATAAATTTAATTATCGTGATAATATCATACACGTTTTTTAAATTTGACCAACTTAATTTTTTTTAGTCAAAGTTGATCAACTTGTATATTATTATATATATAATAATAAAATAATTTAAACGTGGCAAATTGTTTTCAAAATCTAGGCAATCAATTTGCCTTATAAACTTACGTAGAAAAATTGTTTTCTATATTAATCAATCTGCGTTATCAATTTGCGATTGATTGAATTATATATATATATATATATAGAACATTACAGGCATTTAAAAAGGAGAACGAAGAAATTTTTTTTAAGAAAAAATATCTTAAAAATATATATTCGAGTAATTTGATTTCTAAGTTTGTATATTTTGAGTGCCCACACACTACCGTCAATAGAAAAGATCGTACTGGAAGGCTGTGGTTTCTACGCATCTCGGATTCGTGAAAAAGAGAAAACTACAAAAGGTTAGTTTTTCTAAGAAAATAATTTGATTTAAATTCATTATTAATTTATATTTATATGTTCGATTATAATTTATGAAATTATGTAATCGCTTCCGCTGTGCTTCTGATCTGATCAAAATAATTTTTATAGCCGGAATAGTTCCGAAGACTCTATAAATTTCCAACAGAAAACATCTTAATAAAATCATGCATAAACAACATTTATGAAACTAACCTGGCCATCACAAAAAGTTCTCTCACCATCCCGAAACTCGGATAAAAGTGCAGTCAGTATGATGTCCCACTGCCCTTGCAAGAAGAGTTTTATCTGTGCCAGGAGGTCCATATAGCAAGACTCTCTTCACATGAAAAAGATAACAAGTTCATGAATGATTTCAAAATTTCAAAGAATGACTGTCATCAATTTCTGTATACCTTTGGCTGAGCAATTCCAAGACTCTCAAACAATTCAGGATGCTTGATAGGAAGTTCAATCACCTACTAAAAAAGATGCCATATTTAAACTTGGTGTAACATGCAACACGTACACAAAATCTACTGACAAAACTAAAAACTGCAAATCCAAAACATACCATCTCTCAATTGTTAAGACTGATAGGCACGTTGGTCTGCTGTCGTTGAGCCACCAAACTTAATTTCTACTTTCAAATATAGCGAGTGCAATGATGAGTAGGGTCGAATCCACATGGAACAGGGGATTTATTTTTTTCGATAAAATAAATAAAAGATGAGATTTTAACTAGACACGATAGCGTTCCATATTAATTAAAAATAGCATTTTCATTTTTTGAAAACAATTAATCCTAAAATCTAACAATCGTGATATCTACTATTGATAAATCTAATTTCGTTGATTTATTTAGACTAAATATACTTTGGTAGCACAACACATTTAATCTATCGATATTCACATTTCAATCATTCATGACAATTACAGATCAATGAATTTATAGAGAGCAGTAAAAATGCATACATCAAATTAATTTGTGAGATTAGTCGACATACAAATTTCATAGAATTAAATATAAATCAACAAATATTTGAAATAAACAAGAATCTTAAATTAAACACAAAAACCTCACTGTGATAAAATCGAAATAACGGAGTTTTCCCTTGAATCAAAATAAGAACTTGCCAAGCATGGCTCGGTTTATAATCTTCATGAAAATAGATAAAAATAAAGAAAAAAAATTTTAGAATCGTGGAGAAAATTGGAGAGAAAATCCTACGCGTTCTTGATCTTCACGTATGTTTTTGGTAGAAGAATTCTTTCAATTCGTTGCGTGCCTCTTTCTTCACGTGTGGTATGGTTATTGGGCCAAGGAGAGAACCCACCAAAATTAAGGAAACCTTAATGTACAAAAAATACTGCCAAACGATATGATAAGAGTTTTTATGAAATAAAACTTTATCTTATCTTTATTTCTCGCAATAAGAAAAATCTCTTTCCAAATATTTTCCACTAATCAATATCATAATTTGGAATCTAAAACCTGATATTATCTTTACAGTTTTCGAAATTCAGACTCAGTTGTGCCGGCAATTGAAGAGTACTCACAAGGCGTGATCACGTCTTGCGGAAAGTCCACTTCTGAAATTTTTCATCTTCAAGTACTCCACAAGGTTCATATTGACAACTTTAATTTTGATATAAAATCAGCTCCTTTAGCCTATATTTATCTCAAGAGCAGAAAAATTCCTCATACAACAAAATAATACAAAAATGTATCAGTTAGGCACGTCTAAAGTGGCAATAGGGATGACAACTTTCCCCACGGGTTTGGGGCCCCGCGGGCAAAACCCGAAACGGGGATGAGGATCCCGATTTTTTCGGTTTGGGTTCGGGTTCGGGTATTTTTTTAAATCTCCGATGTAATTCGGGACGAGTATGAGATTACTATCCCCATCCCCGAAATCCCCGAACCCGTCCCGAAAATAATATCAATAATAAAATAATAGTATTATTAATAGTAATAATATAAAAAATAATATTATTTTTTAAAATATTAATAATCTTATTATTATTAACATTGATATTGATATTAATATTAATATTATCTCTAATAATAATAGATAATAATAACTTTTGGTTTGAGAAAATCTCCGAATTTATCATCGTCTTGGCATATCAACATTTTTGAAACGGGGATAGAGACGGGGATGAGAAGTTGATCCCTGAAGTTTCGGGTTTGGGGATTCCCCGAACCCGAAAAAGCTGGGATCGGGGCAGGGATGGGGGTGGGGATGGAATTCGGGGATGGGGATGGTAATGGCAAACCCGCCCCGGCCCCGGCCCATTGCAAGCCCTAAGTGGCAACGTTGGGAAATATGACAACAAAAATATAAACTATTAGGAGCTTATCAAAATCTCCCACACCTAAACCATGCTTGTCCTCAGGCATAAAAGAATTCAATTCATGATCTCAACTCTTTATCCTCATTCTGCTTCCTCTACTTATCCGTAAAAATTTTCATGAATCAAAACAATTTAATCGTTGAGCATCTAACATACAAGATCATGAATAATTGCTTCCATCAGAATGTATAGAAATTAAAATACATGTGATCCAAACACTCCTCACAATATTCACTCATAAGTGTCTGGATATATGTATCAAAGGAACTCTCATGTCAATTCCATGAGCTTGCGAATATATCACATCCTTCCACCAAATGGATGAATTAAAATGCACAAAACAAAGGCTGCAAATGGGTCGTACCGTGGCTAGAATTCAGGTAGGAAAGAAGGCACAACGGGTTTATGGAATTGAAAAAAACGCACTTTTAACCTATTCAATCTAATTATAATATCCAAGATTGCAGAAGAATCAATTTTTTTCCTTTTTCACATAAGATGTTTATGAGACAATGACTTCGAGTTTGAATCACTCAATCTCAAAAATTGCACTTTCTTGGCTCAAAATGATGTTAAATGTGAAAAGTTTATGTGATTCTCCAATTCAAGGTTCAAAAAATAGAGGAATAACAAAAAAAAGATTTACGATGGCTTGTAATGTGGCTATTTTCCAAATAAAAGGCTCAGGCTCGAACTTGGCTCACTAATGGTAAATGAATCAGGTAGGCTCAAAGAACGGCACTGATGATGCGAAAGAAAATGGTTTGAACCTAATGCCCTTATTGTTTGTTTATGCCTCTAATCTACCACAAAATGTTAACAAAAACATGTATAACAATACAAGTTCTAAAACAATCAACAATGCATTACCAACACACAATGAAAGGAAAAGAGCAATATATAATGATTGCTCATAGTCTTAAAGCTCACCAAGGAAAAATGGTATTTGTGTTGTACCCCATACACACGTTGTTTCAACACATCATCAAGAGCAATTACCCATAAATGCAATTGAAAGAATGCAAAATTAGTTCTACGCAAAGACAAATCATTTTTTTTTATAAACTCGCAATAGAAGCCTTCGGGATTCAAATTAGAGAGAAGACGAATATTAGATGCTTTACAGAACAAACAACTTTACTCTACCTTACTTTTCAACCATTTTTTTTTTTTCTGTTTTTGAATAAACATGCAGAAAATTTGAAAGCTAGAAATCGAAACTAGAATTAAATCTATCTACCCCTGCCACATTTATGCCGGACAATGTCCTCAATGGCACACAACATAGATGCTGAACTTAAACAATAATATTACAAGAAAAGTTGGAAAACTCCCCTGACAATTTTTGGGCATCATAGAGCGGTGCTATCTACTACTGCGATGGGGGAAATCGTGGTTCGTGCCTGTAAAATAACAACTGATTTTGTTCCATTCACGTCAACTGCTGCGTGATCTCGTCAAATTCCACGTCAAAACGTCTGCGAATGGGTGCGACAAATGTGTGTGATAGAGGTTCGCGTGAGTCCAAAGGCTCGGCTGAGGCGTCTGAGTCCCAGTTGGGCTGGCTGGATCGTGCCATTGCTGGACAAAAAGAGAAAACTCCATGTACCTGTTCTATTAGTTTAATACTTTCTAAACAATGCAAGTCTAAAGGTTGCATAGAACAAGCGATGTGAAGATCATTATCATTGAAATTAAAATTCAGGTTAACGGCAAACGCAGTGATCAAAGAACCAAGAATCAAATTACGTTTATGAGCTACCATACCAGTGAATTGGGAAACCAATCAATAGCTAAGATATACCTTCATTTGATTTTGCATACACCACAGAAAGAAAATTTCAGCTTTCGTTAACACACCTGCAGAATACTTTCGACCCGAAAAAATAAAAGCAAAGAACCTATGAATGTATTTCCATGCTGGATTATGTAGGTAGTGATATTTGGATTTACTTGGGTCGTAGTCCTTTTGTGTGGATGTTGCTCGATTGAGGGCAATGAGATTAAATTTACCGTGAAAATCACACGCACTATTCAAATACTCATCAGGTTTTGCAAAATCATCGGTGGTCAAACCAAAAGCAAGATCGAGTTCAGTGATCGAGAACTTGAATATGTTTCTCATCAACCTAAATCGAACTATCTCAGGGCTTGAAAATGTGAAATTGTCAGGTTTTACAAATTCAAAGGTCGCATAAAACTCTCGCACAAGTTCAATATAGGCAAGACAAATGATACAAAAGTCTGGCGTCCACCCATTATTGTTGATCAACTGAAACACTTCTGTTCTAATATTCAAAACTTTCAAAGTGAGGTGATGGATGTATTTGCAGAGAGTAATTTGTTTATTACACATTGCCTTATATATATCCTTTTCAGTTATCTTTCTGAAAGTTAAGTATCCATTCAAATCAGATTCGGCAGATGGTAAGACATTCATCCATTTCCCCATTCTAGCCCGTTTATGTCCCAATGAAGCTGTTTTGTTAGAATTATGAGCTGACCTGAAATAAGAGCTCGAGTTACCAACTTTCTTTTGCAACTCATGAGGCCTTTTACCCATTATATCAACAAATATTGCTATCACACACTACTCTTCCACAATAATCAACAATCAACAATCCACCAGTCACAATCAAATCAATTAAGTACAATGGCACATAATAATCCCTAGCTAATACTGAAACAAAAATTCGAAAAAACTGAATGTCTTACCACCTGCCGAATCTGATCTGAATATCAGTAGGATTGATTCGTCTCATATATTAGGATCCGTGTGAGATCCACTCTTATAATAGATTTAGAGGTAAAAAATTGAAATATAAAAAAGTTTGAGGCCACTGGGGGATAAACGTTAAATTTTATTCCTGTAGGCTATAAATAAGAACGGGATGTCCGACTTTATTCTTGCGCCTAGCCCTATAGTCCAGTTACGTTTGCGTGGGATTTCACATTTCCATTACTCAGTTCTTTCTACGTACTTTTTCCTGAATTATTCTTATTTATGCTAAATTAATTGTTAATTTTTATATTTTCAGGGTTAGGAGGTGTGGATCTGCGGAGAATTGCAAGATTTTGGAATTATCCGAAGATTAGGGTTTCCCACCTGTGTATCACCGCCAATATACTTTATACGTTGTACGCTTGTAGATTCTAGTTTCTACCGAAGAGGTTTTGATACTTTACTGCGTTTAGAGTATTATTCGAATCGTTGCACCGAATTTAGAATAAGTTTCGTGTTGTAATCTGAATATCTGGTAACTTTTACCTGGCAATTGTGCTTTTTTTTTTGTTTCAATTGTCAAAGTTAAGCATTTTTTGTATTTTGAGGCCTAGAAAGTGGGATCAAGGGCTAGTGTTTCTTGTTATTGATATTTGGGAAAGAAAGTTTGCTTTTGTACTTGCATTTAAGCTAGTTGAATATGGATAAGAAGAAGGTTGTAGCTCCACTGGTTTGCCACGGGCATTCGCGACCAGTGGTTGATGTGTTCTACAGTCCCATAACACCTGATGGTTTCTTCCTTGTCAGCGCGAGCAAGGGTAAGGTTTTACACGTGTTTGATTATTATTACTGCAAACAGGTCTTGATTTTACCAAGTTTCATGAGTATGGTGGCTTTTTCCAGATTCGACTCCGATGTTAAGGAATGGAGAGACTGGAGATTGGATTGGCACCTTCCAAGGTCATAAAGGTGCAGTGTGGAGTTGTTGCTTGGATAAAAATGCTTTGCGTGCTGCCTCTGCATCAGCTGATTTTTCTGCGTACGAGTCAAGTCGTGAAGATTCATCTCTTTAGATTATCTAGGATTTTCATAATAGGCATCCTCGTTTAAATATTAATTAGGGACTTTTCTATGCTCAGGGTCATATAAATCTTATTATCTAATTGAATTAAAGTAATTGTTTGCAGTAAACACAGAGCTAATAGAGATATATTCTGAAATATTTAACTTTATTAACATGTGAGTTAGTTTTGTTTTCTTGTTGACTGTAGGAAATTATGGGATGCATTAACTGGGGATGAATTGCATTCATTTGAGCACAAGCACATTGTTCGTGCTTGTGCCTTCTCAGAGGTACACTAGATGTATTTTCAAATATCTCTGTTAATTTTTTATCTATTCGTAGTTTTAGTGATTCTTGTGTAAATTCTTTTCTATTTTTTGTATCTAACTTGATCACTAAAAAGATTAGAACAACTTTACTTGCTGCTCTAAAGTTTGATTACAGTAGACACAGGCTGATTTGCGTAAAGACTCTTACAATCAATATAGAAGTCTCTTATTTAGCATATTGAATTGCATTTGTTGTCTAAACTTATGTGGTAAAAATTTCCTCTTTGTATATGGAGATTTTTAGTTTGCCAATTTGTATTAAACTGGTTGAAGACATTGGTTGGGGAATATACTTGGCTTCAAATTTAAAAGATTTACGTTTCTAAATTTTATATTTGCTACTAACTATGCGGAAGGTTTCATTTTCTGTCGCAAGAAATATAATTTTGACGTGGCTTTATGAGAGAACGGTTGCTCACTTCAACAATTTGAGCTATTTATTTTAATTTAATTTAAATTTTGTTTTTGGTCTATCAAAGTGATTTGAAAACAATTTCTTCTTCCTTGCTCTTTCGTACATTTTCATTGTTTTGTCTTGGTCATATACCACGAGTCCAGGACAAATGCTTTACTTTTTAGTTTTAATCTCCAATTCTTTATCCATTTATCAGTTGAAAACACTCGCTTCACAGTTTGCAACATAGGTAGATTTTTGACTCACAGAATGAAGAACTGATATGATGTGGCCAGGTATTAGGTTTCCATTGAATAGGGCCTTGTTAGAATTTACTGTGCTGTGTGCCGGTTATTGTAGAATGGCATTTCTGTCTATTTATACCAAGTTTGATTTGATTGATTTGCAGGATACATGCCTTTTGCTAACTGGAGGGATGGAAAAAACTCTTCGCATATTTGATCTAAATCGGCCTGATGGACTTCCACGGGAAATCGAAAAATCTCCTGGTTCTGTCAGGACTCTTTCTTGGCTCCACAGTGATCAAACGATCCTAGGTTCCTGTACTGAAGTTGGAGGGGTGAGGTACGTGATAATCCTATCAGATTCCTTTTCTTTTTGTGTTCGCTCAGATCTCTCCATTCTGTTTGAATTTATTTCTGCTATAAATATGAAGACTGTGTATTTCCTGTTAGAGTTTATAGTGTTCATGCATTCCAGGTTAGATATCTAATATAAATCTATTTGCAGGTGATAGTACTTGTGTTAACACCAATCAACCAAACGACCCCCCTTCCTGACAAAGCTCACTTTCATCAGTGTCTTACAGTCGTAGGTTTAAAACTTAAATCTTCAGATTCCTTTTTACTGTGCTAGTCATTTCCCTAGTCTTGATGCACATTGTGTCTTGTAACTGAGTTATAATTAAGTTTTTAAAATCTCCAAATGTTGAAGGTGATCCTGTCTTCTTTAGTGTGTAAAATGATTGTAGAATAAGTGCGCTCTATGACTAGCTCGGAATCAAACGGGATGAGAATTGCTGCTGTCTCCTTTTTGCTTCAATGTGTTTAACAATCATATCATTCGTTAATAATTATGATTGCAGTTATCTAAGACATTAGATTTTTCATCATTACAAAAATCATCTGAATCCTTTTGTCTTTGAATATGCGTCAGGCTAGTAATTTACTGTTGTCAGTTCAATACAATTCTTTCTTATTTGATGATAACACTAGGTTATGGGATGTGAGAACTGGTGCGATTGTTCGAACACTTGAAACCAAGTCCTCGGTAACCAGCGCTGAAGTGAGTCAAGATGGCCGCTATATAACAACTGCAGACGGGTCAACAGTTAGGTTTTGGGATGCAAATCAGTATGTCTCTCATTTTCTCCCTACTTCTTGGATACGTCGATCTTATTTTGTTTCAATTTGACCGATTCATTTACACCAAATGGTTTTGTTACCAATGATCCAATATTTATCTTTTACCAGCTTTGGATTGGTAAAGAGCTACAGTATGCCCTGCATTGTGGAATCGGCTTCATTGGAACCGAAGTATGGTAACAAGTTCATCGTAGGTGGAGAAGACATGTGGATTCATGTTTTCGATTTTCACACGGGAGCAGAGGTTGGTGAGTACTTGTTATTATGAGTTATTTAAAAATTGTCGATTGCTAGATATAAAAATTAGTACTTCATTTACTTTTATGATAGGATTTCTTATTTACTTCTGGGGTGTGTTTGGTTGGGTGGATTAAATAAGGATAGATTAATAGTCCAATATTTATCGTTAAAATTTTAAGTTGTTTTAATAATCATTTTGATCCGGTTTAAGATCTAATTTTATGGATAACTATTTGATTAATAAAATTGGATCTTAAACCGGGTCAAAATGATTATTAAAACATCTTAAAATTTTAACGATAAATATTGGACTATTAATCTATCCTTATTTAATCCACCCAACCAAACACACCCTGGGGTCCATGTTCGTTTTAATGCCCATTCCAAATGTCTAAATTTCCATTCATTTCTCAAGTATCTTTTTCTCCCCCTGTTCATTTTTCTCCTTTGGGGGATATGATTAGATGAATTATACATATTCTATTTATTCATTTTTTGAGCACAGATTTCATTTGTCTGTGTATGGAAGCAACGTTTTCTAAATCTCGTGGCACACAGGATGCAACAAAGGACACCATGGTCCAGTTCATTGTGTGCGTTTCTCTCCTGGAGGTGAATCTTATGCCTCTGGATCTGAAGATGGTACTATCAGAATATGGCAGACTGGTCCTTTGGCTGACAATGGGAAAGATACTCCTGTAGACGACGAGCTTGCTCGCCAGTTTGAGAATGCACTTATTGCCAAAGAAGAGAAAAGGGATGCAAGCGAGAACACTACCGATGAAAAGACCCTGGATGCTGAGTAGTTTATATGTACTTTTTTGTGTGCATCTCAGTGTTTGCATGTCTCATCTTATGGTTGTTTGCTTGTTTGGAGGTTGTAAAGAGTGATCTTCAATTGATAAAAGCTAGTAGTTTGCCAAACTTTCACGCACCCTCACCCGTGCGACACACACACACACACATGTATATGAGCGTGACTAAAATAAGTAAAATTTACAGATTTAGAATGTATTGAGTTTCACATTTTTTTAGCATATGTAATCAATGTTACACCATTATGCACAGCAAAAAGAAACTCCACGAATTACATTACGCAGCTACTTGTTTATCTCCTTCTGTGAATGGGGATTATTTGTGATTATATCCTATTTTGAACTTGTTCATTGAAGGGCGCAACAGACGATATAAAGCTAAAAACACATTTGATTGAAGGACAAAAAAGCTTCGACAACTGGTGTGCTTGAGACGAAATCTACGGTACCTGCACACCAAATTTTTTTTTTTTTTTATCTAATTCTTTTTTTCCTTGGGGCAAAACGGTCAAATAGGAACTTAGGTCTTCTCTCGAAGAATTTGATTTAGGAGATGGATGAAGGACGTGCATTTCATAAATATCATTAAAAATACTTAATTAGATATAAATTAAATTTAAATTCACTTGAATTTTATTTATATTGAAATAATGAATTTAAAATCCATCCATTCAAATATTATAAAAAAAAAACACCATGTGTCCATGATTATGGCTTAAACATCAAACGAGAGAGTTTGAGATGGTTTCAACCTCCTGCAATTATCCGACTCGGGAATGACGAAACCACTTCACTTCGGGCGAAACCAATTCTCAGGGTGTTGCCACCCCTTCGAGAGTCATCATCCTAGGGTCATTCATCTCTTTCTTTTTTCTCTATATGAAATTCACATTTTGCGTGGAGAAATACTTTTCAGTAATACGACATGTGCTTCAATATCAAATTCCTAAAATAGCTGTAGTGTAGGCTTTCTTTACATTACTGGCTTCAGCTTCACTTCGTGCATGATAGCGGCATTATTGAGGACCGAAGTCGCTCACTAGTGCACGAAGACGTCAAGTTCCAACGGTCCAAGGAGTTCTAACAATCGGGGAACGAGCGAAGCCTTCAATTTAGTGGCTTCCTCCTGATCCTGCTCTTTTCTTAGTTGATGGGGAAAACCCGAGAGAGCTGACCAGTTAAGTAGAAATAGTTGAGTTCCCGGTTCAATGCGCTTTACCGCTATATTGCCAAGACTTGCGAATTTTCTGGATACAAGTGTTACCATAAAGACCAACGAGTAAATTTGCACTAGTAGAGAAATGTTTTTTTAATATCAAAAGCTTGATTGATGCTTTATAGAGATAAAAACTAACAAATGAAATTATTTTTTATATTACATAGCTCACAAGGATAGGACGACCAGAGTTTTTATTGACAGGTATGTCCAAGACACAGCCCCGATTCCCTTATAAACTATGAATATAAACCAAAATAATCCACAAAAACAAGAACCTAAATATTTTCAGTTTTAGATCCAAATCCAAAACCAATCAAAAAATTATATCTAGTGTAGAGGAATATTCTGTTTAACATAAAATATAAAAATTTTGTGTATCAGATTTAAATGTTAATGACAACATGCAGCTATAGCACATAAATAAATAACTTAAACCAAAATAACTAAAATTCAATTTTGCACAAGTATAAATACTTGTATGGTGTCTCATGGCAAAATAATTATTAGAAAATCAACTTGAGTTTACAGAAAGACCAACATTAGTGATTTTAATGAAAATTAATTTTCTCAACATGTTAAGAAAACAAATTGCTTTCTAAAACAAGTAACCAAACTAAAATGTAATCAAGAAAGCAAAACACGATGTCGAAAACTGAAGTAACAAAAACACCATCTTCAGTCAACACTTTCACGTGTATTGTCTGCATATATCTCCAACAATCATGGCAACACGTAAAACAACAATGTCTTTGTGAATTATATTTTTCTGAAGTTCAAGGCGTACAAAAGTACAAAGGTACGCAGCAACCAAAAGCCAAAAGTGAAAACGAAAGTCAATTATAAAAGTTTTTTTCCAACTGATTTCTCAAATTTATAACGTCTTTTTTTCCCATGATTTATCTTCAAAAGAATCCTACAAGATATAAAAATAAGAGTTTTATTAGAAATAAACTCTTTTTAAATAGTGATATCATAAAATCTTTATCATAATTATTACATATCTAGAAAGGCAAAACTCATAATTAATTATTTTATGGAATATTATCAATAAAGAAAAGATAATTTAAGAAAAATATTATTCTAATAAATTATACCTTGAAAACTAATTTTTTTTTCCCTTTCAATTAAAATTACAAATTAATGTTATATTTTAGGAAATATACATTACAAAAAAACTTAATATACATTAACTACTCGATTTTTATAAATTAAATTCAACCCCTATTTTGTTTTTTTTTCCTCGTAAAAAAATAATCGGGAATTTAATAAATTTTATTACTACACGAGTCATGTGGTTATTTTTTCTTGACTATTAAAATTTAAACTAATAAATATCAACTCTAATTGCTTCGAACTATCAAAATGAAATTGAAGTACGAGATCCCAAACAGAACCATGGTCGATCCCGAGGATCAAATACACATGATTCCTTCGGACAATGTAATCTTGCAGTCTAAGAAACACAAATAAAACAAATCATACACACACAAAAACACAGAGATCAAACAAGCTGGGAAATCGTGGGTAAAACTTATCCAACACAAGTAAATTACAAGCAGAACCGAATGTTCTATTATAACCACAGAATTTTTGTTCTCTCGTTTTAACCTCAAGATTTCATCGCTTACAAATGAAAAAAAAAATTGTAAAACATGACTAACACACAACACTAGTGAAAACTAAAGTGAGGAAAAAGAAGTCTTTTTTTTTTTAATTTGCTAATGTTAGAAAATTTAATCTTATTCATTCGTCTATTTTTTCTTCTAAAAAAGACAATATTCATGTATTATACTACAGACACATCGCATGTGCTTGTTTAGTAGTTTAGTATAATGTATTTGGTTAATTTGTTAAATCAACACTGCTTTTCCATTAATGGAACTAATAATTTGATTCTCTAATGTCACACAATTTGTGGGTAAAGTATAACGTTTTGATATTTGCTCTTTAATGTTAAACATCATTTATATCGAAATACTTTAAAAATATAAATATATTACGTATATTGTATATTATGTTACACACAAAATGCGTATACATTGAGAAAATATCATGGAAAACTTTGATCCTAACATGTACAAGGATATCTTAGTTTCTTAACTGTCCCCTAGTGCCAATACCTTACTCAAAATTTCCACCGGTATCGCTACGATAACGCCGAAAGCTATTCTGTTAGCTAGAAGAGCTAATGGAATCTACAGAAAAATTGAATCATATAATGATCAAAGAAAAGAAAACCACAAATTTTGGTCAATGTAATCCATACTTGCTTACTTCTTGTCATATATATTTTTGGCAAGAATATTTATTAGTCATTTTTTATTGTCTTCTTATTTGACTCGGATAAGATTTCATGTAGAACAAAATTCAAATAATATTTGGGACAAAATATCTAATTTTCACATTAATCAGTAATGATCATTAACGTTGACATCGGTAAATAGACGAGGAGGCCGTGAACTCAGCCGCAAAGAAGCAAGGGCCTTGTCGAAAAGCCTAGACTTAATGCCCAGATACTCGCTCCAAGTAATGGGCCTGTAAAGTTGGGGGTGGCACTTATCAACTAGCTTCTTAAGTGGGCTGACTTTGACACTTAACGGGGGCCCAAAAAAATAGGCTACCGATAACCGATGATGGGTCCGGTTCACGACAGCCCGATGGAGCACGCTCGGGTACAAACCGTTTGAAAGAATGTGCATGAGGTCGCCTACATGGATCACGAGCGCTCCCGGGTGGGGTGGTACCGTGATCCAACCCGAGCCACCCTCCCGGATCATTTGTAAGCCGCTTGTGTTGCTTTGGTGGATAATGCTAAGGATGGTGGAGTCGGTGTGGGCCGCCAACCCCATGGCACGGTCTGGATCCGGGCATGCCGGGTAGGAGTTCAACTGTAAGACGTCGGTTCCTCCTTCCACCTCTCCTTTTGGGCCGGCCCATTTGACTTCCTCTTGGGTTATGTCCAACGGCCCAAGCATAAGCCACATAAGCCGATGTGCTAGGTTTTTCATCTCTTTTTTGCATTGTTCTAGTGTATCACTGGAAAATTTTGAGAAATACGATTAATAAAACGGAATATAGATGACAAACAAGATTGTCAAACAAGGCGCCAAAGTCGTCGATCCGGTTTTTACTTGTTTTCCTCAGTCCAATTTAGAAAAGCTAAAAAAAAAAAAGAAGAAGAAGACATAAAATTTTTCTTGAACCAGATAAATCACAAAAATAAAGTTAATTAAAACACAGTCTTAACTTCATCAATCCTTGTTGTGCTCAAATAATTTGAACTCTTTTCTTTCTCTCTATCTTCTTCAATTGCACAGAGCAGCTTATTTCTAAACAACTTGTACGTGCATGGTTCTTCCACACATAACATAAGTCCAGTATATAAAAGTACATTATGTGCAATCAAATTATATTATAAGCACATACCAAAAATTGTGATAGTCGTTTGGCCAAAGTCGGCGCGCATGTTCAACAGTTGAGCCAGAAATGGTGAACCCTTCAGACCACATACACTTGGGAAAGAATCGAGAAATACGCACCACCCCGTATCCCGATACGCCATTGGGGAGCCGCTCAGCCTTAAGCTTCTGATACATCGGCAAAGAGAAAAGCCTTTTTCCCTCCATTTCAACTACATCGAGTAGTTTCTTTGAAATATCGTGGTTTATAACTTGGAACACACCCCATCTCTTGCATGCATGGCCGATGAGTTCCATAGCATTTTCGTCGTTTAGGTCGATGACCGGGACTGCCTCAGAATCAAACGTGCCACCTCCGTAGGTAGGGTACCGGTCGAGGCCTTGGGGTTTCCATGCATGGGAGTCGGGCAGTTCGTTGAACGAGTTGAAGTCCACGATTTTGTGGTGAAGATTGAGGGAGTGTGTGCTAAATACATCCGCTAGTTCTTTAGAAGGCATAGTTAATTTCTTTGCGTTGGAAAGTCGAATTGTTTGTTTATGTAAGAGATTGTGTTGGTGTCTATGGTGTTTATATTTGAAAAGGGGGAGATGCATGGGGACTTATAAATTTGTTGATGGTCGACTTGGAAAAATAAATAAAAATTACTGAAAAATACAATATTTTTTTTATGTTTGGTACAATCAATTTTTTTTAGACGTCGTAAACGCTCTCTGATTAGAATCATGAATAATTATTTCAAGAATTAGCCATCCCAAAAATGTTCAACTATACAAAATGGAATAGGATAGAAAGAGCATGGAAATTTGACAGGATGCAAAATCCAAAAGGTGAAAGGACCAATTCGTCCTTTGCGTGAATTTGGAAAGGGGGGGCGTAATAGGCTCAGAAAACAAAGGAAGGTTTCCAAGCAATTAAGTTAGGCAATGGGAGGGGGCCTGTGCCTTTGTTTTGTCTGCTCACTATTCATGATGAAAAGACCATTTTGGAGTGCTATTTCTCCTGAATCAGGAAGAACCCTAGCACACAAGCTGGATTTTGGCAAAACTTAGTGTATAAAAACAGAACGTTTAGTGTGAAGAATGTAATAAAAAGAAGCGAGAAATTCATATTTTTGTTCATATTTTCATTTTTCGTCCTGCTATCGATCAATTTATGATATTAATCCACTAATATGTACTTTTTCGATTTTTGAGAAAAAAGATAATATGTAGCTGGAAATTACTGAGTTACTGATTGGACTAAGACGGTGAATTGATTGATAATAGGAAGTGACTTAAATGTGAAATTTATATATTTGAATTGTGTATAACAAATCACATTATGTTTTGATCTGCATGCGTAGTGGGTATTCAAAATGGTCGTGTTTTTATTTGGCATAGCCTGGGAAAAAGACAAGATCCATGAATACAGGCTACTGATTACTCAACATTCCAATAGTATTAGGGGTTTTTGAATTCATTAAATTTTGTGTACCGAACTCGCTAGAACATATTAAATAATACCCAAATACTAAATCTTAAGCTCAACACTACCTGAATATGTGGTGGATTCCTTTATGCGTGAGACGGGTCAACCCTTCCGATATTCATAATAAAAAGTAATACTATTAGCATAAAAAAGTAATACTTTTTCATGGATTACCAAAATAAAATATCCTTCTCACAAAATACGACCTGTGAGACCTTCTCAGATAAATTTTTGCCATATATGTGTGTGTGATATTCTATATAAATTTACGATATATTTTTTATTATAAAATATTTTAATAATTTATTTTGAATTTAGCTTGAATTATGTAATGTAACGTGCACGGACAGTTTTTGGGAGGTAGTTTTTTTTATTGTTTCCAACATTCCCTAAAAACATAAGAGTACGTATCTTGTGAGACGGTCTCACGAATCTTTATCTGTCCTATCGATATTCAAAATAAAAAGTAATACTTTTAGCATAAAAAAATAATACTTTTTCATATATGACCCAAATAAGATATATGTCTCACAAAATACGAAAGTTTGCATGTGTAACGAGTTCTGTTAAATATCAGCTGTCATCGACTTAAGAAAATATGCATATGCATTACCTTAGTTAGACGTAGTGAAATTAGTTTTGAACTTAGAAGAACCAATGGAAACGCATGATTACTTGTAAAGTAGCTTAGCCACGGGGAAAAGTACCGGAAATGGCCATATATAAACAGAACACCAAATGACAAAGCTCAATAAGGACAAAGGGACCAAATTTTGACTTATTTTACCTTGGACAATGCCGAAGGTCACTCTACTTTCTCCCGTTTAGGCAGGACAATTTTATATTCACCAAGGGTTGGTTACTCTCTTGCTCATTCCATTTTATATTAGTGTATATCTTTTGCGAGACAGTTTCATATATCTTAATTTGTGTGACAGGCCAGTCATGTCTATACTTACAATAAAAAGTAATATTTTGACGTAAAAAGTAATACTCTTTAATGAGTAATCTAAATAAAACATATATCTCAAAAAATTAACCCGTGAGACGGTCTCATAGGTCTCACCGGAGTTTTTGTGTTTATATTATTATTATACAAGTACCGGAAAACTCAATTTCAACGTTAATTATACTACACTAGTCCTGTGTGTGTGCAATACGTGCATCTCCAGTCAATTTTTTTCACATGTACTCATTTTAAAAAAATGAATTTAAAATTCAAAAACTTAAAATTTTCTGATTTTTGACAAGTGTTTTATATTTTTTTCATAAATTAAATTTTTAATGAAAAAACAAAATACGGTGCTTAAAAACTCTAACAATCTTTTTGGGTATAAAACTCTAATAATCTTGCTTTTGATGATAACAAAACGCGTTATTGTGTTTCTAATATATTTACTCAAGTGTGAAGTTGCTAACTCAAGATAAAAATTGAAACTCGAATTTAAACAAACTAAAAATCTAGCAAGCTGCAGTTTTTCAATGATATCTCTCAGCTCGTTGATGCAAATGACAAGTCGCTAAAACGATTGAATAGAGAACACAATTTGGAAAGTTGTGTGTCACGCCAATTAGGTTAAATTGAATATTATCTAGGTAAACTGATGGCAGAAAAGCTCATCGATTTGGCTGGTCAGCAAGGATCAGACGAGCATGAGCAGTTGTGGCATTTTGGTCAGTCTGATCAGCTCGATTATCCAAAAGAAATGATTCAGTATGCGTTATGAAGCTAAGACGATGATCTAAAAATCATTTTTACAAGTCAAAGTCTGAGTTGGAGTTAAATGCTGATAAATGACTATGAAGATAATAGTTCTGCACAGGCTGAAATAATCAGTTTGGTTTATTTTAGCTGAAGAGCCCAACTGGAAACGAACCTCAAAATCAATTAGGCTCAGAAAAAGTGGCAGCAATATGGAAATGGCAGTTTCAATATCCAAAATAGTATATAAAATTTTCAAACGGTCATATTTTTGTGTCTAACGTATATATCACTCTTGGATGCTATAAATACAACATATTGAATATCAAAGGTAATTTTTTGAAGTGTATTCAAAGCATGGACAACCTACATGAAGAAATTATTTACAATGAAAGTAAGATCAAGTGTGATGATACGTTTAATTTATAAACACACTGTAAAAATCCTCACGCACAATCACTCACACATACATGAGAGTTAAGCTTCAAAATTTAGACGAGTGAGTATTCTCACAAAGACATTAAAAATTATGTTTGTAGCCTTAGCATAAGAGACGTTAAACATTATGTAAATTGTGAGGTTGCAGCCTGCAATCGAA
Organism: Primulina eburnea; assembly: GCF_022965805.1. Lineage (NCBI taxonomy): Eukaryota > Viridiplantae > Streptophyta > Magnoliopsida > Lamiales > Gesneriaceae > Primulina > Primulina eburnea. Next base: position 37,685,731 of record NC_133110.1, read on the forward strand.
AATGTGCTAGGAGTTTTAATTTATTAATAAATAAGTCCTAAGTTGAATAAGTTTGTACAATGTGTTGTATGAATCAAAGTATACTAGTGGATATTTCCCAAGAGGAAGAATAAGTGACGTGTGATTTGTTAATCTCTAAACATCCATAAAAATATTCATGTTTTTTTATTTACTGCATTTATTTCATTGCTACTGTTTTTAAGATGTATGTTAAACATTTTACATAAATACCAAAATATTGCATACCAGATGTTTGATAAAATGTTTCAACCAAAAAAGTTTTTACATATTCAACGTTCATATCTTTTAAATACTTTACTAAATTGTTGTTCGGTTTCTAAACAAGATTATTTGAGTATCTTCTAATTGATTTGGAAAAAAAAACTTGATTTAGTTATTGGTGTTCAATATTTCAAGAACCGAACTATTATAACTCAACGATTATCCTCCAATCGATCTTATCAGTCTTTTTGATTTCGAAAAATATGCGATAAAAATTTGAAAAATATCATTAATTCTTGAAATATTAAGTTTATATAACACTAAATTAATATATTATATAAGTATATATCAATTGATGCCAATATTAATCTAAGAAATTCTTTATTTCTTTTTATATTATTATTATTATTACTATTACTATATTATTATTATTATTATTATTATTATTATTATTATTATTATTATTATTATTATTATTATTATTATTAATTTAACAATATGCCATATTCCATATGTGAAGCGAATTTCGTGAAAGTTAGATACATAGGTGAATTTTTGTTTGTACATGAACTCATTTCCAAGAGATCAAACGGAAAATAACAAAAATGAAATGGGATGTTTTCAAATAATTGAATATTCGTGAAAATATCAGAAATTAATGGGCAGCAATCCTGAATTGCTGATGCATGTGCTTATGAAATATTATGAGCTACGACAAATCAGGGCAGGATATATATAATTTCAACTCTAATTTTATAATATATATTATATATTATTTTATAATATATATTTCTTCTTTAAAATATTATTTGGGTAGAAAATGGAAAGATGTTGGGGATGGATAATTTATATTTGAGTATTATGTTTTGTTTGTACTAATGTGGCTTCACCATATATATTCGATCAATTTTAATTTAAGATATTATATATAAATATTTTATTTTTATTTTGTTATAAAGTCATATATAGAAAAGATTGTTTGAAACGGATTTGAAAGCTTTGATAAGATTGAGGTTGTGATTTATGATTTTGAAGGACCAAATTATATTTATTTAATAATAGGAATATTTAATTAAATGATTCAATCATTTCACTATTGCTCCAGGTCTCTATCCCGACCTTACTGACATTTTTTACCTTCCCAGATGTTTTTGTAACATTGTATTCTGAGAATCTTATCATCACGAACGAAATTTTGGGAAGTGGGACAAATATAGAAACAATATGCTCTTCATGCTAAGATATAGGATTTTCCTATGCTAGCCGTCGAGTATTCCTTCCTCTACGATATGATAGCAATTTTTGTTCTTTGATAGTTGAAATTTGATGTCAATTTCTATTAAAATGTGATAAACTTATATGTCGATCTGATGAAGGAATGATATGTAGAAAATTATCTCTGATGAAGAATAAAGTAACTCCATAATATATTGTATGTATTGTTAGCAATCTTATATTTTTATTTCTTTGTGACTTTTGGTTCTGTATGTTGTCAAATTTGAATTCTAATCTTATATTTTTCGGTTTTTGACGATTATGTTAATTTTTTTATCGGAGTCTTGAAGTGAAACTTCTCGTCGATGTCACGTCATTTCTGCATCAATGTTATGTTAGTAAATATATTAAATTTGAAATAAAATAAAAACAAAGATAGTGAACTAAAATTTAAATTTGATAACATACATGTTTGAAATCACAAAGAGAAAAATATACAGAACTAAAATTACAATTTTCTCCTACATAAAATACAAGACATTATACTAACTCACTCATTAGCACTCAAGTAAGTGCACTATATGTTGTCATATGTACAATAAAATAAAGTTGTGACTTGATTAATAACTATAATTTTTTGTTTAATGATAATCGTTTGATCCTAAAATTATAATATTATTGTTGTGTCAAAAAAGTATTCCTTGAAACCCATGAGCAGTAGCCCAACAAAGGAAAGCCCAGGAGAATAGCGATTGGCACATGGAAAAGCACGATGTACCATTACACGACGTGGAAATCGTGGAATGTGTGGCTGAAACTCCCCCGTGAAGGATGACAAAAGCAGAATGAATAATCAGAAAAAGGCCCTCGACAAAATCAACACAAAAAGCTACAACAAAAGCTCTGCAGAATTCCTTATTAATTTTATGTCTGTTCATGTCAATTTCTAGTTCTAGTAGCAAAGTATTCCAAATATTCCATATGCTTCATCAGTCTTCTATGTAAAAATATTGGTCAAGTTCATAGCAACATAATGATATTTGATGTTGTTATGGATTCTTCCTGTAATTTTGTATTATTCCTCATTACTGTGTTTCCGTTTTTGAGCCATTTCGAAGGAGTTAGAACTTACGACCGAATCAAGACCTACAACGTTTGGTAAACGAAGTCAGATTATTTCACAATTTTGGCACGAAGACGTGCCTGGCACGCCCGCAATTTTTGTGAGAAACAAATTGGCACGCCCAGTGGGACCCAATGCCTCCAAAGAGTACTGAGAAACATGAATGAATTCCTCCATCATAGGGAAATGGCCATCATTCACATGAGGAAGAGACCGATGCTGATGGAAGACAGTGGAACGACTGGTACACAAGTTCGAAGAAGAAGCTGTGAAGTAAAGAATTTCATTTTCTGGTGGTGAGGGACTTCCAGCAAACATTAGTTTTCCATGGAAAAAAAACATCCGTGGGGATTTAAACGAAATAACAAAAGCCTTTACTGTTGTTATGATGGAATTTATGACAGAAATAAGGGGATGGAGGAAGTCTTCGAAGGAAGAGAATAAGTCACCAAAAGATGATAAACCTAAGGAAACTGGAACTAAACTGTCTGAAGAACGAGGCCAGGGATCGGGGAGTTCTCAAGCAGGTGAAAATTGCCGCTTGGAGGAATCACCGACTCTGGGGTTTGTTGGGGAAGGAAAGTATACTCCTCCACACAGGAGGGAAGATGAGTTGGATCCCAAACGCCAAAGTTACAGTAACGGTAAACAAGTATCAGGGAATATGTTCGCTATCACTTCTCCTAGCAAGCATCCAGAGATGTTTGGTGATGGGGGAATGCATGAGTGTTCAGTTTCAGGTTCGTGGAATAACACTCGGAGGGCAAATTATTCCTCGCACCCATCGCAAAAAACTCCAGTCTTGGACTTCGAGACTGTACATGATGTTATTCAAGAGTTGTATGACCCAGGAGTTAGGCCAATCAACCGACCAGAGTTTCACAAGCCATACCTCGATGTTGTTGACCATAAAAATCCTTATCCACGAGGGTATCGCATTGCAGACTTTACTTTATATTCAGGGGAAGATGGCCAATCTAGTGTGGAACATGTGGTGAGGTTTACAATACAGTGTGGGAAGTAGCAAATTTGGATAACTTTTCCAACTACAAGCTACGTTTGTTTCCCAATTCATTGACTAGTACTGTGTTTACTTGGTATACCACACTACCTCGGAATTCTATTATGACTTGGCATGACATGGAACGCCAGTTCCATACACAGGTTTTCAGAACAGTACTTGAGATCAGTATAGCGGAATTATCGAGAGTGGTCCAAAAACTAGGGGAATCTGCTAATGATTTCATTTGTAAATTCAAGAAGGTGAGAAGCAGATGCCGAGTTTTCATTTCCGAATCAGAATATGTGAAGATGGCACAAAGAGGACTCGATTTTGAGCTTAGAAAGAAGTTACAAGGGATGGAATTCCGCGATTTTATGAACTTGCTGCCAAAGTATCAGAATATGATGAATTATTACGAGAGGAGAGTCATAAAAGAAAATCTACAGCGTACTCTTATTTCCAGGAAGTGGAGGAAGTTGCATTGGCAGAAGTAGCAAATTCAGGATCACGTATTGTCCCTTTCTTGAAACACAAAAGTGAAGAACTTTCCAAGAAAAACATTCCTCCAGTGCAAACACCCTATACTTTCGATGCATCAAAGACAGAGGAAATTTTCGATCACTTAGTGAAGGAAAAGTTTATAACATTCCCCTCAGATCACAAGCAACCCCACTAGGGAGGAGTTGAAAGGAAGAGATTAATGTAAGTATCACAATTCCTTTAACCATAATACTAATGCTTGTTGGGATTTCAAGAATGTCTTGCAGGAAAGAATCAACAAGGGTGTCCTGAAATTTCTCGAGAAAAAAAAAAACAATGATAATGGATGAAGATCCTTTTACCCCGGTAGCCAATGTGAACATGAGCAATACCGATTTGCGATTTCTAATCAATGAGAGGAGAAGGAGCGGAAACAGGGACGTGTCCATTAGGCCGAGATTTACTTTTAGATGTGTTGGGTGCCTCGGAAAATGATATTTGATATTAAAGAGAAGAAAGCAGGAATTTTTCGTGAAAAAGATCGCTATTACAATGTGAGCAGTGTGTATTATAGTGGGAGGAATATGGGGTATGATAAGGACTCTATGGCCAAAAGGCCAGAGAACCAGTACCTCAGAAGGAACTCGTTTCCTCGGTTGGCGAATGACGAGAGAAGAAGAGACCCGCACTTAGTCCAGAAGATGAAACATGGGTCAACACCTCCAGGCTCTAATAAAAATGATGAAAGGAGACCCCATTTCGTCGTTCCTCATAGAGCAATCCATGAAGGCATATGGAAGAGGGTAGAATATCCAAAATTCCCAAAACATATTTCTTGTACCCAAAAACGACGCGTGTTGAGAGAAAAAGCCGCTGAGCTCAGATCTATGATCTAAGATGGAGGAGTCATTCAAAGAGAAGAAAAAATTTGGGAGGAAGGCTACTGAAGATAATGAGGAAGAAGGTAATGGATTGTTATCAGAGGAAGACAGTGAACCAGTCAAGAGGGGTACTTTCAAGGTGGGGCAGATTCTCGTTTCATTTGAGTGTGCCACTGGCTCATTAACATTGCAAGAAGAATTCGAATGCAAAAGAATGTTTGAGTCTGATGGCTTCATGGGAAATAAAATTGCTACAGATTCTATCCAGAATAATGTTTCGAAATATTGGGCTGGAGTTCTGGTTGATGAAGAAAAAAGAGTGGTTATGAAGAAACCTACAAATGAGATGACTAGATATATCAAACCACTTAATATCACAGCACATGTTAACGGAAACCGGTGTCTAGATTATTGATAGATAATAGATATACTGTCAACATTCTACCTTACAGAATTCTGCAGAAGTTGGGGAAAAGTGCGGAAGACTTGATTCCTACAGAAGTATTTGTGGCAGCTTGTACCGGAGAATCCACCAAAACCGTGAGAGTTTTACAAGCAAATGTTGATGTAGGGTTTCGATCCTCTCTGTCAACCTTCTTCGTTGTCAATTCCAGTGCTAGATTCCATGCATTGTTAGGGAGGGATTTGATTCATACCAATCATTGTGTGTCATTCTCCATGCACCAGTTATTTTTAATGTGTAAGAAATTTGATGTTGAAGTGGTGCAGGCTGATCCGCATCCGTATCAATCTAATTCAAATGCAGTAGAGGCTAAGTATTATGATAGAGCCTTCGGTCCTATTAAAATTCGTGACTACAAGGCGAGTGGACAACAATGTGCAGTCTACATGGATACTAATAAAGTGAGAGAAGCAGTTGAAAAAAATTCTCAAACCCACGCCATGGTCTCTCCTAGACCCATGGTCCGACCTATTATAGAGGAGGTCGATGATTAAGTTCACTAAAGAAGATATAGAAGTCGCTGCAACTTCCGAGTGGAAAGCCAAGATGCAGCAGCTGGTGAACGAAGTGTAGTCTCAGGAGTTGTGGGATATCGATGGAGCTAAAGTAATATTTGAGGAGGAATGTGAAGGTAGCGAGGAAGAAGAGTTACAAATGGAGAATTTAATCTTAGCTCTGGCTCAGATGAAAGATCGACAGTCGGAGACAGATGGTTCATAAAGATGGAACATATGAGAAGTTTTGTACCAAGTAGACTGGATGACCACTTTGGTTAGTTTTGTCATTTTGACTCATAAGAAGTTTCTCTAAATATGTAAGGAATAGTCTTTTAAGTCATTCCTTGCTGAACTTGTTTGCAAATAGTTGGCAGAGCATCTGTGAATAAATAAAAAGAAAATTTGCTCATGGAATCATTTGCAGCTGATGTGTTTTTAAAAGAATAACGTGTTGTCTTGATAGCCGAATTGATGATGTGTAGAGTATGTTTATTACATATTTCGATACTTTGATGGAGTTTGGAAAGTATGGGTGATAATGAGCAATGGTGATATCATGTTGTGATAATATTGAAAAAAACAGGCTATTTAGCAGTTGTTAATTTATTTTATAGAAATCTGGGCAAAGTTTCCCCTGTAATCGTGACATCTCAGAAATACAAATATGTGTAAACTTCTATGGACAAACCCAAGCAATAGATATAACATAATATCATCAACAAAATTCGATTTCCAGGCATTATCCAACATCCAAAATTTAACATTAAGCCAAATCATGGCAAAAAAATACAACCAATCAAAAGATCTACCACAAAGTGGTCCGACCTTCAAACAAAATACCAAAATGAAATGTCAATCGTGATGCATTAGCGCTTAAGAAAGGTCAAGACGACGTGCCCGAGTGTGCTACGTTGTTTGCAAGGTGTGCTCTCACTGATGGTAAGCATGTTTTGTTGCACTAGATCATAACCCAAGTGCTGGATATCGGCCTTGTGCTTATCGGAGGAAACTTTCAAGGCTTCATTGTCATACAGAAGGGCCATCATGTTGGTTTTATGCTGAGCGAGTTCGGCCTCCAATTTCTTTACCTGCTCTTCCTTGGAGTCAAAGTTCGCATTCTTCTATTGGAGAGTTGTTAGGATAACCTTTATCACATAGAGCATACTGTCCAACCTCTCTTTATGTGCTTTGAAATCTCTCACTTGAACCAACGTCTTCGAACAAGTGAGGCTTGAATCCTGAAAAGTTGAAAACATTGAAAGGAGATTATTTAAGATATCATGTCGTGGGTGTTGCAAGGTGTTGATCATCAAAAACTCATTCAAACATATTCACAAATACATTGAGTTCAGTTTGAAGATGTGACATATTCTACAATGTTTTGTGATGGAGGATTGAGAAAAATGGAGAAATATACCTACCTTGAGAAATTGTGGCTTGATGCGAAGGAGGATTGGTTGTGAGAACATTGAAGAGTTCGAGGATTTTTGGGATAAGAAGACAGAGAAGAAGTGTGGGAGGAAACACAGTCTTTTTTTTTTTTTTCACTCCTCTGCCTCATTTTATATATCGCATTAGCACTTAGGCCCAACTTATAAATGGGCTAATATATTAGAATAATTAAATATAGCCAAATTGGCTCATAGGCCAAATTAGCTACGGGGGGCAATTGTTGTTTCCAAAAAATATTTCTTGAAGCCTATGAGCAATAGCCCAACAAAGGAAAGCCCAAGAGAATAGCGGTTGGCCCAGGGAAAAGCACGATGCACCATTACACGACGTGGAAATCGTGGGGAGATCGTGGAATGTGGTTGAAAGTCCCCCGTGAAGGATGACAAAAGCATAAGGAATAATCAGAAAAAGGCCCCCGACAAAATCAACACAAAAAGCTACAGCAAAAGCTCTGCAGAATTCCTTATCAATTTTATGTCTGTTCATGTCAATTTCTAGTTCTAGTAGCAAAGTATTTCAAATATTCCATATGTTCATTAGTCTTCTTTGTAAAAATATTGGTTAAGTTCACAGCAACATAATGATATTTGATGTTGTTAATGGATTCTTCCTGTAATTTTGTATTATTCCTCATTCTGTGTTTCCGTTTTTGAGCCATTTCGAAGGAGTTAGAATTTACGATCGAATCGAGACCTACAATTTTGGCACGAAGACGTGCCTGGTATGCCCGCAATTTTCGTGAGAAACAATTTTATTATATTATATTACGTGAACATGTGGTTTTAAATTTAACAAGTAAAAAATCTTAAGTTATTAAGACGTCAATACCTCGTTCTTTCGCACAAATCACCATGATGATATAATGATAGCAATTCACCCACGCCAAAATTTTTTTGAATAGATTTTATAATTTAATTAATTATATTTATTATATTTTAAGTTATTATTCATAGATTAAAATTTAATTTCTTATAATTTTATTAATTAAAATGTAAATATAAAAATATAATAATATTTAGTCATTTTTAGAAACTGGACAGGTAGAATATTAGATATGGTAGTTATAAGTTGACAATTAAGCTTAATAAAACCCTCCATCTTTTTTTTTTACCTCAATGTATATAATGAAGGAGTTTAATTTTGAAAATAATACACGAGATGACCAGGAAGTCTTGGTTCTTTTATTCAAATATATAATATATTATTACAAAATAACTTTCTATAGAGGATGAGAAACTTGTTTAGCTACTTATCTTAAATAGGATTACAACACACATAAACTGAAATATTACGAATTTTACTTTGGAAGTAAAATGAAGAGGTCGAATGATGTCTTCATCTTCCTTTAGTCCTGATATATATATATATATATATATATATATATATATATATATATATATATATATATATATATATATATATATATATATCTCCGGACTTGAAATCCGGACTCCAAATTTGAAAATTGTGTTGTCAATTGTGGCTGACAACATCTTTTAGTTGGTGTACCACTAGTTATTGGTCTATCATGTTGTGGTGGTTGAGTGTTTCATCATCTACTAATGGATTGTTGGATCACATGTCTTCTTTGGAAAATCTTTTTCTTTTGTATGGTCTCTGAGGAAAATGTGACTTGCGTGGACCTTCACAGCTTGAAGTTGTCTCCGCATTATGTTTTCAGTCAGATATTGTATGAAAATAGTTCCCTAATTCTGGTTCTTTTTGGTTTGGGCATTCTGGGCAGATTACTTCTAATCATCTTCCCACGTGAGCCATACTGTAGAATTTTCGACGAGTTTCTTTACTCTCTGCCAGCTTGCTGCTCCACTAAAGATTTCTTTTCTTTTTAAATGTTTGTTATGCAAAACTTACAGTTTTTCTTGTCATGATATTTAATAGTAAGATCTATTTACAGAATTTTGATAAAACTTAAATGAAAAATTGACTTTGTCCATGTCTGTGAGACAGACCCATAATCTCATGCTTGTGTAGTGGAAAATTCGTTTTCAGTGAGTGGTGAAACAAGAGGTGTTTCCTTCTCTGAAGGATCCTTGATGAACTTCTGAATGTTCATGTCTGTTGATGAAATGAAAGGCTTCATGTGAGCTTTTCTCGACTAGTTCTGGTGCTGCACTAAAAAAATAAAACTCAAGAATATGTCATCTTGACAAATAATCATTATTGTCTCATGTTTCATGAACAACTTTCTTGATACATTTTCATAGTGCTGAGATTTCTGGGAAGTTGGGTAATGTGATATAAATTGAGGCAAGAGCCCCAAATTGATACCATGATTTTACCTCCTTGAGATAAGAATTTGGTTTCATCTATATCCTATGATACTTTCCTGCTATATCAACTCGGATTGTGGCTAGATTGATACATATTCTTGTTTTCAATTTCTCTTAGTTCTGTTGACATTCCTGAAATAGAGAAAATATAAGCTCGTTAGTACCAACACTAAATTTTCCCTTGTCAGTTTGAGGTCTAAAGTTCATCTCTCCATCTTGAATCCCCGAGGTAAATGGTTGACTTGAATGTTTCAGATAAGGATCCGGATCTTCAATTTTTCCTTTGGCCGACACATTTAAAGATGATCGTGACTTACCACTTGTGCTAAGGGTACTTGAACCCCCTGCTCTAGGTATAGAGACATGTACTCGAAAACTCTCCATTTGAGAAATCAGTGGCTTCTCAATAGCTTAGAGGATCGGCTTTTGCAAAACAAAGCATAACTGAGTATAAGTCTATAAAAAAACATGTTATTCAATTAGATGCAATGATCTTATCAACTTGGTGCTCCATACCCATATTTTTTGCATTTAGTTAAAGTTCAATTATTTCAATGTGCTCCTCAAATGCATTTGTATTTTCATGATGACATCGACATTAGCGTTGTTCATCTCTTGTTAAGAAATCTGTAATAAAATTTTCATAAGATTTAATAATAACAATATCAAAAATATAATTTTGACACAAAGTATGTCATCTCAATAATCTAGTCTTTCCGGGTTTAAATTCAATTCTACCTTTCAAGAAAGCTTTTAGTTGTGTATTATCAACCTTTAAGGTAAATTTCTTTCCAAATAAAAATAATGACAATTTTCAAATGTCTTTTTTTACTGCATAAATTTTTTTTTTTTTTTATGTCATCTTATAGCTTCTATGTCTTAGAATAGTTCGCTGCAATACTTGTATGATTATTCTCTTTCTGGAATCAGCTTTATAAGAACCGTTGCCCACCAATGATCATCGACATCTGTGTATAATATCAGATCATATTTATTTCGAGGAATAACTATTTTCGGAAGGATTTTTGCAAATCTCTTTTAATTGGCTTAATAATTTTTTTGTGTTTTTTTATCCATAAGAATCTTGCATCCTTCTTTAGTAATGGACTAAACATTTTTCTTTGTTTTGCCAGATTTTTTATGAACATTCCAACAATGTTAACCAACTCCTAAAAACTTTTGAAGTTGTTTCTTATCTTTGAGTTTCTTTGGAAAATTTTCACATTTATCACAATGTGTTTTTGCATAATTATTTCCGACTTATCAATTTTTATTTCAAGAAATTCAATTTTTCTTATTGCAATGATTGTCCTTTTTATATATATATAAGACTAGTCCTTCTTTTTTTATACGCTTTTGTATTAAAAAAATATCTAAATGTTTAATACGTTCATCCATATATTTAATTGTTATTAAAAAATCATTAATATAAACAAATATTAATTTAAAATAATCTTTAAACAAAGTATCCATCTTTCTTTGAAATATTTGAGGTGAATTAGCAAATCTAATTGGTGATACTTCTCAAATATAGTGACTTTGTGGTATGGAGAAATCTGTTAATTTCTTTATTTCTTTCTTCATCCGAATTTGGTAGAATCAGGACTTACGATCAAATTTTAATAATATTTTGGTGTTGCATATACAACTGATTAAATATTATCTACTTGGTATAACATGCACATACAACTCTAGAATTTTATTAATTTCTTGATATTTAATTATTAATATGTGTTTCTTTTTTTTTATTTTACATGATTTCTGACCAAAAAACTTATACCGTTATATGTTGATATTTTTTCTTTAATTAAACCAGTGTTTAAATGTTATTTGATATTAATTTGCATATTCTTTTGATCTACTATTGATGATGCCCCGATATGTCCCGGGCCATTGATAGGATCCGGGATCTCTCGGGTCATGGAGCATGCCCATGAACGGTGCCCGGGTCAGGGCGGAATACTTTCAGACCGGACATGACAAAAGCATGCATGCCCTGGGTTGTGAATTTGCCTGGGACGTGGCGCCCGGATTCTTGCACAGGTTACCCGAGGAGCCTTCTCCTCTGGCACCTCGATATGGGGGAAGCATTTAATTGCATTGACTTGGTAGAGCACACATACAGCCTGTAAGGCTCGAGAATTATCGGTTGTCATTGATGTTGTGTTGACTCGAAGCTATGGTAATGCATGACATTTAGAGTAGAATTTTTGAAGCATGGCCGAAGCCACACCGCCCCCGCGGTGCTAAGACTACCGCACCCGCGGTGTAGGTGACAGAAAGTTGAGGGAAATGTGCGAAGCAACACCGCACCCGCGGTGCGTGCAAGACCGCACCCGTGGTGCTGAGACCGCACCCGCGGTCATGCAAGAGCCGCACCCGCGGTCTAGGTGCTGCAATGTTAGATTAATTCGCCGTGAGCATAGCGCACCCGCGCTCTTGAGACACCGCACCCGCGGTCTGCATGCGAGATTGCCACCTTTGATTTTAATGTTGACACATGGCATGTATATATATATATGGATTGATGCTGAATCACTCTGCTCCACTTTCAGCAAGGATGAACCGAGAGCAAGCTTAGATATCTCAATTTCTTCATGGCTTAGAAATCATTTTGTGCAAGATTTACCCATCCAAATTCTAGTCCAAGTATAGATTTGAGTTCCTTGCTTCACTAGCTTCAAAAGGATGTAAGTATATCTCCTTTTCAGCATGGTTCGAAATCTATGTATTGGGGAAATTATGATTTTGTTAGAAATATGTGTTCTTGGTATATCGAGCATCGTAGATTCGTTATCAGATTGATTTTCGGATATCGTATGCTTTTGTTCGAAATTCCAGCATGTATTATGTGAAGATTTTACAGATTTTAGCTGGTGGATTGAGGTGTAGATGAGATTATGAGTTGTTGGGAATGAATTATGATTGTGTATTATTGTTTGAGTTGATCGGAATTGCGAGAATACGCCGTTATGCCGTCAATTTGTAGCAAGACTGATTATTGACTATTCCAAGATTTGCTTGAGTTGTGGTTTGATATAGAACATTTGTATATCGTCATTTCAGATTTGAAGTAACAGGTTTGACATTTGATTCAAGATCTCGACAGACAGTGCGACAAGAAAGGTATAATTCATGTGGTCACGGGATTGCACAACTCGATTCAGATTTGATACGAGTTTCCTTAAATCACATACTAGATTGTTATTACATTTGATTATGTAATGCCTTGTTTATTGATTTATATTCGAGTCCTGAGATAGGAGAGATTGGCAGACTTGCCAAAAACTAGACGTTTCGGTGTATCGACGCATAGGAGCAGATTTGCTATATGTGTAGACCCTCGATACAGAGTTGACCGAAGTCTAGGAATAAGACGTACCGTTGCCCCGAGTGGTTGGGTAGGTAACACACCGTCTTATTCACACCGGTATCCCTAGATTAGAAATGAGTCGAGTCAAGATTTAAATGTTGAATACAGATTTGTATTCTTCTACATGTTTAGATTTTATTCATGTTACTTGATATATTCTATGCTTTTGTACATGATTATGACATTGCATGCATCCATGTTTTATACTGGGATATGTTCTCACCGGAGTTATCCGGCTGTTGTCGTGTCTGTATGTGTGCATGGCAACAGGTGGGGCAGGATCAGGGTCACGACGAGGAAGAGAGAGTTGATAGCGTGGAGATCTCGGGCGTGGAGGATTCCTAGTGTTTCCTACTGGACTTGTAGCACTTATGTTTGTAGTTGTTATTGAACACTAGTGTATGTTTGTACGCACAGACTTGTATGTACATTACGTTGTTTAATTTCTATTGAGACATGTGATGATTTCGTTAATACATTTAAATTAATGTTAAAAGCAAAATTTTGACCCACATTTTCGAACAAAGATCCAATTAAATCCCAAAAGAATAGAGTTAGAGCCCGGGTCCCCACAACAGGTGGTATCAGAGCAGTAGGTTCTGTAGACTGAGATAGAATAGAATGAGCGGGGTAGATCGAGTCATCTTCCTTGCTTTTGAGATGCTAGCATGAGTATTGCTTTCCCTATTATATGTTGTGTGGTATTATCTGAATTGATGTGCAACATTTTAAGCCTGAATCAGAACCGATTCTCGATCAGAGTCTATGATCAGAGAAGGGCTGAGACAGATGATTTTGGTTGTGTACTAATCAGTTTGATAATCAGATTTATACCGCCTAGACGAGTGCCACAGCCAGAGCAGGGTAGCACATCCGGTGCACAGATGGATGTCACTGCTACGCCGATGGAGACCTTATTGAAGAGATTTCAGTCTTTCCATCCGCCTACCCTGAAGTGCACAGAGAGTGCAGTAGAGTGCGAGAGCTGGCTTGATGATATCGAGATGTTGTTTGAGTCTTTGGCATATACTGATGAGCGACGTGTGAAACTGATAGGGCATCAGATGCAGGAGGTTGCCAAGAGCTGGTGGTTGACTACGAAGAGAGCCTTGGAGCACCGAGGCATTGATATCACATGGAAAGTCTTCAAGGATGAGTTCTATCAGCGCTTCTTCCCCGTCTCCTACCGAAAAGACAAAGGAGCTGAATTTGCGAATTTGAAGCAGGGACAGTGGAACATTGAGGAGTATGTTGCTAAATTTTCTGCATTGGTACGATTTGCACCGCATGTGGCAGGGAACGATGAGGCAGTGGCCGATCAGTTCATCAACGGGCTGAATCCCGATGTCTTTACTTTGGTGAACACGGGCCGGCCTAGTACTTTTTCAGAGGCACTGAACCGAGCGAAGGGAGCCGAGGCTGGCTTGATCAGGCAGCGAGGGGCTTCCTACGGTGTTCAGGGGCAGAGACCGCCACAGCCTACTACCGTACAGTTTCCACCACCTCCTCCTCGTTTTGACAGCGGAGCTAGTGGTAGTGGCAAGAAGGAGTTTCTGAAGGCTAAAGGCAAACAGTTTAAGAAATCTGGGAGTAGTTCATCGAGTTCGAGTGGATCTCGACAGAGAGGTCAGGGGTCAGAGTATAGTGGCGCATACTGTGGTTCGTGCGGAGGGCGACATGCGACGGAGCAGTGTCAAGGAGTTCTGGGACGCTGCAACATCTGTAGGCAACAGGGACATTTCGCCAGAGTTTGTCCCCAGAGAGGTGCACAACGATTCCAGAGCACCAGATCATCAGCACCAGCGCCACAGATGGAGAGACAGGCATCTTCTGTACACTCCTTCCAGCCACCCTCTACACAGACCCAGCAGAGACCAGGAGGTAGTCAGACGGTGAGTCAGCCTCCCAGACAGCAGGCACGTATTTTTGCCCTGACAGAGGAGCAGGCGCAGGAGGCGCCAGATGACGTTATTGCAGGTAGCTGTTTTCTTTGCGGCTATCCTGCATATGTGTTGATTGACACAGGGGCATCTCATACATTTTATATCTGAACATTTTGCATTGAGATATTCATTGCCTGTTGAGTCGTTGTCGACAGTAGTGTCTATAGCTTCTCCGTTGGGAAGTGGTTTGATATCTGTGACTACTGTTAGACACTGTATGCTTCAGTTTGAGGGGCATGAGATTGATCTTGATTGTGTAGTACTTGGTTTAGCTGATTTTGACTGTATAGTTGGTATAGACATGTTAACCAAGTACAGGGCCACTGTAGATTGTTTCCACAAGATTGTCAGATTCAGACCCGAGATGACAGATGAGTGGAAATTCTACGGCAAGGGTTCCAGATCTCGGATTCCCTTAGTATCTGCTCTGACTATGAGTAGACTGCTTCAGAGAGGAGCAGAGGGCTTTCTTGTATATTCAGTAGATTTACTGAAGTCGAGCCCAGCATTGGCAGATTTGCCAGTGGTTTGCGAGTTTGCAGATGTTTTTCCTGATGAGATTCCGGGGTTGCCTCCAGTTCGAGAGGTTGATTTCAGCATAGATCTTATGCCCGGTTCTGTTCCTATTTCGAGAGCTCCGTATAGGATGGCACCGATAGAGCTGAAAGAGTTGAAAGCACAGTTGGAGGATCTTTTATCCAAGGGATATATCAGACCCAGTGTATCTCCTTGGGGTGCTCCAGTGCTTTTCGTTAGAAAGAAAGATGGTTCGATGCGACTGTGTATTGATTATAGGCAGCTGAATAAGGCAACAGTGAAGAACAAGTATCCTTTGCCGCGCATCGACGACTTATTTGACCAGTTACAGGGATCTTCGGTATATTCGAAGATTGATTTGAGATCAGGGTATCATCAGCTCCGAGTTAGAGACGTTGATATTCCGAAGACTGCATTCCGAACCAGGTATGGACATTACGAGTTTGTTGTTATGCCTTTCGGTTTGACGAATGCACCAGCGGTTTTCATGAGTTTGATGAACCGTATTTTTCAGAGCTATTTAGATGAGTTTGTTATTGTGTTCATTGACGATATTTTGGTGTATTCGAAGAGTTTGACTGAGCATGCAGATCACCTGAGGATTGTATTGAAGACTTTGAGAAAAGAGCAGTTGTATGCCAAACTGTCCAAGTGTGAATTCTGGCTGAGACAGGTTGTCTTCTTGGGGCACATTATATCGGGAGATGGTATTGCGGTAGATCCGAGTAAAGTTGAGGCTGTGATCAGTTGGCCGAGACCGACTTCTGTGCCTGAGATACGCAGTTTCATGGGTCTAGCCGGGTATTATCGTCGTTTTATCCGAGATTTCTCCAGTATAGCGAAGCCTATCACCCAGTTGAAACAGAAGAATATGCCATTTGTGTGGTTCGAAGATTGTGAAGCCAGTTTTGTAGAGCTGAAGAAGAGGCTGACTAGTGCGCCTGTCTTGACGATTCCTGCAGGTACAGGTGAGTTCGTTGTATACTGTGACGCATCTCACAGAGGGTTAGGATGTGTTCTTATGCAGCGAGGGCACGTGATAGCATACGCCTCTAGACAGCTGAAGCCGCACGAGACTCGTTATCCGATTCATGATCTCGAATTGGCGGCGATTGTTTTTGCACTTAAGATCTGGCGTCATTATCTGTATGGCGAGAAATTTGAGATCTATTCCGATCATAAGAGCCTGAAGTATCTCTTTTCTCAGTCAGAGTTGAATATGAGGCAGCGACGATGGCTTGATCTGCTGAAAGATTTTGATTGCGAGATCAAATACCATCCAGGAAAGTCGAATGCAGCGGCAGACGCCTTAAGTCGAAAGGTATGTTCTTTGTCCTTGTCGACTATAGGTGTATCGAGTTTAGTAGAAGATTGTTGCTTGTCTGGATTGACATTTGATACAGAGAGTAGACCGCAGCGACTTGCTGCGATTCAGATTGAGCCAGATCTGATTTCGAGAATCAAAGAAGCACAGAGAACTGATCCGAGCGTGCAGAGATCGATTGATATGGTCAGAGCTGGTCATATATCAGAGTATCAGGTTAGAGATTCTGTTATGTATGTGAATAACCGCTTAGTAGTGCCAGAGATTTCAGATTTGAGACGACAGATCATGTCAGAGGCACACTGTAGTCGGTTCAGCATTCATCCTGGAGGCAGGAAGATGTACAATGATTTGAAGACACAATTCTGGTGGAAACAGATGAAGACAGACATTGCAGAATTCGTGTCTAGATGCCTAAATTGCCAGCAGGTGAAGGCAGAAAGAAAGAAGCCCGGAGGTTTACTTCAGAGTTTGTCTGTTCCTGAATGGAAATGGGACCACATTTCCATGGACTTCGTGACGAAGTTACCTCGATCTTCGCGGGGCTGTGACGCAATTTGGGTAGTGATAGACAGACTGACCAAATCAGCTTGCTTTATTCCGTACAGAATGACCTATCGACACGATCAGATGGCAGAGTTGTATGTCAGAGAGGTCGTCAGATTGCACGGTGTGCCGAAGTCGATCGTATCAGATCGTGATCCACGATTCACTTCTCACTTTTGGCACAGTTTGCAGCAGGCTTTGGGTACGACTTTACACCTGAGCACTGCTTATCATCCCCAGACAGACGGACAGTCAGAGCGGACTATCCAGACTTTAGAGGATATGCTGAGAGCTGTAGTACTAGACTTTGGTACTAATTGGCAAGATTCATTGCCGTTGTGTGAGTTTTCATACAACAACAGCTATCAGACTAGCATTGAGATGGCACCGTTCGAAGCTTTATACGGAAAGAAGTGCAGATCTCCGTTGTACTGGGATGATATCTCTGAGGTACCAGAGTTAGGGCCTGATATGATTCGTGAGATGACCGAGAAAGTGAAGATCATTCAGAAGCGAATGAAGACGGCACAAGATAGGCAAGCGAAGTACGCCAATATCAGACGCAGACCGTTAGTATTTGAACAGGGAGACAGAGTATTTCTGAAGATTTCACCTTTCAGAGGCGTTGTCAGATTTGGCAAACGTGGGAAGTTGTCTCCTAGATACGTTGGTCCGTACGAGATCCTTGAGAAGATTGGCGATCGAGCTTACAAACTTGCTCTTCCTCCTTCACTGTCCGGTATACATGATGTTTTTCATGTATCGATGTTGCGCAAATATATGCCGGATGATTCTCACGTCATTCACACTGACGAAGCCGAGCTAGACCATACTCTGAGCTATGTGGAAAGACCGATACAGATTCTTGATCGGAAGGAGAAACAGCTTAGAACCAAGACTATTCCGCTTGTGAAGGTTCAATGGAGTCTTCATGGCATCGAGGAAGCAACTTGGGAGACAGAGTCTGAGATGAGACAGAGGCATCCCGAGCTATTCTTATGATGTGAGTCTTTCTTCCCGCTTTGACTTTACTGTTTTGTGTATATTGATGTGATTACTAGTTTACGAGTTCGAGGACGAACTCCTGTCTAAGAGGGAGAGAAATGTAAGGCTCGAGAATTATCGGTTGTCATTGATGTTGTGTTGACTCGAAGCTATGGTAATGCATGACATTTAGAGTGGAATTTTTGAAGCATGGCCGAAGCCACACCGCCCCCGCGGTGCTAAGACTACCGCACCCGCGGTGTAGGTGACAGAAAGTTGAGGGAAATGTGCGAAGCAACACCGCACCCGCGGTGCGTGCAAGACCGCACCCGTGGTGCTGAGACCGCACCCGCGGTCATGCAAGAGCCGCACCCGCGGTCTAGGTGCTGCAATGTTAGATTATTCGCCGTGAGCATAGCGCACCCGCGCTCTTGAGACACCGCACCCGCGGTCTGCATGCGAGATTGCCACCTTTGATTTTAATGTTGACACATGGCATGTATATATATATATATGGATTGATGCTGAATCACTCTGCTCCACTTTCAGCAAGGATGAACCGAGAGCAAGCTTAGATATCTCAATTTCTTCATGGCTTAGAAATCATTTTGTGCAAGATTTACCCATCCAAATTCTAGTCCAAGTATAGATTTGAGTTCCTTGCTTCACTAGCTTCAAAAGGATGTAAGTATATCTCCTTTTCAGCATGGTTCGAAATCTATGTATTGGGGAAATTATGATTTTGTTAGAAATATGTGTTCTTGGTATATCGAGCATCGTAGATTCGTTATCAGATTGATTTTCGGATATCGTATGCTTTTGTTCGAAATTCCAGCATGTATTATGTGAAGATTTTACAGATTTTAGCTGGTGGATTGAGGTGTAGATGAGATTATGAGTTGTTGGGAATGAATTATGATTGTGTATTATTGTTTGAGTTGATCGGTATTGCGAGAATACGCCGTTATGCCGTCAATTTGTAGCAAGACTGATTATTGACTATTCCAAGATTTGCTTGAGTTGTGGTTTGATATAGAACATTTGTATATCGTCATTTCAGATTTGAAGTAACAGGTTTGACATTTGATTCAAGATCTCGACAGACAGTGCGACAAGAAAGGTATAATTCATGTGGTCACGGGATTGCACAACTCGATTCAGATTTGATACGAGTTTCCCTAAATCACATACTAGATTGTTATTACATTTGATTATGTAATGCCTTGTTTATTGATTTATATTCGAGTCCTGAGATAGGAGAGATTGGCAGACTTGCCAAAAACTAGACGTTTCGGTGTATCGACGCATAGGAGCAGATTTGCTATATGTGTAGACCCTCGATACAGAGTTGACCGAAGTCTAGGAATAAGACGTACCGTTGCCCCGAGTGGTTGGGTAGGTAACAGACCGTCTTATTCACACCGGGATCCCTAGATTAGAAATGAGTCGAGTCAAGATTTAAATGTTGAATACAGATTTGTATTCTTCTACATGTTTAGATTTTATTCATGTTACTTGATATATTCTATGCTTTTGTACATGATTATGACATTGCATGCATCCATGTTTTATACTGGAATATGTTCTCACCGGAGTTATCCGGCTGTTGTCGTGTCTGTATGTGTGCATGGCAACAGGTGGGGCAGGATCAGGGTCACGACGAGGAAGAGAGAGTTGATAGCGTGGAGATCTCGGGCGTGGAGGATTCCTAGTGTTTCCTACTGGACTTGTAGCACTTATGTTTGTAGTTGTTATTGAACACTAGTGTATGTTTGTACGCACAGACTTGTATGTACATTACGTTGTTTAATTTCTATTGAGACATGTGATGATTTCGTTAATACATTTAAATTAATGTTAAAAGCAAAATTTTGATCCACATTTTCGAACAAAGATCCAATTAAATCCCAAAAGAATAGAGTTAGAGCCCGGGTCCCCACACAGCCGACCTATCCCTGATTAGTATTAATGGTTGACAGAACAGATGGGACATGATTAGCATATGATTTGACATGTCAGAACAATATGGTGCAATCAGCCACCCTACTATATTTATTGCTCACACACAAAAAAAGAGGTCATCATTGCTTCTTCTACTATAAATACCAGGTTCTTATTCGCATTTATCATCTTTTTAGATATTAATTGACATTTAATACTTTCATTTACTACAAACCAATCATCACAGCCATCACTTGGCTACATTGGTTTTATTGCTTGAGTATTCTGCTGACTTAAGCATCGGAGTGGTCACGTCGGACACCCCTCCGGCGCCTATTCATGTGGTTATTCTTCTTGTTCGCAGGTCCTTCAGAGTATTCGAAAAGTCACAATCCAAGTTCTGCGTCTAACTCACATTTCCTTCAATATTTTTGATAGTTTAACCGGCAGAGTTCCCGACCCGATTCGACCATTTCGCCCGGGTGGTATCATTGGCGCCGTCTGTGGGAAATCTGAGTTCTGAGGCATTGATATGGCTCCTACCCGAAGAACAGCAAACCAAGACACTTCCCAAGCTCAGGAGGGAAATAATACACGTCTCTCTGGTGCAGGTGGCCCTTCCCCTAATGGTCCTCAGCCCAC
This sequence comes from Primulina eburnea, assembly GCF_022965805.1. Classification (NCBI taxonomy): domain Eukaryota; kingdom Viridiplantae; phylum Streptophyta; class Magnoliopsida; order Lamiales; family Gesneriaceae; genus Primulina; species Primulina eburnea. The sequence goes on from NC_133110.1 coordinate 37,706,648, forward strand.
CATTCATTTAACTCCCGAAGAATTGTAGAAGATTATGACTGATGCTGTTAAAATGGCTACAGCAAAGAAGGCTACCTCTCACCAGGCTAGTCATCCTGAGCAGCAGCGTGAACAGACACAAGAGGAAGAGAGAAGGGAAGAGGAAAGAGAATCAAGCGCAGGTTCGAAGTCTCCCACTGTTGCGGAAGAACTGGAGGAGTTGAGAAAAAAGGTAAAAATGTTAGAAGGGCAGGTTGGTTCTAAGGGCAGTGTTCCCATGGTTAAGGGTTGCCCATTTTCTGACATCATTGTTCGGGAACCACTTCCCGGGCATTTTAAATCGGCAAAAATCAAGGACTACGATGGGAGTTCTGATCCTGAGGAGCACCTCGCTCGTTTCAAAAATATGGCCATGTTACATTGTTATGAGGACCAAATTAAATGTAAGGTGTTCCTCACCACCCTGGTCGACTCTGCACAAAGGTGGTTTGAAGGATTGGCGCCACAAAGCATCCATTGCTTTGAAGACTTCCAAAAGGTATTCTTGCATCAATTTAGTAGCAGCAAGAAGTACAAGAAGACTGCTTTCAGTTTATTTGAGGTGAAGAAGAGGCAAGATGAAACCCTGAGGGCATATCTCAAAAGATTCAACCGGATGGCCCTGGATGTGCCGACCTGTGCACCCGAAACGAAGACCACAGTGTTTATGCAAGGGCTATGGGAAGGGGTTTTTTTCCGATCCTCGACCAAAAAACTGCCCGGGAATTTTGAAGATCTCTTATCTCGAGGAGAGAAGTACATTAATATGGAAGAAGCGCAGAACCAGAAGAGAGAGGTCTTGAAGAGAGCAAGAGGAGATCGGGCTGTCAAAACCGAAGAGAGAGCCCCAAGAAGAACGGCTCGGGGCATTTCGCCCATGTACCTTTGAGAATCGCCCGAGACAGGGAGATTAAAGAATGCAGGTCAGATGAAGCCACCCTTCCCATTTCTATAACGAGGACATCAAGGCCAGAAAAAGGGTATTGTACCCTCCATAAATACTGTACCCACAACACCAATGAATGTCGGATCCTGGGGAAGAATTTCAATAGGCGTCCTACGTCAGCACCTCATCCCCCACGGGACAAGTCTAGACATCCACCCTGGTTGTCTCGATGCCCTGGACCGAATATCCCCCCAAAGACAGTGAGTATCCCGAGTGGAAGTAGGAGGGGAGAAGCGAGTACTCGAGAGGAAAGAATCAAGCCAGCAGAAAAAAAGGACCCCTCCCCAAGTTGAGGACTGATCAAGATGATTTCGGGAGGATCTACCGATGGCGATTCCAACCGGGCCAGGAAGGCGAGGAGTAGAAGGGAATGTTTGGAGATTGATGGAAATAGGAGGGACGAACCGGTTATAAGCTTTGGACCAGAGGATCTCAAAGGCGTGAGCCTACCTCACAATGACGCTCTTGTCATTCAAGCCCGAGTGGCTAATTACGATGTGTTGAGAATATTTGTTGACAATGGCAGCTCGGTCAATGTCATCTTTAAGGAAGCTCTGATCCAAATGGATTTGCATGAGTGTCAGCTAGAGGCGGTTGAGACTGCCTTATTTGGTTTCGCTGGGCATGCTGTATATCCTGAGGGGAAATTGCTCTACCCCTGACCCTGGGCACTGGAGACTTGAGAAAAACTGTGATGACTGCTTTTACAGTAGTAGATGCCCCGTCGTCGTACAACATCATACTGGGAAGGCCAGCCATGAATGAAATGAAAGCCGTAGCCTCTACTTACCATCAAAAAATCAAATTCCCAGTGCGAGGACATGTTGGAGAAGTTAAGGGAGATCAACCCTCTTCTCGAAGGTGTTATGGGGAGACAGTCCGGATAGATCAGAAGAAGGCAAAAAGGGAAGGGAAGGAGAAAGAACATCCTGAGGAAACCCATGGTAGAGAAGTGCTCTTTGTGGCTGAAGAAGAACAGGAAGTGGTGGAAATCGAGCCAGGGAAGAACGTCCGGGTGGCCCGAGAAATCTGCACGACTACCCGGGTACATCTCTTACAGTGTTTGAAAGCTAACATTAATATCTTTTCCTGGTCTCAACAGGAATTGTCCGGGATCTCGCCCCAAGTTGCCGAGCATAAGTTAAACGTCCTCCCGGGATCCCGGCCCGTAAAGCAAAAAAAGAGGCATTTTGGCCCCGAAAAAGATAAAATAATCGAAGAGCAAGTAGGGGAGTTGCTAAAGGCCGGACATATCAGGGAAGTCCAATTCCCTACCTGGCTGTCAAATGTGGTTCTCGTCCCAAAATCTACAGGAAAATGGAGAATGTGTGTTGATTTCAGGGATTTGAACAAAGAATGTCCAAAAGATTGCTATCCACTCCTCCGGATTGACCAGCTAGTAGACTCCACTTTTGGATGCGAGTTATTGAGCTTTCTGGATGCGTATCAAGGGTATCACCAAATCCCTCTAGCTTTGGAGGATCGGGATAAAGCCAGCTTTATTACCACCGGGGGCACCTTCTGCTATGTTGTTATGCCTTTTGGATTAAAAAATGCGGGGGCTACGTACCAGCGCCTCATGAATTTGGTCTTCCAAAAGCAAATAGCTCGGAATGTGGAGGTGTATGTGGACGACATTCTCATCAAAACTCGGGAAGGCTCTCACTTCATTGATGACTTAGCTGAAACTTTCATCACATTGAAACAATACGGAATAGAGCTCAATCCGAGCAAGTGTGTCTTCGGGGTCAAGAGTGGTAAATTTTTGGGTTTTTTGGTAACAGACAGGGAGAATCGAGGTTAATCCTGAGAAAATCAGAGCAATAATGGATATGCCTTCTCCTCAATCCACTCGAGATGTTCAGAAATTGACTGGGAGAATTGTTGCCCTGTCACGCTTCATTTCCCGATCAGCCCATCGGAGTTATCCATTCTTCCAGGTCCTAAGGAAAGCGCAGAAATTTGGCTGGGATGACAAATGTGAACATGCTTTTCAGGATCTGAAGAAACACCTGGCCAATTTACCCATTCTGGCCAAGCCCGAGCCCGGGGAGAAATTATGGGTCTACCTCTCCGCTACTGAATTTGCTGTTAGTTCCGTACTCATCAAAGAAGAAGGGACCGATCAGAAGCCTATATATTATGTTAGTCACGCCCTTCGAGGAGCAGAGGTGAAATACAGTGAAATGGAAAAGATATCATTAACTCTGGTAATGACCGCTCGGAAGTTGAGGCCGTATTTTCTTTCGCATCCCATTGTGGTCCTCACCAATTCTCCCCTCGGGAGAATCATGACTCACGCTGAAGTCTCTGGGAGAATGGTCAAGTGGACCATAGAGCTCGGGGAGTATGATATTGAATATAGGCCCCGAGCTACAATAAAAGCGCAGGCATTATCAGATTTCTTAACAGAGATTATTCAACCGGCTGAGGAAGAGGTATGGAGGGTATTTGTCGACGGCGCCTCAAACCTATCGGGGTGTGGAGTGGGGGTTGTCTTGATCTCCCCACTAGAAGAAAAAATCAAACTGGCTCTGAGGATTGACTCTAGGGTCACAAATAATGAAGCAGAATACGAAGCCGTTTTTGCAGGGTTACGTGCTGCTCGAGAAGTTGGGGCTTCACGAGTCATTATCTATTCTGACTCTCAGCTGGCCACCCAACATATTAAAGGAGCATACGAGGTCAAAAACAAAAAAATGCTCAAGCATTTAAAGCTTATCACTGCTCAAGCTTCGTCCTTGACAGATTGGAGTATCGAACAAATTCCTCGAGAAGAAAATACAGAGGCCGATGTACTAGCCAAACTGGCTGCTTCCCTAATAGAAATAAATACCCGAGACGTTCTCTGTTTTACCCAGCTAGTATCATCCATTGAAGCAGAAACACCCCCGGTCCAGAAAAACTCATGGATGACTCCTATTGTGGAATACATAAGGGATGAGAAGCTTCCAGAAGATCGAGCCCAGGCTATAAAGATTAAAAAACAGGTGCCCAGATTCGCCCTTTTGAACAATGTTTTATACAGACGATCCTTTCAGGGCACATTACTTAAATGCCTATCAGAAGAAGAAACAGAGTACGTTCTTCGAGAAATACATGAGGGATGATGTGGGGAACACCTTTGTGGAATGGCTCTGTCTCGGAAGGCTATTTTGGCTGGATTTTGGTGGCCTCAAATGAGCCAGGATGCTGCTCGGCTCGTCCAAAAATGTCAGGGTTGTCAACATCATTCTAATTTTCACCATCACCCGACGCAAATATGCAACCAATCTCTGCATCATGCCCTTTCGACCAATGGGGTTTGGATATTGTGGGTCCCTTCTCCCTAGCTCGTGCCCAGAAAAAGTTCCTCCTAGTGTCTGTGGATTATTTTTCCAAGTAGGTAGAAGCCGAGCCATTAGCAAGGATCACTGAGGATGAAGTCATCAGATTCCTATGGAAAAACATTGTTTGCAGATATGGCATCCCAAGGAAATTAATTTCAGATAACGGGAGACAATTCAAAGGAAAGAAGATCACCTCATGGTGCCAAGAAATGAAGATTATGCAATCTTTCACCTTGGTAGCTTACCCTCAAGCCAATGGCCAGACTGAAGTAACTAACAGAATCATTGTGCAAGCCTTAAAAGCTCGGCTCCATGGGAAAGGAAAAAAGGGTAGAAGAATTACCAAGCGTCTTATGGGCTTATCGAACTACACCTCGATCGTCCACTCAGGAAACCCCGTATGGTCTTGTCTACGGTTCAGAAGCAGTCTTGCCGGTGGAGATCGGACAATCTTCCACTCGGGTAGAATCCTACTCAAGCAACAATAACTTATCCCAGACCCTTGAACTTGACCTGATTGAAGAAAAGAGAGATAGAGCAGCCATCCGGATGTAAGCTTATCGCAGCAGGGTAATGAAATCTTACAATAAGCATGTTCGAACACGGGACTTTCAAATAGGAGACTTGGTCATGTAGGGAAGTTAGAAGCAAAATGGGAAGGACCCTTCAAAGTAATTAAGAGAGTCAGTTTGGGTACAGCTTATTATCTTGAAGACTCTCAAGGGCATACCCTCAAAAGGCCCTGGAATGCTTTTCATTTAAAGAAATAGTATGTTTAAAAACACATGTATTTATTGCTTCTTCCTCAAATAAAGAAATGAATTCAGAAAATTGGTTATTAAGCCCAGGGACCCGTACCCTGGCCCGGTGGACCCGTACCCCGGTTATACTTTCAAGCCCAGGGACCCGTACCCTGGCCCGGAGGACCCGTACCCCGGTTATACTTTCAAGCCCAGGGACCCGTACCCTGGCCCGGTGGACCCGTACCCTGGACCGGAGGGCCCTTACCTCGGTTATACTTTCTGGCCCAGGGACCCGTACCTTGGTCATCCATCGACCTTAGTAAAGATTAGTATTGTATTGGGCCCGCAGATTTTTGGAAAAAGAAAATTATTGGTTAATGATTGATGAAATTCATAGTTAATATAAAATTCGAGATGGTTCGGGGAATATCGGGGAAGCCATTATCAAAGGCGATGAGAGATCTCATTAACAAAGAAGACCTTTACAAGGTGCCCGGAACCCGGGAGTAAAAAAAAAAAACTTGGTTTATTTGGGATCCTGCTATTTGCTCTGCTCCTCCTCTTCGTTCGGGAGAGAGGTTGCTGCCTTCTATAAGTCTGGAAAATCTTCCCGGTCAGCTGGAACCAAAACCGCCTCCTCGAATTGTTCCAGGCATTTGTTGAAGCCTTGTTCAAAGTACGGGAAGGCCTTCTCAGCCAACATCAGCCTAAACTCAGGAGATTTTATAAAATTGTTCATCTGCTCCTCCTGAGCAGTCTTAAGAAGGGATACAGCAGCCTGGAGACCCTCAGCTCGGGCACGGGAGGACTCGGGTTCCTCCCTTAACGCTTGTGTCTCCGCTCGGGCCACCGCCAGCTCCGCCCATACCAGATCCATCTGTTGCTCCCAGGTAGCCCTCTCTCGAGCCAACGCCTGCTCGTGAAGCTCGCACAAGCGACCCACCTCTTCTCGGAGTTTTGCATGCGTCTCCTGAGCCGAGGTAGCCCGAGCATTGGCCCCTTTAGCTACAGTAGCTACTCGCTCATAAGAATGTACGAGCATCAGCTTACAAAAAAAAAATGGAGAGAGAGAGGAAGAAAGGAGGGGTTACTATTTTATGAACTTACAGAAAAGACCCGGGACGTTCCCTCACAGAGAAGCATATTGGGATGGAGTCCCTGAAGGTGTGCCACCTCATCAGGGCGCAGAAGACTTCGGATCATTTTTAGAAGGTCCGAACTGATATCTTCCCCAAAGATGTTGGGGATGACCCAAGGCCTTCCCCCAGAAGGCCCAGCAGAAGAACCAGTCATAGGAGGAGACCGGGCGATCTCCTCGACCTCATCCTCTACTACCATCATCGGCTCTTGAATGGCCTTCCTCTTTCGCTGAGTAAGAGGAGTCGGATCCTCTTCGGCAACGGGGACGGTGGATTCTTCCCGGGAAAGAATGGGTTCCTCCCGAACCACCCTTTCTGTTTCGTCCCGGCATCCTTCAGTTTCCCGGGCTTCAGCCAACGCCCGGGCTTGGCGTTCTTCCTCCTCCTGGTTTTCCCGAGCTTTTTTCTCAGCCCGGGCTTTCTTCTTGGCCGCGGCCTCCTGGAAACTCGCCCTGATCATGTCTTCGGCTACATTACAAAATCAGCATGTTAGATGACCAAGCATGCGAAGGATACGTACGGGAAAATAATGGAGAGATAATAATTTACTAGCCTGCGACCCAGGGTGATTGAACTCATCTATTATCTGATCCACGGGGTCCTCAAGCCGGGACCCAATCCCATAATAAATCAAGTTGCCCCCCCCAATCAATACCTAGGAAAGATAAGATTGTTTTTCTAGAGCCTCTCAGGCTTGGACAAAAGGGAAGAGGAATTTGTAGTCCCGGGGAAGCTCGGGTTGGAGGAGCATAGCAGAAAGACAGCCCAAGGCACTCGAAGGGAGAGTTGGGAAGTGAAGAAAGAAAAATTTTGTCTTCCATCCTTTCAGAGAGGAAGGGATATCAGACAAGAACCGGTAATACATCCGGGCGAAAAGACCCCATCATTAAACCGGCAAGAGTAAAACTAATGAAAAATTGAAGAATTGATGGGAAGTTGTTTCATACGGAACAACACAAAAGTAACAGCCATAATACGAAAAGCGTTAGGATGTAGATGGTTGAGGGAAAGGTTGAAAAATCGAGCAACTCCTTCGAATAAGTGGTGTACCGGGAAGCGGAGGCCACTCTTGAGTTGCTCAAGAAAGAAAGCATGGTATCCGGGGAGAGGGGTATCTGGGTGATCGTTCGGTCCAAGAATTCTGATTTCATAAGAAGAGGGAATAGATCCCAGAGACCGGATTTCTTCTAAGCTACTCGGGCGGAGGGTGGAGGTCATAGTGGAAAACCAAAAGGGCCCTGTTATTTTCTCTTTCCCCTTACTCGGGGAACCCAAAGGTCGGGAGGAAGACGCTTTAGTAGCCTTTTTGGGTAGGGATCGATAGGAAACAGTAGGGACACCCATCGGAATTTGGACGGATTGTTCGGAAGGGGTGGGGGAATTGTCCTCCGATCGACCTCTAACATTCTTACCGGAGGTAGAGAAGGTAGAGTTGGACATGATGAAAAAGAATGGATAAATAAGATACGGGAAAAGAAAAACTTACTGAAAAGAAGCGAAAGTGGTGGTTGGTATCCGGAGAGATCGCCAGAGAGATCTACGTAACAGAAAAGCCCGAAAGAAGAATTTGGCAGAGCTTCGTTACAAAATGAATTTGCAAGTGATTTTTGGAAAAATCGATGAACTGCTATATATAGGGGAAAAAATAAATCTATACCGTTGATCCAAAGTAGATTGGACGGGCCAGATTAGCCTCGGAATTTGAGCGGCATGATTAAGCGGGGAATTTGAAAAGACAGTTGCGGGAATCGAGGCATCATGATTGTTTACTTGCTCGGAATACGTACAGACTCTGACAACACATCAGCAGAAAGTGTCATTATGACTGCACATGGACTGCCCGAGGAGAGCAAATAAGAAAAGAATTTCAAGCCCTGGAGACATGAGGTCTCAGCACTCTATCCATAGGCCCGGGAGACATAAAGCCCTAGCGCTTATAAATCGGGATACTACGAGACCCCGGCATTTTACTTGTAGCTCGGGAGAGACAAGGCTCCAAATTTATATTTTAAGAATGGGACATCCCAATTTATCGCGAAATCAGTCTTCATTTTTCTATATCCGTTCATGGAAAAGTAAGGAGGAAGTATGCATCAATAAAATATTTTTATTATGGTCGAAAGTAAAATCGGCGCACAGTTATGTTATCCATTATCGAAGATACAGAATTCTTCCACTCAGTGATCCAGTTAGTTAATTCGTGAATTCGAAGATTCACGAAGGATTCAACGGTCATAATTTTATTCAACTGATGCCACTCTTTCCAGAGCATCATATGTAGCAGGACTTGATCGGTGGCCAGGTCTGTAACCCTATCTACTACAAACTCACGGATGTACTTCCGAGCTCTGGCTCTTTGTGCTCGAGTCGGGGCGAGACCATTCCGGTAGGTATTATCCAGGTCTTGGACTTTGTACCAAACGTTCATCACCTTCACACAGACGAGCTCTTCGATCGTCTTCTTTAACTCCTCCAGATGAGGACGCATTTCCCGAGTCACCAGAACATGCGTGCTGCTTCAAGCACTGGAATCACTCGAGCTTGACATTTTGGATTAACGACCTCCGCCTTTTTTTCCTACCCTCATATTTATAGGCGAGTGGTATTTAATATGAAATAAGTCAGAAGGTCTCAAACCAATCAAAACGTCTTCCCATTTATTCAGGAAGATGATTAGTCACAGCCATTGATTTGAACGCATGAACGGTTAAGATGAGTCTTGGGAATGGAATTGAGCAAATGGAAAGACACACACAGATATCAACACGCCAGCCCTATCATGTTCTTGGAAAGCGCAACGGTCGTTGGCGATATAAATGATAAGCAGGCGTCATAATGACGCCGCGTAACCCGAGACCATTGATTAACACAAGGCCCCGGCATTCTATTCGGTAGCCTGGGAATACGAAGCCCCGGCGCCCGGTCAATAGGTCTGGACAGCACGAGGTCCCGGCATTCTATGTGAAGTTCTAAACCAATCTTTTTAGTTTTCCAATTATTTGTTATTATTAGTTTTGTTTATATTAATCCACTTATATAAAATCAAAAGAACACGAGGCAATATTTAAGAATTTCATTAAGGAAATGGTCGGCGTCGTATTACAGATATTTCGGAGGCCACACGACCTTTCCATTCATCCATACAGTCGGTCACTTCCTGGATATGAAGGTCGGTGAAGGACTCTGTGTTCGAGATCTTGTTTAAATGATGCTATTCCTTCCATAACATGGCATGCAGCAGATTCTGATCAGTCAACAAATCTGCAATTCGAGCTACCACTAGCTCTCGTCTGTATTTCCTCATTACTAACCTTTGAGCACGGGTAAGGACCACACCGTTCAGGTGTAAGAGGCCGATGAATTGAAGTTTGTGCCAAGTACACATGACCTTGGCCAGGATGTACTCGTCAACAGTCCTTTTAAAATTCTCCACGTAAGGGCGCAACTCGGCCGGTATCTGACTCTGTGCACCAATGGAGGAAACAGTACTGCTGCAAGTACTAGAATCGCTTGAGCTCGACATTATTCTGCTAATGCCGAGGCATTTCATCCACAGGCTTATTTATAGAGGGGGCATTTAATATGAGCAAATTCGAAGAGTCTCGAGCTAATCGAAGCATACTGTCATTTATTTGGAGAAGGAGAGTTTATCGAGACTACTAATATGCAAACACGTAGATGATCAGTAAATGCCTCGAAAATTGCATCCCCAGGCAAAAGGGTGTATACGGTTATCGAAGCGTCTCAGAATATGAGAAGTTTTCTTTTCAGCAAAGATTTAATGATGATTCATGCATAATTATGACAACACCATGGTTCGGAAGATTAGAAGCCCTGGCACCTCGTCAAAGTCCCAGTAGGATTGAGGTCCCGACTTTTCACCTTATAGCCTAAGAAAGAGCCAAAACCCCGGCGTCTCACCACCATCTCGAGAAGTATGAAGGCCCGGCATGATGTTCTAAGCCCGGGGTATTAGAACCAGTCTTTTAATCAATCGTTTCAATTGTTATCAAGTATCTTATTCAAATTATTAGTGTACATTCAATAGTGAAAATTAAATCAAGGCCTCAAAAGTAAAGAACAGAGATGAACAGAATACGAATTTTATTTATTTAAGTGCATTTTTGCGGATTACATTGAAGTATTCTTCCTCTACGAAAAGTGTCCACATGGTCCTCCATTTTCTTAACGCACTGGTGGACATCTTGAGGAAGCTATCGTGATGTCCGACAGAATCTTCCTCTCCTTGAACAACATCAGTTGGTATACATAGTCGCCTTTGAAAATGTTCACCTTCTCGGTAACATTCAGGCGATCCCGGTACTTCTCCATCTTTACCACCAGTCTCGAAGCATTAGCCTCCCCGATTTCGTAAAGAAATTGTAATCTCTGAAGCTTCTCCCAGTAGCGGATAATTTTTTGGTACACTTCATCTTCCATCTCAGTTTTTCTCTTCTCGGATGATTCATGCAAAATTTCCTCCATGTCAAGAGTCTTGGGGTTACTTGAACTCGCCATTTGATGTTCCAGATAACAAGTTGGTTGATGTAATTTTAGGGAAATGATGTTTCTATATATAGGAGTAAAGGGCTAAGCACAACCGTTAATCTTTTGATACATGGACGGTTAAGATGGTTATTGGAAGTTGTACCAAACAGTTGAAAAGACGTGCATGAATATCAAAATATTACAATGATCATCCTCGAGAACATGAAACGCTTTGGATAAGGTTGCAATATAAAACATGTCCCAACAACGTACAAGTATCAGTACATTACAGCCAGCCCGGGAAATAAGTGTGTTAAGGTGATTCTCCTGACCGGGCACATGGGATCAATCGGGACAACGAGTAGACTCTAGCCCGACTATTTAAGGAGGGAGTGATGATGCCCCGATATGTCCCGGGCCATTGATAGGATCCGGGATCTCTCGGGTCATGGAGCATGCCCATGAACGGTGCCCGGGTCAGGGCGGAATACTTTCAGACCGGACATGACAAAAGCATGCATGCCCTGGGTTGTGAATTTGCCTGGGACGTGGCGCCCGGATTCTTGCACAGGTTACCCGAGGAGCCTTCTCCTCTGGCACCTCGATATGGGGGAAGCATTTAATTGCATTGACTTGGTAGATCACACATACAGCCGACCTATCCCTTATTAGTATTAATGGTTGACAGAACAGATGGGACATGATTAGCATATGATTTGACATGTCAGAACAATAGGGTGCAATCAGCCACCCTACTATATTTATTGCTCACACACAAAAAACGAGGTCATCATTGCTTCTTCTACTATAAATACCAGGTTTCTTATTCGCATTTATCATCTTTTCAGATATTAATTGACATTTAATACTTTCATTTACTACAAACCAATCATCACAGCCATCACTTGGCTACATTGGTTTTATTGCTTGAGTATTCTGCTGACTTAAGCATCGGAGTGGTCACGTCGGACACCCCTCCGGCGCCCATTCACGTGGTTATTCTTCTTGTTCGCAGGTCCTTCAGAGTATTCGAAAAGTCACAATCCAAGTTCCGCGTCTAACTCGCATTTCTTTCAATATTTTTGATAGTTTACCTGGCAGAGTTCCCGACCCGATTCGACCATTTCGCACGGGTGGTATCAACTATATTTATTGTGATAGGCTTATATTTAACGAACTCATATTCCTTGTCTTCCTTAATTTTAAGGTCGGCTTGGAATTGATTTTTTTCTCACAAGCCAAAGGATCTTCATTGTAGTTTTCTTTGATCATTTTTTTGATATCTTATATGAATACTTTTGATTCGAACTCTACATCCTTCTGATATAAAACTATTTTGAGGAATTCTATTTCTTCTGTTTGGCGGTTTTGATCTCCTCTTAATTGAAAAATTGTTCCTCTAAATCGTCTAGAATCCTTCATTTTTGAATTCAGAAGTTTTCCTTCATCAACATGCTTGCTGCAAAAATGGATTGACAATTTTCACTAAAATGTCTCATTTTTCTTTGGATTATGACTTTATGATCACTTGGTGCTGTGTACACTAATCTTCTAGTCTCATTTTCTTGTATATAGGATTTAAACATTTGCAATAAATTATTTCTTGGCAGAATGTCTGCTCCTATATTATGAAAATAAATCAGTGGTATTTTCACCTTGTCAAGGTGTTTGTCTAGCACGTTTGATTAATATTTCTGTTATCTTAATCCTTTACGTGGGATTAATATTCGCTTGGAGAAATTTGTTTAGCAATCTGAGATAATTCTTCTTCCAATTATTTTGTAAACACTTTTATTTTTGCTGCATATATTACTGCTTTGGAATCAATATAAAAAACAAAATATTATGCCTATATTGTGCATATAACTCACTATTGAGATGTATTTTTCGAGAATGTGATCGTTGTCATTGGATTTACCGCATTTTATCCTATGGATTCTATTATATTTTCAAGACGTTTCAAAGGTTTGTGTTCCTTGAGAAACTCTAGCTCAAGAAATAATTGATCTAGTTCTTCATGGGATTCTTTTGATATGAACTCCAATTCACCAATATTGATCATTCCCAATAAATTCTTATCATAGATTGTTCTAAATAGTATATAGTTTTATAAAGAAATTGATTTGATTGTCTTGTATTATCAAATATTGTTTTGATTTCTCTTCAACCTTCTGGACATTTATGATTTCCTATTGTCGAAAAGTTTTTTAGCATGTTTTGGGCTTCCTGAATAAGTGTTTTTCTTCACATGTGACTTATTATTTCTCTTCCTAAAAAGATAATATTCTTGATTCCAGTTGAAGACTTTGATTCCCTTGTAAAATCAGTTTGTCTTGGATCTAAATTATTTTTTTTTGTATTACAAAAAACTCGATTCTTTTTTGATAAATTGTCCGATCAACTTTTACAACTATTTCTGATATTTCAATAAACTCATTTCTGTTAAAAAAAATTATGATTAATGTGCATTAGATAAAGCATATGCAATTTGATAAGTAATAGAATATGTTCTATTATCATTTTTCATCATCATATTTTCTTTGAAATTTTGATGTAATGTTTAAACTCGACTGAAATCTCGATCTGTCAGGTTGTAGGATATTCTTGGGTAAATTACTCCTACATCTTTTCTTGCACATTGATTCCTTGATATTGTTCCCGTATTGAATCTTAAAGATTACCATTCATTTATCGAATATAGCAATGTCAATAAATGGATCTATTCCTTTTTTAAAAGTAGCTTCTATCATAATTTGGATTGCTTTGATATGAATCAAGGACATAGTTCTAGCTACTTCTATATTGCGTTTTTGTAATTCCTCCTTAATTTCTTCAGAAAAATTAATTGTGTCTCCATCCGGTTTTCTCTAAGTTCCATTGGAATTGTCATTTCGCTTTTGGAAACTTTATAAAATAGATTATGTTTTTTGTTTCTTAGGTCAAGATGTTCTAAGAACTTTTTTACCTTTCATGCAGAGAGTCATTGTTATCTCTATAAGATATGACTTTCTCTCATGATTTTTGGACCATATTATTTGATATTTATGTCTGGCTAAATAAACCACACAATTCTTCATGTGTTTCGTATCGAAACACCTAGTCTTTAGTAAGATATGATTATATTCCATCAGATTATTCATGACTCAAGATTTCTTTTTTTTTTTCCATATATATTCTGGTCTGAATGAATATATGCAAACCAATAAACTTGAACTAGATCTTTGTAATAAATCGGTTTTCAATATCTGGAGTTGGTTCGAAGCGTTTTATCCCCTTTTTTGTTATTTTTTGGATATTTGGTCGAAATAGTACTTCTTGCTCCACATGTTCAACAATTAAAATCTTTAAAACTTTCACAAGCTCGGGTTTGAGCTCTTTCTGAAAGTTTTATTTTTTGGTGTACGTCCCATGCTTTGAGATGAGTTCGATACTTGGGATGACATCCTACTTCTTGATGGTCCATTTCTTTGCCCGGATTTGTAAGATCTGGCTTTTTGTCTAGACCATATTGTTCTTGTTTTCAAGAACTACTTCCACTTCTTCTTCTTCTGTCATAAGGATGAGATTTAAAACTCTTATATTTTTTGCTTTTGTAGCTTATTTCCAATGATTATTTGAAGATCATTTTCTTTACAATATAAAAGAATATGGCTATTAATATCACTAAATCGTTTGTAATTATTTTTTAATGATGTCATATGAGACCATTCTGCCAATTTTTCTTTAAGAAAAAAGGCTATTCGTGCCAAAATATTTGGATTGCCAGTGACATATTCCCTAATTAGTATTCTTCTCAAGAGACTTGACATTTTGGCAAAGAAAAATTGTATTGCTATATTTTCTTCAACCCATGAATTCCATATATATTTAGTGAATAATATAATATATTTGTTCATCAAACAGATGTCATGTAGTTCAAGATTATACAAAGCTTGAGTATATTTCTCTTTCTTCCCCGTGTCTTGACTGTTAAAATAATCTACCCCTATAAATTGTGATTAAAATAGGGTAGTCATTCTCCTATATATCTCACTAAGAGATTCTATTTCTAAGACCATCTCTTTGGTTTCTGCCGAAGTCATGTCCTAGGAGATTTTAAGTAATCCCATTAGACTTATTTCTAAAAGTTTAATGAATCGTCATTCTTCCATCTATCTCACTAAAACATTCTTCGGCTGGGGTTGAATCTTTGGTTTCTACTAAAATCATGACCCATACTATTTTTAGTGATCTCATCATATTCATTTCTGAATGTTTAATAAATCCTTGTTTGTTGAGATCAAGTGTGCATGATGTGATTCTTATAGTTTATGTCCAATCATCTATGAGATCTTCTCTGTTTTTGAAATCCAGTATATCAAGGTTAAACAAAACTTCATAAGGATGTACTGGTTCTAAAACAGACTTTTCATAAGGTGTTTGGTGCAAGAGAAATCCTTGATCTTATGTGCTTCTCCACCTACTTGGAAATATCTTTGGGGTCCTCTCGTATTTATATTATGAGATCCCACAATTTTTCTTGATGGTTCATGAGAAGATGACCAAGTTATCGAGGGAGGTCCACCCTCTGTTGTATTCATTTTCAGATATCGTATATTGATATTCGCAAAAGACTCTGCAAGGTCTTGAATATACTTTAGAACAATATTTTCTATAGTTGTCATCGGCTTAAATTTTTTTAAGACTTTTTAAATAAGATTGATCATTTTCTCGTCGGTTAAAGGTTTTGGCATTACTTTGGCCTTCTCTATTTGGTGTAATAAGGGTTCAATACTAAATGATGATGGTAACTTTTATTCGAATATCATTTTACTAGAATTTGTTTGTTTTTATAGAGTTTAGATTTTAGTTTGAATATCTTTTAATGTTCCAAAAATTTCTTTTTGTTTTCAAGGATTTCCTCAATTTTATGTGATACATAATATAACTGACTGTCATAGTTTTATACTGTGTTTTGGATCTTTTTAAGATTTCCGGAGAGTTTAGAGTAATTCAGGACTATTTATAGGAATTTATTGCTTTGAATCACAAGTTTACCTTAGGACTCTGATGTGTTTTTCTTTGCTTCTTATGTCTAACCTTAATTAGCTCTTATTGTAAATATTCCAAAATATTGAAATAAGACCAGTAAATATTTAATCTCGAACATATGTTCATATCTATAATTTTTTAGAAAATTTCCTCCTCAAACTACATAATAATAGTAACATTGTATGTTTAAAATAATTTTATCTCGTCTCTGATATCATTTTTGACTCAATTATAAAATCAAAGATATTTCCGATCATTTTGTCAAAAGGCAAAAACTTATGTGAGACGGCCTCACGGGTCGTATTCGTGAGACAGATCTCTTATTTGGGTTATCCATGAAAAAGTATTATTTTCTATGCTAAGAGTATCAATTTTTATTATGAATATGGGTAGGGTTGACCCGTATCACATATTAAAATCCGTGAGACGGTCTCACATGAGACACACTCTTGTCAAAATTAGAGAGTCCAAACTAAAATTTTGTCTTTAAAAATAAATCTTCAAATAAACTTGAATTGAGAATTTTTCTCTAACTTACTCTTTAAACAACATATTTATGTATACATGTGTTCTAATGTATATATTTCTATAAGCGCATTAACAATAATTGCTCAGTATATTACTATCTTAGCAATATTGCATAATCATTGCATGTATCTAATTAAAATATTTTTTTAAAAAAAAGTATCTAATTATAAAATATTGATATTTTAAAATTTCAATATCAATATTAGTTATACACTTTACATGAGCAAGGATATTTTGAAACTCTCGAAACTATTAAAAGATAAAGATAATAATGTAAAAAATATTATATTGTTTCCACTTATAATTAAATTTTAGATAAGATAAAAGAACCGTGCAATATCGTTCATAGTCATCCTTCACAAACAAAATTTTAAATAACAAAGCTACCGATAAAATGATGCATAATGTATGAAATAAATATGGCAATATTTATCATTGTATAACCTTTTGTCAAACTTAACTCAAACATTGAATAAAATAAAGATGTATAATCAACTGAGAGAATGTCTCTTATGAGACGGTCTCACGAATCTTTATTTATGAGACGGGTCAACACTATCGATATTCATAATAAAAAGTAATATTTTTAGCATAAAAAGTAATATTTTTCATGGATGACCCAAATAAGAAACCCGTTTCACAAAATACGACTCGTGAGACTGTCTTACATGAGTTTTTGCCATCAACTAATAAGTCAACTATCGCAATAATATAAAAACTCATGTGACACGATATTACATGTCAATTTTGTGAGATGATTATTCTATTTGACTCATCCATTAAACAATATTACTTTTGATTTTAAGTATAGACATTATTGACTCGTCTCACCAAAAAAAATATGTGTGCCCGTGTCACAAAAAACATATTCTCACAATAAACATGATTTCAAGTGGGGGTAATTTATTTTGTTTCTAGTATTATTATTATTATTATTTTTTGGTGAGAAAGGATATTTTAAAAATCCAGATAAATGTATATGAAAACAAACTCTATTCCATTTTTTAATGTTAATTATTTATACATAGCTACAGAGTTATAGGCTTCACAAGAGAATCAAAATAAATTGAAAAGACTGGTAAGTAACAAGTCGAGAATTAATGGTGTGTATTCATTTGATGATAATATAATTTGGAGTATTTGAACAATTTCTTTTACACTGTAGTGATCAAATGTAAGAAATTGCAAAAGCACAGTTTCATCAATTTCCAGCTACATAAGAGATCATGGGATCATTCCATCACTCACCAATTCTTCTAATCCTCTCCTCAGCCTTTTCGAAGCAACACGACATTGATCCTCAACCAATCCCCCGAACGAGATCCTAAGATACCCGGGAGATCCACAAGAACTTCCAGGAATCAAAACAACCCCGTGTTTACGAGCAAGCCATCGAACTACTTCAAAATCTTCGGTAAACACATCCGGGAGCTTAGCCCACAAATATATTGCACCTTCTCCTCCTTTGATGGCATCCTCCCCTAACGGGGACAGTGCATCTAATAACAGTTCTCGGTTTTTTACAAGGTTTTTGACTTGATCGGAAACCCATTCAGGTCCCATTTCCAAAGAGTGGAGAGCTAGCCGTTGACAGATTATAGACGCGCAGATGGGTATGTTGTCTTGGACTTTAAGAAGTTGAGCTGCAAACCCTTGTACATGTGTAGGGTACGCGATCTGGAATGGAAAGTTTAAGATTCTACGATCTGCTCTGTACGTGTTTACTAAGATATCGAATTTCACGACACACAAGTAAAACGGTAAAAACTTGAGTTTAGGTGGGGGAGAGTCGCAATTTCCAATACAGAGGTTGGTAGCAACCTTGGTTTAAAATGATGGCACACAAAAGCTGATGATTTTGTTAATTCCCAGATTTCAAATAAAACAATGAAAGATCGGAAGCTTTCACTTACGTATCCAACTCGCCATCCCATCATCCCATAAGCTTTAGAAAACGAAAAAATATTGACTACGTGATCGCCCTCCACACACACATGCTTCCGACCATCATACATAAAATACCTGCAACACGACTACTTGTTCGCAAAATAGCACACCAGAAATGTATTGACAAATTGATTGGAAAAAATGACGACTCACTCGTATGTATTGTCAACTACAAGCCAACATCCAGCATTTCTGCAAACATCTGATATTTTCTGCTTAAAGACAATAAATCCACACAAGATAAAGACATAATGAATTAATGGAACAAATGGGAAAGAATGCTTATAGACAATATTAATCATAGCAAATAATGCTTTGAAACTAGCTTCATTTTGATAAATGTTCAATTGAAATTTAAGCTCGTTCAGAGAGAGAGAGAGAAACCTGAAGAAGAGGTTCTGGGATGTAGGTTCCTGATGGATTACCAGGATTTACGACAGATACAAGCTTCGGAGTTGGTTTTGTCTGCAGTAAGGTCCTCTCTAGCCAGTCTGAAGATGAATGAAACTTTGATATTTATACAACAATAACAAGCCTTAGTCCTACTAAGTGGGGCCAGCTATAAAAAGAGAAAAATAATACGGGAACTATACAATAAATTAGTTTTTGTGCATGAATGTCTCAGAAAATTTTCTTTCCTTAACATTGTTGCCAGTATACTTGATAAAGTACGATGTGATTACATTCCTATTTGCCAAATTTCATTCTTTAAACGCCCAACAATATTGTTCAATAGCTTTCACAGGGCCTTCCACTAAAACCAAAAAAAAAAAACCTGTAAGGGCACTGCCATATCCAAGGACTCGAAATAATGTGATCCATTAAATCATCTGTATCTGTCGTGTTCAAGGCCTCTTTGTTCCTCCACTTTTTTAAACCTTGATTCACATTTTTCATAAAGGAATCTCAAATCTGAGACTGAAAAAATCCATTATCTCATGTCTAAGGGATTCCTCGATTCTGGCCATAGGAACAATGGAACTTGACAATTTAAAATTAAAACAAAAGAAAAAATAAAAATAAAAATCATCAAGAAGATGCCAAAAAAAAAGAAGGAAACTACCAAAGCAGAGAAATTCAGAGCCAAATATAGGGAAATTAACAAAACACGCCTATTAAAATCAATTTTGTATCATGTATGACATATGGAACTAAGAAATTAACCTGCATCTGGATAGAGTGTCTTTGGATCCCCAGGACCAACCAAAATGTTAGTTACCCCGGTCATCTGAAATGACATGTATGAGTTGAAGTAGTATGGGGCAAACATGATGACAGAATCCCCAGTATCACACAGCGTCAGAACGATATTCACGAAAGCCTGCAACAATTTGGCGAGGATTTTTCTTTTAAGTTACATGTATCTGAAGTTCTAGACACAGCTACGAAAGTTAAAAGAATGATGCAGTGGTTTGGAGATGAAAAAATTATCATGTGAAGCTATGTAAAACACAAAAGTGGCCAGAGCTTTGGCATGCATCATCAAAATTTATTCATGTGCCAATTAACAGTTAGCAGGAGTAATGAGGGAAATCACAACGTGCAAGATTAAAACCTCATTTGCCTACTTTCAAGCTCAAGAAACTGGCATACTATCTATACAGAGGTCCAAAGAATAAGGACATCAAAACAAGTAGACGAGCATCATAGAAAGGCAAATAAATATCGAAGGTATCATAGCGAAAATCTAGAATCCTTAGTGCTGTCATTCATGACAAGCAATGTCACTTAACCTCTTCACAAAATGTAAAAATTTCAAATCCAAACATCCTGCCCACCTGATTAGCTCCAGCAGTCACCATCACCGAGGAATTACACAACTTATTTTCATTGAGTAACTGCAAAAAAAAAAAAAAGCAACAGATAGTGTTTCATAAGACTGATTAAGATAAAGATTTAGAAAAGACGACATGCTACATTATTTCACTCGTTATAATTTGAGGGAAGACACCACGCCATTAAAATAACTCCGTGAAGTCAGTTTTGGGTACACAAACAATAACATGAATATTAACAATTAAGGCATGAATAGGTACCCTGAATCACATGCGCTTCTTTATGCAATAAGTGATGTTTATAGAAACAAAGTTCAGCACAAAACTATAATCTAACAAGTGTCACCTTTTTCATTAATGCTTCCCTCAGCTCAGGAAGACCTTCATCGGCACCATATCGACTAACTGAAGGATCCCATACTATTTGTTGCACCTTTTCTAATGCCTTCTTTGGTGGTTGCCAATACACTACGCCCTGTTGAGCAACATGTCCAGGACGTACTCAGCAGCCGGCAAAATTCTTTCATAACAAAATGCCAATTGATATGTAGATGGAAATATCGTTATCCATGAAATCTTTGATTTGATGTCCAGGTGGTACAAGATATACTGTACACAAGCAAATGTACCAAGACCATAGACAAACAATGATCAGGGGAACAATTATTATTATTATTATTATTATTATTATTATTATTATTATTATTATTATTATTAGTTTCTACTGGTGATTGACATTGAAATACAATTTAGCCATATGCCTGAATATTCAAAGAAAAGCAAGCTCCTGGTGGTTCAGTCAGGTAAGAAGAAAAGAATCGGAAAGGAAAAAGAAAGAGATGAGCCAGTTTTTGTATTATGTTCGGAACAACAGTACGAAATCAACAGATCAAGATCTTTGCTCATGGTTCAAGCCATCGCACCACCAATAGCCAGCCAAGTTACACAGTGATATACCTTGCGGTCCCAAATCATCAAGTAATATGCAAAATTTGGATATACCTTAGTCCAGTGATGCAATCAATAACTCGACGAAATCATTGACTAGCATAAACCATCTTGGTAACAGCAATCCGATACAAGTCGAAATACAGTTATTTCAATCACATCCATCATTTAGAAAGAAGACTGAGATTCTACACATGCCAAGTTTAAGGAATACAATTTCTTTATTCCCAAGAATCAGGCACCAAACGCTTTCACATGAATATCACTACAAACATATGTTCTGCAGAGCTATACAAAATTGAAAAAAAAAAAGGGAAAAGTGAGACAAACCTGAGCTAAAGAAACACAATCCTTCAAACCACGGATCAATTCTTGAATCTGAGATTCGAAACATAAAATCCATTTATTCCAATTCAAGTAAATACAGTCTCTTTTCACAATACTAAGGCAATTCACAATCGACTACTCACTAAGGCAATTCACAATCAACTACTCCAGAAACTAATGAAACTAAACTGAAAAATTGAATACCTGAACCATCACAGGAGTATCAGTAAGCAAAGCCCTTCTCGCCAGAGTCCCGTAAGAACCCATTTTGCCGAAAAATATTTCACCTTTTTTTTTCCTCTAACCCAAGAATGCAGATGACTCCAAATGAAACGGAAATGTAATATATTGACCAAGTTTACAACTTTTGGCTTATTCTCAGCTACCCATCAAAGATTATCGCTTTTCAACACCTAAAGATTGGCGAAGCGTCATATTAAATTGTTGGGATCAGAAAAAGATTAATTAAAAAGTTAAAAATCGGGTTCGTTTCAGTTTGTAAAACCTATCATCACCGCCAACCATTTTGTTAGAATTCCATAAAGTTGCGTGAAAGTTAGGAAAGTAGAAATGTAGAATAGGGTTCCACAAAGATTATTCGCTTTTCTTTGTCCATTATTATCATTATTACTATTGTTATTATAACAATATACAATTATAAAATAAAATTTCAAATACAGTCTTTCTAATTTTTATGTTTTATAAAATTTACATTTTTGTATTCTCAATATTTATTCATTCATTTTATAATTTCAACAAGATAATTTCGTAGACAAAAACCCATCAAAAGCAAACCTGAACAGTTTCGATTCCAACGAAACAGGTTTGGTTCCATGGTTCTTGGGGGCCGTGGTAGGGTCTAGATCAAACTCGCAAAAACTTCAGACTTTATGTAAATAATATAGATATGTAAAATCCGCGAACTCTTCTGTTTTATTTCATCTTTACAAAGAAGACAAGAAGAAGAAACTAAAACAACCAAACCGATGCCTTCCAAGAACAAAAAACGAAACAAGAAATCCTAGGAACAATATCTAATGACTCAGGCACAATTGCAGCAGCAGATATCCAGACAGCATTCGCAGGTCTCGTAACAACAGCAGCAGCAACACAACGCGAATAAGCTGCGCCGAAACAACTCCTCAAAATATTAGAATAATCATAGGATCCACAAACATACTTACAAAATCATTGGTTGATTCATATATCACCCGCGGAACCGAGAAAAACAGTGGACCGACCGGTGGGTCAAGTAGTGAAAAAACAATGGTAAATCTTTAAAAACAAACAAAGAAACTAAACTGACCAAGCGTAGAGGCATCCTTTCTCTTCATGTCTTTTTCTAACATGGTATGTATAGGACATTTCTTGGTTTCCTGGAGCATCCATGGTTTCTTGACTGAAAGTGGAGCAATCTCAATAGATGTTTGGTTTATATAGAGGAATTGCGAATATGCTTGACTTGTAAATGGAGGATTTTAACTCTTTTATTCTTGGCTAAATTATAATATTTGCTCAATTTTTCGTAATATTTATTTTGGACTAACCAACAAGAAATATATCAAATCATATATAATCTCGAGAAGCCTAAAGTTTAATGAGTTTGTCTATTGTATGACGATCTCACGAATCTTTATCTGTGACTCTTAGCATGAAAAGTAATACTTTTTCATGGATGTCTCAAATAAAATATCTGTCTCACAAAATACAACCCGTGAGACCGTCTCACACAAGTTTTTGCCAAGTTTAATTTCATTTAATTTGTAAATCATGGGTGTATTTGATGGACAAATATTTTTAACAAATACCAAAACTTATATGTATAAGGTGAGCATGTTTTTATATTAAATTTTTTATTAATAATATTTTCTGATTCTTGTTAAAATTATTAGAAATTTAGGGAAGATGGTCCCCAAAAATTGTGAAACTTAGCTTAAATTAGTCAAAACTGAATGTGTAAGAAAGATTTAGGTCAAGGAAACCAGGGGCCGTTCACAATTAATCGATAAAATTAACTTGCGACATTTGACAATATTATATATTCTACTTCCCCATTGTATCAAAAAATAAATAAATAAATAAAACCGAAGATAAATGGTTCGAAAAATATTAAGTCAAAGTTTAGACATTAAATTTTGGGGAAATTTTTTTTATATAAATTTGAACAATATATTTATTGAAAACAAGATTGGTTGGTCTTAAATATATATTGTTATTGAAAAATTATAAGAAGAAGCTTCCAAATTTAATGCCTCAGTCTGTCAGCAGGTAGTTGGGTAGATCAATTAATTAAGTTGAGATAAAAAGTAATTATTATTGGTTCGACATTAAAGTCTTTTAATTTTCTTCTGATATAATATTTTTTGAGTAACTTTATTAAATAAAGTTTTAAGTTTACATCTATTAATAAAATTAACAATGATTCAAATATAAAAATTGAATAATAAATAGGTATCAGAAGGGTTAAATCCAAGGGTAGAAATCATGATTCAAATATAAAAAATTGAATAATAAATAGGTAGAAATCATGCTACCAGAAAAGTATATCGTAATGTTAAATCCAATGGTCTAAAATTCATTTGAACATGTCGGATCCATAAAATATAGACCTCACACGGTTAAATTAAAATTGGACCACTGGATCTAACGTGAGGGAAGTAATGATACACGTATAATCATATTTGTAAAAGAATTCTTACGATACAAAAAATTCAATATAAAAATTTCATTTATCAAATTTTATGATAAATTCAATACAAAATCTTATTATATAAACCGGATCAAAATGATTATTAAAACAACTTAAAATTTTAACGATAAATATTGGACTATTAATCTATCCTTATTTAATCCACTCAACCAAACACACCCTTAATATATAATATAAGGATAAATAAGATGTAGGATATTATATTTAATGTTTGGTATGATTTTAATAAGAGTGATTAAATTTATATATTAGATTGTAATGACAAAATTAACATTATCATAATAAATTTTATAATTTCAAAGTTATTGCTTGAGTTCATATTTTTTATCTGTTCATGTGTCGATAGTGCTTGCATGATTTATTTATTTTTACCTATTTTTATATATTATATAATATGATAATTGAGCCATTGATTTTGTGAGTCAAGTCAAAGATCAATTTTTAAGGTTAATCAAGTGATACTAATAATTTTATTGAGATTTATAAAAATTATTTATATAATTGTCTCGAATTCATTTATATAATTGTCATATTATTTAATATATAAAAATAAATAAAAATATTTATTTGATTTTAAATTCTACCTACTAGATATATTTATAAAAATCATTTATAAATTGAAGGTAATTAAGTCATTTATAGTGTATTTTATCATTAAATTAAAATTATCATATTTAA
Source organism: Primulina eburnea (assembly GCF_022965805.1). Classification (NCBI taxonomy): domain Eukaryota; kingdom Viridiplantae; phylum Streptophyta; class Magnoliopsida; order Lamiales; family Gesneriaceae; genus Primulina; species Primulina eburnea. The sequence goes on from NC_133110.1 coordinate 37,731,255, forward strand.
TAGAAGAGACATTTTATCCTTCTAAAAAATTATTTATCAAGGGCTCATGATAATTCATGGGCTTTTTAAAAAAATACCAACTGTAGGATAAAGAGGATTATTTATCAATCACTCCTTTATCTCATGTACCAAACTATGTCTTATTTTACTTTTAACATTATTTAACGTGAGAGTATCATTCTTATATTTCTTATATATAGATAGACAAATTGTAAATTGTAAAGCCAGCGACAATTCGAAAATCAAACTTACAAAAATCTGACACTGTCAAATTTGGTGCTCAAGTTTTCGAATTAAGGAGTTGGACTGAAATTATGATGTTTTTTTTATTAATCATGTAATGATTAGCAGTATTTATGAAACATATTTTCGCTACTTATGAAATTATATAAGGATAAAAAATAACACGATTTCATGCCAAAATTAATAGAGCGTAACACCTATAAATAAACCCCCAAGAAATTCGAAAATCACATCAAATTTTTTGAAATTTTCAAGCACAATACACACATATTTTCATGGAAGGTAGACAAATTAGAAAAATAGAAAAAAGGAAGAAAGAGATGCGCAACGTGAATTTCATTTCTTCTGTACTGTGAATTTACAATTGATGAGAGAGATATATACAATTATGTTGTAACTGATTGATTCATCTAGATTATTCTTAAGACAATGGGCTAGCCATATATCCTATGAGCTTAAGACAACGAGCTCTATTAGTTTGTTTCTTGGTCTTCATGAGTAACTTTAACTAGACACAGGCAGTAAGCGAAGAGCCACAGAGTTTTCTTCAAGTTCGAGTTTTATGCAGCAATCCGTTCTAAGACAAATCTATAAGTGAGCTTTACTATTTTAAATAATATTTATGTTTTAGTTCGATCGATCATGATATGTTTTTGTTCCATTCGACTTTTGTTAGTTCTATTCTATTTTTGTTTCGCTATGATTCATTGTTTTATGATTCAACACAAGTGTGTTCAAATGGACTATTATAATTCGAATTTTATATGATAATATAATCCTGAAATATGACAATTTATGGCCTTTCGGCGTTAGGTTATAGTAAACATGATATGAATCTGAATTGGTGGGTTATATAATAAGCGTTGTATGAATTGACCCCTTAGAGTAATAACATATAGAATACTAGTCAGTAAATCGTGGAAGATAAGATGAAATATTATTGTTATACGTCTGTGTTTTGTTCATGATAAATCCTGCTTTTGTCATGTTATGCTCTTTTCGAAATCATTTGTATACATATATGTCATTGTTATTTGTTTTGTTCGATCTACCCCGCTTGTCAAGTGCTTCACAAAACCATCAACCCCTTATATTCCCTTCTCATATAAGACTGAATAAGAATTCGAAGAGGAAGATCATACCTAGTTTTGGGAAATGTGAAAAGAAGAAATTTAGAATTGCTGTTGCTATTTGATTTCCACTACCGTTATGTTGATAAATTTTAGCTTTTGCTGATATATTTAGCGTATTTTTGCATTTTTGGATGTAAGAACATATTTTTTTATGAAATTATGTACTGTTTTGATTAAGTTATGTACTTTGTGGTTTGTTGTTTTTCGAATTTTATTTGAAAATAATGCCGATGTCACGTCTCAGGTTCGGGAAATTAAACAAATAGTAATTCATGCTCCTCTAAAAAGATAATTAAATGGGAAAATTGTAGTTTCAGACTTCTATGTTTGACTCTTTTGCGATTTTGCTTATCTATATAGTTAAATTTCAATTTTGGTCATATATCTTTCAGTATTTTGTAATCTTTTTTCTCCGATAATGTTAATGCGGCACTGAACACATTAGCGACACGTCGTCTTCATGTCAATGTCACGTAAAAAAAAGGACTAAAACTGAAAATGATGAAGAAACCGAAGTAAAACTAAAATTTGACAACATAAATGATCAAAAATCGCAAACAAACAATTATAAAAGGCCAAATTGCATTGTTCCTTAATTAAATGATAATTAACATAACAAAATTGGCAAAATAGATATCTTAAAAAAATAATGAAATATCAACCAACATAGTATACAAGAAATAATCTTCTTCAACAATGTAGGTGTAAGGTCCAAAACACAATGATGAAATCTAACTGCATGCAAATTTAGGAAAAATGAAAAAATGACTATTTAAATGGTTTTAATGACATTAATTAATTATGATGCGCATGATTATATGTTTAAAATGTCCCTTTCTACATGAATGCATAAAACTGTGTTTTAAAAGGTTATTCGAGATACGATCGATGAACGAAGACCGTGGACCATATAAGAGAAAATATTTCATTAAATAATTAGTTTTAATTGTTTAATGTGTGGTGTATTTAAAATGAAGTATTTTTATACCCCGTGTCGTATTTTTAAACGGTATTCATTTTTCGACGAAAATATGAACTTTTCGAGAACTGAGCTAATACTTTTACAAACTTTCCTAAACAAAATATTTTAAATATAAACTAATGGGCGGCTTAATGGGCCTAAGCTTGCACCATGTATTTTATTTAAAATATAGAGCCATCAAATCCTCCCCAAAACCCCATAACCACACGCCCCACCCCTCTCTAAACCTAATAGGACTCTTCCTTCAGCATCAAGCACACACACCACATGTAATTTGTGAGAGGAAGCCCCGGTTTGAAAAAAAAAAAATCAGTAATTCCCCTTCTACGTCGACGTTCTTCGCATAACAAGTAGATTTTCGAGCATAATATATGCAAAGGCACGTCTTAATCTCTATTTTCTTATCTTTCACACCATATTATAAGATTGATACATGCTTGCATGCATAAACATGGTATAGTTTCGTTTTTATGGGCATACATGCATACAACTCATGTTTTTGTGATTCAAAACTTATGATAATGATGCACAAAGGGGTTTCCTGTAGGGTAGCTTGGAAGGACGTTTTCCAACATGTTAAGTGTAAGGCCCGATATTATATCATTTTAATTCGAGATTAATTAATTTACGAATCTTGGAATAATGAATTAAATTCCATGGTTTTTATAATTAATTAGAACTAACATTGAATTAAAAAGAGTTTTGAGGACTAAATTGCAAATAGTAAAGATTTCAGGGGCTAAATTGCAATTAAGGATTTGAGTGGGACACTTGTCTCCACCATGCAACTTGATATATATATATTTGCAATTTCCTTCAAACATTGGCAGCAAACACCCGAGAGTTCCATCGAAAATTCCTTCAAGTTTTATTAAAGCTTAAAAATTTGATTTTGTACGATTCGTCTATCAGAAATTAAATCCGGACACAGTACCGTACTCCTCTCGACGAGAGCTACAACTGGACGTAAGTTTTACTACGTTTTGACATGTTTTGAAATTATGCTATTGTCAGAATTGAATAGGATTCATATATGATGTTCTTGACATGTTAGACATCGTAGAATCGAAGTCAGATCAGAAAACGGATTGATTCTAGAATTGTTATGATTTTCTGATTATATTGATTGAGAATTGAATAGATTTGGATTACAGACTGGTTACAAATTGTATCGAATATGGGTTATGATTTGTAATTAATATCTGGTGATGTGGTATTGACGGGGATACTGAGTTTGTACCGTTATGCCGATGATTTGAATTAAATCCAGGTTAATCAGTTTCGGTGTTGAATTGAGATTGGAAAATTAATATTAGTATTCTCGATATTTCGTTTCAGATTTACAGAGACAGTCTTGAGTTCATAACTGATATTTCTGCAGATCGAGAGTACTAACGAAAGAAAGGTGTAAGTCAATGTGGTATTGGGAGATCGACTTGAGTCGGTTTAGACTTGAGTTTCCCTAAATCACATACTTTACTTTATTGCATTGATATTGCATTGATTTGATTGATATACTTGTTCTCTTGATTTATAGATAGCAGGTATCAGACGAGTAATCTTGTGACAGAAGTGCCTGATAGTGGTGGGATCGCCACGGGCACATTGCACGATGTCACAGGATAGTGTATACCTCTTGGGACGAAAGTGCCTGACAGTGGCGGGATCGCCACGGGCACATTGCACGATGTCTCAAGATGGGATATTAGCGATAGAGCTACAGTCCATGACGGTTAGGTCAGGACACCGGATGTTTGGTTATATCGAGTAATATGATTGGAATTCTTCTATTACAGAATTCGATATAGGAACACGATATTTGGTTATATCGAGTAATAGGATCAGGGTTCCTTCTATTACGGAATTCGATATAAGAATACCACATTTGGAAACCGGGATCCCTAGACTAGGATTGAGTCTAGTCTGAATTGTAGAATTGTAATTATGTTTTAGATTTTGATACATATTACTGTTACCTGATTACATGTTTATATTGTTTATATGATTGCATGTTTCGTTGATTTATACTGGGATTATATTCTCACCGGAATTATCCGGCTGTTGTCTTGTCTGTATGTGTACATGACAACAGGTGGACAGGATCAGGGTCCAGGAGATGAGGAAAGATCGTGATTAGAGTGGAGCCTCCAGACTTGGATTAGAGATAGGGTTGGACACTTGACATTAGCTGTTTAAACTTTAGTTTAGTTGAATGCATGCGGTACAGGACTTGTATTGTATTTTATACTGATATGTATATTAGTTTGATTTAACTACGTTCCACATTTTAAAAAAAAATTTTGAGACCCTGTTTTATAATTGATTAATTAGTCTCAATGATGATTAAGAACTTGATTAGCGTCCGGGTCCCCACAACAGGTGGTATCAGAGCGATAGATCCTTTAGACTGAGATAGGAGCTAGTGAGCGGGGTAGAATGTGTTTTCTTTCCTGCTTTTGATTGCTAGCATGAATTCCTGTTTTAATACATGTTTGCCTGAATATCTGATTCTGATATGGTATTGTGTATTATTTGGAATGGATCAGCTGTAAGATGATCCGAGGAAGATTGAAACTGATATGTGGTAGTTGGAATTACTAACCTCTTTGATTATCAGATATGCCTCCGAGAAGAGTACCTGAACAGGGTAGTACTTCAAATCCTCCCATGGATGTGACAGCTACTCCCATGGAGAAATTGTTGAAAAGGTTTCAGTCATTCCATCCACCGACTTTGAAGGGTACGGAGAATTCCGTGGAATGTGAGAGCTGGTTGGATGATATTGAAATGATGTTCGAATCATTAGAGTATACTGAGGAAAAGAGGGTGAAACTGATCGGACACCAGTTGCATGACGTTGCTAAACACTGGTGGATCACGACAAAACGGGCATTGGAACAACGAGTTACGGCCATTACCTGGAATGTGTTTAAGTCTGAATTTTATCTACGGTTCTTTCCAGTGTCTTATAGGAAGGACAAGGGAGCCGAATTTGTAAACTTGAGACAAGGCCAGTTAAAAATTGAGGACTATGTGGCTAAGTTCTCTACACTGCTCCGATTTGCTCCCCACGTAGCTGAACATGATGAGGTCGTTGCGGACCAGTTCATGAATGGCCTAAATCCTGAAATCTTTACCTTGGTGAATACCGGGAGGCCAAACAATTTCACCGATGCCTTGAACATAGCCAAGGGAGCCGAAGCAGGACTGATGAGGCAGAGAGAGGCTTCGTTTGTGCTTCCAGTACCGGGACAACAACAACCACCTCCTCGATTTGAAGGTGGCAGTGGCAGTAGCAGTAGCAGGAAGAAGGATTTCTTGAAGGCTAGAGGGAAGCAATTCAAGAAATCAGGAACTAGCTCGTCCAGTTCGAGTGGCTCTAGACAAACCGGTCCGGGCCAGAGTTATACAGGACCGTACTGTGGTATTTGTAGAGGGAGGCATTCCACAGATCAGTGCCGAGGAGTGGTTGGCAGCTGCCGCATTTGTAAACAACATGGACACTTTGCCCAAGTGTGTCCACAATGAGGTGCCCAGGGATCCCAGGCTGCTGAGTCATCTAGATCAGTGGCTCAGACAGGAAGACGATCTTCTGTCGTTCATTCTTTTCAGTCAGCACCGGCTACCCAGTCACAGCAGAGGCCAGGAGGAAGCCAGACCGTGAGCCAGCCTCCTAGACAGCAGGCCCGAGTTTTTGCTTTGACCGAGGAGCAGGCACAAGATGCACCTGATGATGTCGTGGCAGGTAACTGTTTTATTTCTGGTTATCCTGCATATGTATTGATTGATACTGGTGCATCCCATACATTTATATCTGAGCGATTTGCCTTGATGCATTCTTTGCTTGTTGAGTCATTGTCTGCAGTAGTGTCTGTTTCTTCTCCGTTAGGGACATGTTTGATGTCAGTGAAATATGTTAAAATCTAGTATACTGCAGTATGATGGGCATGAGATTGGGTTGGACTGTATTGTGCTTGGGATATCTGATTTTGATTGTATTATCGGTATCGATACGTTGACCAAGTACAGGGCTACAGTCGATTGTTTCCACAAAATTGTTCGATTCAGACCTGAGATGGCTGAGGAGTAGAAATTTTATGGTAAGGGTTCTCGTGCCAGAATTCCTTTGATATCTGCTATGAATATGACTCAATTGTTGCAGAAAGGAGCGGATGGATTCCTGGTATATTCAGTTGATTTACTGAAGTCGAGCCCATAATTGGCGGACTTGCCAGTGGTGTGTGAGTTTGCTGATGTCTTTCCAGATGAGATTCCTGGATTGCCTCCGATTCGAGAGATAGACTTCAGCATTGAGTTGATGCCAGGACAGTTCCGATTTCGAGGGCTCCGTACAGGATGACACCGATCGAGTTGAAAGAATTGAAAGAACAGTTGGAGGATTTACTGGCCAAGGGGTATATCAGAACGAGCGTATCTCCTTGGGGTGCTCCAGTACTGTTCGTGAGGAAGAATGATGGGTCGATGAGACTTTGTTTTGACTGCCGGAAACTGAATAAGGCAACGGTAAAGAATAAATATCCATTGCCTCGTATTGATGATTTATTTGATCAGTTGCAGGGTTCATCTGTATATTCCAAGATCGATTTGAGACTGGATACCATCAACTGAGAGTCAGGGACTCTGATATCTCTAAGACAGCATTCAGAACCAGGTATGGACACTATGAATTTATTTTCATGCCATTTGGTTTGACGAATGCACCGGCGGTATTTATGGGATTGATGAACCGCATCTTTCAGAAATATTTGGATGATTTTGTTATCATATTCATTGATGATATATTGATTTATTCAAAGAATATGATTGAGCATGCTAATCATCTGAGGACTGTGTTGAGAATTTTGAGGGCGGAAAAGTTGTATGCTAAACTGTCGAAATGCGAGTTCTGGTTGAAACATGTGATATTTCTGGGACATATTATATCCGGAGACGGTATATCAGTTGATCCCAGTAAGGTTGAGGCAGTGATTTATTGGCCAAGACCGACATCTGTACCAGAGATACGCAGCTTTATGGTTTGGCAGGATATTATCGCCGATTCCTTAAAGATTTTTTGAGTATTGCCAAACCGATTACACAGTTGACTCAGAAAAATGCTCCATTTGTGTGGTCAGAAGACTGTGAATCCAGTTTTCTGGAATTGAAGAAAAGATGGACCAGTGCTCCTGTGTTGACGATTCCTTCAGGCACTGGTGATTTTGTGGTTTATTGTGATGCATCTCACCGAGGATTAGGTTGTGTCTTGATGCAACGAGGACATGTTATCGCTTATGCCTCGAGACAGCTGAAACCCCATGAATCTCGTTACCCAATTCATGATCTTGAATTGACAGCCATAGTCTTTGCTTTGAAGATATGGCGACATTACCTCTACGGTGAGAAATTCGAAATCTATTCTGATCATAAAAGCTTGAAGTATTTGTTTTCACAATCTGAATTGAATATGAGACAGCGGAGATGGTTGGATTTACTGAAAGATTTTGATTGTGAAATTACTATCCGGGGAATAAACGCAGCGACAGATGCGCTGAGTCGAAAGGTATGTGCACTATCCTTATCGACGATAGGTGTATCAAATTTGATAGAAGACTGCTGTTTGTCTGGATTAGCTTTTGAAATAGATTGTCAACCTCTGAGTTTACGTCCAATTCGAGCTGAACCAGAATTGATAGTGAAAATAAAATAGGCACAGAAGGTTGATCAGAACATACAGAATTCGATTGCAATGGTCAGAGCTGGTCATCAATCGGAATATCAGGTTCGGAATAGTGTTTTGTATGTGAATAATCGTATTTTTGTGTCAAATGTTCCGAACTTAAGACAGAGAATACTGACAGAGGCGCACAACGATCGTTTTAGCATTCATTCTGGTGGCAGGAAAATGTATAATGATTTAAAGACACAGTATTGGTGGAAACAAATGAAATCTGACGTGACTAAATTTGTAGCCAAGTGTCTGAATTGCCAACAGGTGAAAGCTGAGAGAAAAAAACCAGGAGGATTGTTGCAGAGTTTGTCCATTCCTGAATGAAAATGGGATCACATTTCCATGGATTTTGTGACGCAGTTACCGAAATCCTCCTGAGGTTGTGATGCCATTTGGGTCGTGATTGATCGATTGACCAAATCAGCATGCTTTATTCCATACAAAATGACCTACCGATATGACCAGATGGCCGATATTTATGTTCGAGAAGTGGTTAGACTGCACGGAGTGCCAAAGTCGATTGTTTCAGACCGTGATCCTCGGTTTACTTCGCACTTTTGGCAGAGTTTGCAGCAAGCTCTCGGTACGAAGTTACATTTAAGTACCGCATATCATCCTCAGACTGATGGACAGTCAGATCGGACTTTCCAAACAATGGAGGATATGCTGAGAGCCGTGGTGCTTGATTTTAGCACTAACTGGCAAGATGCATTGCCTCTTTGTGAATTTTCGTACAATAACAGCTATCAAACGAGTATTGAGATGGCTCCTTTCGAAGCATTGTACAGAAAGAAATGTAGATCCCCTCTGTATTGGGATGATATCTCTGAAGCTCCTGAGACTGGACCTGATATGATAAGAGATATGACTGAAAAAGTGAAACTTATTCAGAAGAAAATGAAGGCAGCCCAGGATAGACAAGCCAAATATGCCAACCTTCGACGTAGACCGTTGGTATTTGAGGCAGGAGACCGAGTGTTCCTGAAGATTTCTCCTTTCAGAGGCATTGTCAGATTTGGCAAGAAAGGAAAATTGTCTCCAAGATATGTGGGTCCTTATGAGATTCTAGAAAAGATAGGAGATCGTGCCTATCGACTCGCCTTGTCGCATTCATTATCAGGAATACATGATATCTTTCATGTATCTATGCTGCGGAAATATCTCCCTGACGATTCTCACGTGATTCAGCCAGACGAGACCGAGCTAGATGAGACATTGAGTTATGTCGAGAAACCGATCCGGATTATCGATCGTAAAGAAAAACAGCTCAGAACAAAGACGATTCCTCTTGTGAAAGTTCAATGGACTCGTCATGGCGTGGAAGAAGCAACTTGGGAGACTGAATCAGATATGAGACAAGAATTCCCAAAATTATTTCGCTCATATGAGTTTTCTATTTCAGCCTATATTATTTTTGCCTGTTGATTGCATTTGATATGACTGCCTACGATTTCGAGGACGAAATCATGTCTCAGAGGGGGAGAATTGTAAGGCCCGATATTATATCATTTTAATTCGAGATTAATTAATGTACGAATCTTGGAATAATGAATTAAATTCCATGGTTTTTATAATTAATTAGAACTAACATTGAATTAAAAAGAGTTTTGAGGACTAAATTGCAAATAGTGAAGATTTCAGGGGCTAAAGTGCAATTAAGGATTTGAGTGGGACACTTGTCTCCACCATGCAACTTGATATATATATTTGCAATTTCCTTCAAACATTGGCAGCAAACACCCGAGAGTTCCATCGAAAATTCCTTCAAGTTTTATTAAAGCTTAAAATTTTGATTTTGTACGATCCGTCTATCAGAAATTAAATCCGGACACAGTACCGTACTCCTCTCGACGAGAGCTACAACTGGACGTAAGTTTTACTACGTTTTGACATGTTTTGAAATTATGATATTGTCAGAATTGAATAGGATTCATATATGATGTTCTTGACATGTTAGACATCGTAGAATCGAAGTCAGATCAGAAAACGGATTGATTCTGGAATTGTTATGATTTTCTGATTATATTGATTGAGAATTGAATAGATTTGGATTATAGACTGATTACAAATTGTATCGAATATGGGTTATGATTTGTAATTAATATCTGGTGATGTGGTATTGACGGGGATACTGAGTTTGTACCGTTATGCCGATGATTTGAATTAAATCCAGGTTCATCAGTTTCGGTGTTGAATTGAGATTGGAAAATTAATATTAGTATTCTCGATATGTCGTTTCAGATTTACAGAGACAGTCTTGAGTTCAGAACTGATATTTCTGCAGATCGAGACTACTAACGAAAGAAAGGTGTAAGTCAATGTGGTATTGGGAGATCGACTTGAGTCGGTTTAGACTTGAGTTTCCCTAAATCACATACTTTACTTTATTGCATTGATATTGCATTGATTTGATTGATATACTTGTTCTCTTGATTTATAGATAGCAGGTATCAGACGAGTAATCTTGTGACAGAAGTGCCTGATAGTGGTGGGATCGCCATGGGCACATTGCACGATGTCACAGGATAGTGTATACATCTTGGGACGAAAGTGCCTGACAGTGGCGGGATCTCCACGGGCACATTGCACGATGTCTCAAGATAGGATATTAGCGATAGAGCTACAGTCCATGACGGTTAGGTCAGGACACCGGATGTTTGGTTATATCGAGTAATAGGATTGGAATTCTTCTATTACGGAATTCGATATAGGAACACGATATTTGGTTATATCGAGTAATAGGATCAGGGTTCCTTCTATTACGGAATTCGATATAGGAATACCACATTTGGAAACCGGGATCCCTAGACTAGGATTGAGTCTAGTCTGAATTGTAGAATTGTAATTATGTTTCAGATTTTGATACATATTATTGTTACCTGATTACATGTTTTATATTGTTTATATGATTGCATGTTTCGTTGATTTATACTGGGATTATATTCTCACCGGAATTATCCGGCTGTTGTCTTGTCTGTATGTGTACATGACAACAGGTGGGACAGGATCAGGGTCCAGGAGATGAGGAAAGATCGTGATTAGAGTGGAGGCTCCGGACTTGGATTAGAGATAGGGTTGGACACTTGACATTAGCTGTTTAAACTTTAGTTTAGTTGAATGCATGCGGTACAGGACTTGTATTGTATTTTATACTGATATGTATATTAGCTTGGTTTCACTACGTTCCGTATTTTAAAAAAAAAATTTGAGACCCTGTTTTATAATTGATTAATTAGTCCCAATGATGATTAAGAACTTGATTAGCGTCCGGGTCCCCACATTAAGGGTCCATAGATGTCTAGACGAGGGCTGCACCAGCAGGGGCGAAGGCTTGCACGAAATTAGAGTCCTAGATGGCTAGGGTTTTTCAGCTAGGATTTCCTCAGAGGGGGACGACCTTGGCTACTGTTAGGGCCTGACCAATAGACCTAAGAGGGCGGTATGATGGTCCTAGGGTGGCTGCACGATGGCTGGGTCGAAGACAAGGGGGATCAGGACGTGAGGCTTGTGTGTTTGGCTAGTGGCGATCAGATTTGAGGGATGTGGCTTCTAGGCTTGTTAGGTTCTGTCCAGTAGCTTGCCATGGGTTCGGTTTAGGTCCTAGGATGGCTGGTCACAACAGTTGGGGCCTTGGAGCGAAGGGATGCATGACAAGTTAGACTATGAGTTTCGAAAATAGGGTAGAAACTCAATAGGCTTGCATGGCGATTCCGAGGGTTTTAGATGGATTGATTTGGAATGAAAAAGGGTTAGTTAGGTGTTAATAAGTTTGGGTTCAAGTTTGTTTAAGTTTCGAGTCAAAATCGGGATGTACGTCTAAGTTTAAAAACGAATTAGAAAATTAGTCAAAAAGCTTAATTTTACCTATAAGAAATATTTATGGGTGAATTTTAAGGAGTTGTGTTAAGCTTGAAATGATTTGGGTCGTCGTTTTATGATCAAAGGACAAATTGGACATTTTACATCTGAAAAATGTTAGACGTCCTGACAGTACCCTGAATGCTGTAATAAATATTTAAATGTTTATTTTAAATATTTATGGAATTTTATAATGAAACATTAATGCTTAAAGACATGTTGCATTCTTGATTTAAAAGAAAAATGATTTATACGTGCAAGAATTTCTATAAGTGATGAGAATATGAAAAGTCAAAGGAGGTGAATTGATTGTGAATAATACGATGATATAATGATACAATGATATGTAAGGCCAAGTCTCAGTTGACGGGTGAGAGAGCCGTTGATGTCCTCGCTGCCCTGTACTGTGGTTATACATAGATGGATCCATCGACCTTCAGTTAATACGAAAGTCACAATTAAGGATCTGAATTCAATAAAAAGATAAACATATACGTATATGATGAAAAGAAATACGATATGATACGATAGAAGGAAAATGTTTAAGTTTATGCTCACGAAAGTTATTTTCTTGAACGTATTTTCACTATTGCATGTGGATGTATATGTATTACTTGCTATCATGATGAAGGTTTGTTGAATCATTAGACTCACTAGGTGTGATCGATGCAGATGAACATGATATTGATGGAGGTCTTGATGGTTGAACTAGCTGAACTGAAGGTGCACATAACCTGATGACCATCACTAGTTTTCCGCAAATAAAACTATATTTATGATTTATGCTTACTTAAAGATTTTTATCTCTTATATGCTTTTGAGAGGTTTTGAGAGGATTAAAGAGTTTATGAGTTATTTTGCAAATACTTAAGTTTAGGTTTGATTGACGTTTTACGATTTCATGTTTTGAATGCTTATTTTGAGATTTTCAAATAATAGGTATGTTAGTATTTTAATTGCAAAAATATTAATTTATATATGCATAGTAATTTCGGCCGAATGCTTGAAAAAAAAATTCTAATACATTTTAAAGAAAAACGAGTAGTAGACGTTTCAATAAGTACCAAAAGTCTAGGTGTAATCAAGTTATATCTCAACTACTTAACATAAATCGCCAGTCTAATTAATTAATAAGTTATTCAATACAAATTTAATATATATAATTACTAATTGGTCTAGGAGCAAACCCTTGTGCATAGAAATTATAGTGAAAGACTGATATACCCTTGCTTAGGGTTAAGTTACTCGTCCTCGGAGAGTCCCTTGAGAAGGTCTTTTGCTTGAAGCTTAATACCCTTTGCATCTGATCTCTTCATAATCCTCAGCCTTTTGCACGACTCTATAAACATCCTACAAATCAAATAGTAACCAAATCTAATTTTTAGGTACGCCCATAGTCACATATTAGTATATATGATGTACGTAACATGATTTATTCGATCATGTTTCTCCATCCCCAATACAATCAATATGTCAAAGATCCACGTAAAGGCAAAACTTTGTGTGAGACAGTCTCACGGATCGTATTTTATGAGACATATCTCTTATTTGGGTCATCCATGAAAAAATTATTATTTTTTTATGATAAGACTATTACTTTTTATTGTGAATATCGGTAGGTTTGACCCGTCTCACTAATAAAGATTCGTGAGATCGTCTCACAAGAGACCTACTCCACATAAATAGGCGTGTAAACCAATCAGGATTTTAATTTTTTATTTCAAAAACATATTCAGGCTAATAGAATGGACTTAAGCAACTCATTAATTTAATGTACAGTGGATCTGATTCAAAATTGAGTACAAACAACTTATGATGTGTACAAGTAAAATCAATTTTTAATGGAAATGAAAATTACATACATTATATAATAATTTATTATAAACTTTTAACCAGAATATATTATGTGAGTAAACAAAAAACCAGATTAAATTATGCGGTGTATGTAATATGTTAATTTATTGTAATTTTTTCATTGTAAATTGGGGAGTGATTTGGTTGTGTAAGGAAATTATATATGGTCTTGCAAACTTTCTATATGTACATGATAATGTTTGCCTTGACTAGACATTATATTATTGTCCTTTTCCACATTTCCTGTCTCATAATTTTATCAGATTTATTTATTTTCCAATTTTAACTCTGTCGGCAATAATTAAAATAGCATACATTTAATTAAAATATTTAAATTAATTTTAAAAATTACAAAAAATTAAATAAATGAATTTTGGGATACAGAAACTTACTCCCATGGGACATCTCCAACAAGCATCCAGTCTCCATCTTTGTCCTCGTAAATTGGAACGTACTCACAATTATCTGCATCTTTCGCTCCCTCCCCTAATATTCCAATACATTATAATTAGTTAAATCTAGGAGAATTTTATAAATTATTATTACATGTGTCCTGGATTTCTTTTTTGAGTTGGGAAAGACGCGTTTTGTTATAATTGAGTTTTGAATATGAGATCTTATTTAAAATTTTAAATAATATATCAGATGAGCTGCAAATCATCGACAAGATTTTCAAAATGGGCATAATTGACCTGATTCCATATAACCCCACAATTGTTAAATACAAAAAAAAAAACCCTTAATAAAATAAAAAATAAATATTGATAATTGGTTATCGAAGGATTTTAGTAAATATGTTACACAATATTAAAATTGACATTTATGTATGAAAAATTAAATATTGCGGGAATTCTAGCTATTTTCACATGATTTTAGAATCTTTCACAAATTGAATAATGCTGACGTTTTTACATAATTGATTTTCAATTTTGCATGGCAAGAACTGCAAAAAATAGTTCGTTAAACATACAACTATAATAAATTTTCTGAATATAATATCAAAAAGAAACTGGAAAATTGTAATAACAAAATTTTAAAAAACAAAAACTCACCGTTATCAAAAGATTCAAAGAGTTTCTCAAGAGCCATGACAAGATCAGAATAAGCTTTATGCATACTCAAATCAATCTTGCGAAGAAAAGGAGCTCCATCCATGCTAACCTTCACGTACATTTTGATCTCATTGAAGCTATTCTTCCTCCGATACGCGCACACCGGCGGCCACCCCACGACTGGATTCTTGTTCTCCGCCCTATCGTCGTCGCTGGAAAGTTCGGAGAACACCCTTTTCTTGTCATTTTTCTCTCCCATTAATCCGCCGCCGCCGGGAAGCCCCAACCTCAGCTCGGTTTCGAGTGCCGGACATAAACCATTGGTGGTTTTCTCCATTTTGTGACGATGGAATACTTGGTTTCCTTTGTAAATTATTTTGGTTTGGAAATGTGTTTGCTGAGAGATCATATAAAAAGATAGGTTTTATAATGAATCAAACAAAACATGTAGGACCCTTGTGGTAAATAAGGGCTGTCTCCACTTCATATGTTAAATACTTCGAAGTTTATGTTTGCATAATTTTTATAGTTTAGTCATTTCTATTGTCAAATTTTAATCTTAATCTTATATACATCTTTCAATTTTTTTGGCAAGTTTAGTCTTTTTCATCGAGAGTTATGTGTATTATAATCGTTTGCATGTCAGAAAATGACTAAAAATTAATGGATTAAGATTATAATTTAACAATACAGAATACCAAAATCATGAAAATATAAATATATAGGACCAAAATGCAAATGTTCTCATTCAAGTATTATGACTTTGTCTTGATAAGGTCAAATAGTGAGTTGGGGTTTTCCCATGAATAGAAGAAAATAATACAGGATGTTTAATTTATTTTTTCACCGAAGTGTTAATATAAGACACGTGGGAAATGGCGCAATGCTCAACATAAATTCACCACTATTAGAGATCACGTTAGCACACCGATGAAAAAAGACAGGCTTGTCGAGCTAAGAACTCTGAACTATGAAGACCTATGGAATCAAAAACCATTTTCTTTTGTAATTTTTCAAAATGTTAATTTTTTTATATTTGAAATTGTTGCACCCCCAAAATATAGTAGTGCAATTGATGAGTCCACGCGTAAGACTAAGAATAGACATTTCCAGGTCAAGCAAGCTTAGTGGTCGGTCACATGAGAAGCAGTGGTGGGGAAGAGAGTGCTGCTTCAAACACAAGAATGGGCAGACAAGATTCAAAGGTGGATATGGGCACATCCGAGGGTTATCGATTGGTAATGCTTTGCCAGTGCTTCATCGTGGCCGTTGGATCGATGCGCTTCTACGCGACATTGCATGTGCATGGTTTAATTTGCTTCATCGAGGTGGGCCCAGAAATACTTTTTTTTTTTTAAATTATTATTTTTCAATTTTTACACATTTCATAATAGGGTTGACGCTTAAATTTGTTTAAAAAATAATACTGAAATCTTGTGAGATGGTTTCACGAATTTTTATCTGTAAAACGAGTCAACCCTACCGATATTCACAATAAAAAATAATATTCTTAGCATAAAAAGTAATATTTTTTTTGATGACTCAAATAAGATATATGTCCCAGAAAATATACACGTGAGACCGTTTCATACAAATTTTTGGCAAAATTTGTATAAGTTTTGCACAATAAATAATGTGTACATCATTAGTTAATTAATTTAAAATTTTTGTGGCTGAATACTATATATCAAACACACAGCCAACAAAAACATGAAAATCGCATTCTTAAGTTATTAATATTTTTTATTACGATGAAACTCGCAGCCATTATCTTTGACATCGAGTTAACACAATAACTTACAAACCAAACTAATCAGGTAAAATGCACTGAACAAACTCTATATGATAAACTCGTTCGAAAAAGTTTTGGTAAATAGAATCAAACTCGTCACCATTGGTCAAATATTTATCTAGTCTACTAATTCACACATCCTTCTGGTGACCGTTATTAACATGTTTTACATATATACAGAGAGTAAGTATTGAAGTGTTTAAAAGTGACAAAAAAACATATTTATTTAGTTATTTGTCGTAAAAAAATTATTATACTTATATATATTCAATATATATCTAAATCAATTGTCGACATAGATATAATATACATCACATGCCAAGCATGAGGGGAGCTTCCGTTAGCTGTCCACACTGGTCGTGGTTACTCATATTGGTAATGGCGGAGTCAAAAATTTGATATTATCTGAATTAAATTTTTTTTAACAAAATAATACTTGTCAATTAACTTCATAGTAATTATATTTTATGGGCTAAAATCTGAATTTTACTGGTTGTTTTTCTTTTTCTACTTGAGACATATGTGCTAAATACAAAAATTTTATTAATTTCAGTATATTATGTGAGAACCTGAAATTCCAGCAGCAGCAACTCATATTTCAGAAGCAGAAGAGTTCAGTAGCGAGATGCCAGCAGATAGCTACTGATTCTGCTCAGGACTTGTAACTGAAGCATTTAACATGTAATAAAGGTTGTTAATGGCAGATTATGGTCATTAATTGGAAGGCTAAAAGTCAGATTTTGGCTTATAAATAGCACCATCAATCTCTGAAATTGTTATTACCAAAATCTTGAGTTATCACTTGAAATTAGAGCTAAGAGAGTGCATATTTCGAAGCTGTAAAACCCAGTAGCGAGGCAAGCAGATTTCCAGACTTCAACCGAAATTCTTTAAACAAATTATAGTAAATGGGCTTATGTATAAATATCTCGAAACCAGTTTGATGAATTCTGTTTTAAAGCAAAGTATTTGTATTCTTGATTTCTGATATATGAATTTTGAAGCACTGAAACTTAGTAAACTAATGGTAGGAATATATATTCTGAACATTACTGAATTCCGATTACTGATTACTGGCCCCACCCCTTAGAGGAGAGAACATATAGGGGACTGATATCAGTTTAGCCATGAAATTCACAAACGTGCTCAGTGCTTACTTGTTAAATTTTTGAATACCAATTTCTGAATACTGATTCCTGAATTACTGATTCATGTTCTGAAAATAAGAATTCTGTATATATTTGTATTACTGTTTCTGTTGAAAATGATTTCGAAAACTGAGAGTTATTCATGCCCCCGCTTATTGAGTGACGACCATATCACTCACCCACCAAACCATCTCAGATAAGAACGAGGAAGAATTGGTAGAAGAAGAAGAGAAGATCCAGTTCTGGGGCTGGTGAAGAAGATTGTTAATTTTCAATTTTATGTATATTGTTTTCCGCTGCATCTATAAGACATTGTCACGTCTGGTTTGTTTTACATTTCCGCTGTAAAACATTATTATTTGACTTTGTATCAGACAATGATTATTCAGTACTATGAATAAAAAACGTGTTTCTGAATTTTGTACTTCTGAAGCTTGTTGTTTTCAAATGTAAATTTGAGAGCAACACCGGTGTCGACCAACCTGTTCCGGGCCGTGACATATTATGCTTACACTGGATCAAGATGTTAACTCTCGTACGTCGTGTGTAAAAAAATCGAGATATATGCTACATATTATAATATATAAAGAATCAATAGATTGTGGATCTGCAACATTATATTGCGCGTAAAATTTGGACTTAGGGGACGGTTGGAAGCAGTTCGATCGCAGCTGCCTCCTAGCAATCGGCTTCTGAAAACCGAGTGCTTTGAATTGAATTGAATCGCCTGTCTGAAATAACAGAAACAACATGGTACATAAAAGTAAACGTGTCGGGTCCATTCCACTTCAGTTCCATGATTTTCTCCCATCTTAAAGATTCCAATTTTATTTTAAAGCAGATGGATCTAATTATCACGGAAAATATATATACTCAAAAGTCTTTTCTCAGTTAGTCATTTGTATTTTTTTTAAAAAATTAATTATTTTAATAAACGCGTTGATGTAATATCGAATATGTAAACAATATATAGTATCATGTCACCATTTTCAAGTGTCATATCAAGAATTTTCGACGCTATGTCAACATTCAAGTGAAAAACGACTAAAATTAAATAAAATACAAATTATTGTACTAAAACTATGAATTAACTGGTAATATGATTAAAAATAAAAAAAATACAAATTACGAAAAGATTGGTGACAACATTTGTTAGCAAATTCAATATAATAAACAGAAGACAGAAAAGAAAACGGACAAAAAAAGGATCGCATTTAAAAATCTGTGTTTAAGTCTTTGGTTTGTAATTGTGGTGTGTGCACACGTGTTAAATTTTAATATAAAATTCAATGGTTTATATATATATATTTTTTTTTACTTTGGTGTGAAATGCATCAATGTTAGAGTAATTTTTAGTTAAAGTTGGTACTCGAGTTTTCATTTTTTTATATTTTATTTTTTTGAAATATAATAACTTAGAAATATAAACAAACAAATCAAATCAAATATTAGTAAAAATTAAGAATTGATTCGTTGAAATTAAATATATTTGAGTTCGGCTCGAAATGTTAGAACATATTCGCTATCTATTTGAAGTATTTCCTAGACATTAAAGTTCGAGAAATAGATTTGAAAGCTCGAAAAGTCCGAAATATTAAAGTTCACAAGTCGCTCGCGAACTATCGAAGAAAATAATTTTTGTTCGAGTTCGACTCAAAAAAATTTCAAACATGTTCGAGTTCGTCTTGAGTTCGATAAATTTGAATACGAATCAAATATTTATCGAGCTGACTCAAAAAACTCACGAACTTACTGAATTCATTTACAGCCTTATAACATAATTATGGAAAATGGATATCTCGAGAAAGAAAATTTGATATGAGACTTGGAAACTAAATGTAGTTAGTGCAGAGTCCTCCTACACAATAAAAATTAAGATTTCTCCCTGATCGAATTAATACATTTCTGTAAGTACTCGATTACTCATAAACTCGTCTATGGCGATATGACGTCGAAATATATTGATATAATTTTATTATAAAACGGGAATATTTTTTATCAATCAAAATCCTAAAAATGTGTATATATTTAGGGTTAATATATTATTTTGGCCATTTAATTTCAAATTTTAAATAGAAGATGGCGTCTCTTCCTAACCGAGCATATGTCCCCTACGGTTATAATTAGGGAAAGGGGGGACATGTAATAGGAGTTGTCCCCAACACGTCGTGGGTTACGGCTGTGTTTGGTTGCTAAAATGTAGACAACAATGCAAGCCTTGCAATTATGTGTTTAAGAATCTAAATATTATCATCAAACCCACATAATTATTCTCATGTCCAAACGATTTGGCCATACCTGCGAGTTGGGTTTCCAATTATTTTTCTATACCAAGATTTCGAAACCGGTATTTTAGCATTTTCTCAACATGATTTTTGGAATTTGACATAATATGTTTCATTGTTAGAAGATTCTTTAAGTTAAGTTTATTTGTTTTTTTGTTTTTGGGTGCGTAAATTGTTAAAGATCAAGTTTAGTCTAACGAGTTATCTTTTTATTCGAAGTTGGTATGGTGTATTTAATTGACATCGAATATTAACGGCATGTAATGCTAATAATTGATGATGTGACATCAAATCTTGATAACTTATTGGATAGAGACCGTACACTTTCATAACTTACTCGACCAAACACGAAAATAAACCAAGTTATAGAAGTGAAATTTTAATTTCCTCGTTTTGTTTTAGTAGGAGGGAGACATGTTTTACCGTGCAAAATTCAAATCATACAAGTTTCTGCCTGCTAACTAAAATTTTAGTGGTAGGCATATGATTGTTTAAAATTTCTGAAAATAAATATTGTGTTTTATAAGATAATATGGTCATCCGATATTTTTGGGAAAAGATGAAATTGTGAACTAAAATTTAAAATTATAATGGGAGATATAAATATATTTTTCTCCAAAGAGAAAAAATAATAATTGTGTTTTTTTAACGATAAAGAACAGTTTTTAGAGAGAGTAAAATATTTGTATAAAATGATGGAATTTAGAAGGAAAATTAGGACAGGTATCACGTGAACATCACGTGAACCACGCTTACTCTAAATTGTCAATTCATTTAATTTCCGAGAAAAGACAAGTTGTCTCAAAATATTTTGCATCAAATCGTGTGGTGATGGTTGACTTGCTTGAGCATATACATATACACAGTTTTTTTTACATAATTAAGTCTATTGAGAGATGGTCTCATCAATTTTTATCTGTGAGACGGGTTAATCTTACTGATATTTATAATAAAAAGTAATACTTTTAGCATAAAAAGTAATACATTTTCGTGGATGGCCCAAATAAGAGTTCTATATCACAAAATACGACTCGTGAGACCGTCTCACATAGGGGTGTCAATCGGGTGGGTTGGGTCGGGTTTCGGGTCAACCCGCAAAATTTTTTTTATTTTTTTTTTCAACCCGAACCCGAAGCATCCCGAAAACCCCCAACCCGAACACCAACCCGTATAACCCGACTCAACCCGTCTAACTCGCCTAACCCAATTTTTTTTGAATTTTTTTACAAAAACATATTGAAAAAAATTCAAAAAAAAAAAAATAATAATAATATTTTAATTTAAACACATAATAACAAAATTTTCGATTTAAATTTGAAAGTTTAATCGTAGAAAATTAAAAGTATATTTACTAAATCAAATAGAAAATTGTTAGAAAAATAAAAATACGCAAAATAAATATTAAATGATGAAAATTTATCCTATAAATATACAATAAATTTTGTTCAAACATACAATATATAAAAATATAGGTAATATTTTCAAAAAAAAAAGTTCGCGAGTCAACCCGCGACCCAACCCGACCCAGCCCGAAACCCGCCTAACATGGCACTAACCCGAATCCACCCAAGCCGAACCCAAAAAACCTCAACCCGAACCTGATTTTTTTCGTGTTGGGTCGTGTCGCATTTTGACACTCCTAGTCTCACACAAGTTTTTGCCTTTTTTACATTGTTCATAAATCGCTTTCATATTTATGCTAAATAATGGAGTGATACTCATCTATTACACCGCTTCATCGATGAGAACAAAAATAAACACGGTTCCTGAACAACATAGCAAAACTATGTTTTGATATATAAGATGGGCATGTTTGGACATTTATGTTGATATATAAGATTCACATTTCCGGACATGTCCATTATTAGATATACTCATTGCCCTTAAGATGACATGAAATTTTCCAAATCCCTTGGTTTAGTTACTCTCAAGTATTGACGACACGTCCCGGATTAAATTTTTAATTTTTTAATTATATTTAAATGAATGATATTTTTAACAAAAATGTAACATCAGAAATTGTGGGCCCAAGTGATATGGGCCATGACTACTATCGTCGGTGTAATGTGGACCACTCATATATAGTTTCAGTTGTGTGGACATAATGTGTGGATCAGACCAGTCCGGATATTATACGAATGATAAAATTTTGATCTCTTATAAATTTTCCAAGCCCACTAAATTTTTTGTTTTGTTTTTTTTTTAAAGTATTAATTTGAAAATGATTTAGGAAATAATTAACCATATGGACTAATTAGCGATCCTACACTCAGGGTACAGCCCGTCTGCCTCAAGCGTTTATCCAACGGTGTAGTTGGATGCTAGTCTCAAGCTCGATTGATTTTTATCCTTATTTAGATAGTTGAATCAATTAAGAATCAGTTTAGAATATACAATACGTTTTCTAATGAGTTTCATGATCTTACGTTGAAAAGCATACCTCGTGATATCTATTATATATTCAAGAACTGTATCTATGCAGCTTGTACAGATAAAGTGAATGTCATAATTAAAAAAAAACCATAAACTATTATTAAAATAAAAATTGTTTTTATAAAAAAGTCAATAAAGTTCAAATCACAAGTTGACTCTCACGACACTTGTTTTAACAGGATGATGGGTTGACTCCTGGTTACCTATTCTAACAAGATGACGGGTTGCCAATGTTCTGCCAACTCTTTGGAATCGGGTCGAACCTGGTGGTGATTGGCGGTTGGGACCCGACAACATGGGATGTTTCCAATTATGTGTTTGTTTATAACTTTGTTTTATCAGAAATGGAGACACAGCGCCCCCATGCCCGGCTGCCGGATATCTTTCTTTGCATGTGTGTCTGATGATCGGCGATTCCTGTTCGTCGCTGGAGGACACGAAGACGATAAATCTGCCTTGAAAAGCATCATCGCGTATGATTTGAAGGAGGTTTTATGGTTTATGCTACTGGAAACGGAAAAGAAACGGGATAAATCTGCCGGAATATTCCATGGAAGCAAGTTTTACTTTGTCGGAGGATACGTCACAAGCATGCAAGGTAGAATGTTTAGCAATACGCGTGTTTTCTTAAGAACGTCAATTATATTTTTTTGAAAGATAATTGAATTTTGATAATATTGCTGCTTTCTCTTCTGGTCTTACAGGTAGATTCGAGACAAGTGCCGAAACATTTGATGTTGCTTCTTGGCAGCGGAATTCATTTCAAGAAAATTTCTTAAACAGGGCAGTTTGTCCAAGAAATTGTATTGGTAATGCGGATGGGAGATTCTTTGTGGCTTGCAGCGGTAATTCGGCGACAGTACAAGGATCGGAATGGAACGGGGTCGCGGAGCTGCCAGATAACATGCAGAACACGACTCACGTGAAGGCATGCGGAAACAAGGTGTTCGTGATGGCTTCTTCGAGGTCTGGTGGACAGCACCCGATGTTTGTATTTTGATTTGGAGAGTTACGGATGATTTTTCGGGCCATGTTCAATCAGGATGTCGTCTAGGATTGTAGGATTATTATATTCAGAAGTGTGTCCAAGTCCAATACCTTTGTTATACTGTTTTATATTGATAAATGAAAGTGTTATTAAGATAAATATAAAATAATTCAATACACAAGTATCTTTTACATATTATGCCAATCAAGAACCAACGCAAGATAACTCACTACTACGTGTAAAGAAACTTCCCCGGCTAAAGAAATTTGAAAATATTCGACCAACAAAAGAATGAACTGTGAGTAGACCACCTGTGGCGAAGGCTACTTTATTCTCATGCACGAGTACAAGACCTCACCAAATTTTTGGTACATGTGCTTCTTCAAGTACATTTTCTCTACCTTTTCTCTACCTTTCGTTCCCATTTCTTGTCTTGCTGAGGGATTTTGAAGAAGAAATTCAAGATTTCTTGCAAGAATTTGAGCCCCTGGACGTCCCAAGCTATGGAGAAGACCGGTTACGTTGTGCTCGACAATCTCTTTCGTGCCACCAGAATCAGTTCCCAAAACCTACATTTCCAGAAAGAGTGCGTTGAAGGCGTTAAATTACAAAGCACAAGTTTTTATAACTTCATGGAGCTACAAAAAAGAAACTGTATGACTTCTCAGACCATGTATCCATCTGTTATTGCAGTTATGATTATCCACGTGAGTTGAGACAAAAAAAATGTAACGTACAGTTAGCATGATCCAACATTTTGAAAAGATGAGTTGTAGGTAGCTAGTAGCCGCCAGCCACATGATTGCAAAATCTAAGTTGGCGATTATTTACTATGGATGAGATTCATAGAGCTTTATTGAATCCAATAGGCATCTTTATTATAGTTTCAAGAATCACACAACGCAAAAGAAGCATATGTAAAAGGACGCGAGAAAATGCAAAATTTCCAGCAAATTGCGACCAGTGTGACTCCGAAGTAAACAATTGTAGATAGATCTCAGTATGGCATTGACTTGTGATGAAGCTTTGAACGCAGCATCACCAAAAGGGTAAATTATGTACCATTGTGTAACCTGAATACGTAGGTAAGTCTATATATGTTCCAAGGTGATGCTCAAACATGACAAAAAAATAAGGGAAATTCAGACAACTAGCCCTGGTCAACTATTTTTTTTTTGGGAAATAGGTCTCTGCAGTGTAATGACCATGGTCAAATTTTAAACTGCCCCAAAAAATAATGACCATTGCATATAGAGAATACAATAAAATAAGAAGATAAAGTGCCATACAGGAAGTCCAAATGCCATAGCTTCAATTGTTACTCTTCCAAATGTCTCTCCAAGCCCCTGCACAGAAGTAAATCAAGGATAATCTAGAATTGTATAAATACTAATCCTATCGATCAGGTAAAAAAAATGTCACCTGTTTCAATGCAATGAATTAAATGAGCATGAAGGTACATGAAATATGGTAAAGTAAATAAATGTATGGTTAACACTCAATCATTTAGTCACCTCTGAAAGATTCTACAGTTCTGCAGTATGTTAAATTACTGGCATTTAAGAAGTGTTGGCGTTGGTTTTTAATTTAAGTTAAGCCCATCTATTTTGCTTGAAACCAAGGCCCGTAGTTTTTAGGTCTTCTCTAGCCTATAAATATGGCGCATATTTCAAGGGCCACATAAGAGTTTATAGGGGAACATTCTTAGTTGTTTCTGGCCACGGGGTGGACCAAAAACCAGCCATGCTAAATTCATGTGAATTTTGGAATTTTCAGTCATTCTCATTTTGCCTAATACGTTTTGGATTTTTCAGTTATTTTTATGTTGCCTAATACCTACTCAATTTGATGTTGATGCACAACAAGAAGAATCAGTTATTTTCTCGAAGCTTAAAAGCAAAAAAAAAAACAAAAAAAGAATTTATTGAACATGGCAGCAAAAGTACAATGAGAGCAAGAAATACTTGTCATAAATAGATATATGTGTAATAGAATACCTGAGAGTTCATGACATAAACATCTGCTGCAGAGTAAAGGGAGGCAACACGAGTGGTTGCAGGAGTCCACAATACAGACTCCGACACCTTTGAATGCAAGGATAGATATTTAAGAAGTGTTTTGACATAAAGCGCTTTGTTACTTTTAGATCCAACTGAACCTATGAGAATTTTCAGATTCTGTTTCTTCTCTCCAGTGCTCTCGAGTAACAGTTTTCTCACGCCAGCGTCTCGGTCAAACACCAGTGTATCAGGCTTATTCTTGTCGGTGACAATATTTGGAAATGTTTTATATTTCCTCCCGAGTGTACTGTGATGTAAGGAAGATCCATCAAAAAAATCGGATCTGTTGGTGGATCCATCTACATTTTTCCAATTCTGAAGCAGAGCTCTTGCGTAATAATCATGATCTATTGCTATTGGATCTTTGATTTCAGTATCATTCAGCAGTTGACCCTGTTCAACCAAAAAACGTGCTGATTCCAGAAGGAGGAATTGACCCTTTCCAGGGTTTATACTGCTCAAAGAAACAACAAGCGTATCGTCATCAGTCAGTCCCATTTCTTTTCTAACTGCACTTCTCAATGATTGTCTCTTTTCCAGCATTTTCTCTGGAGTGAAAGATGGAGTGTTTAAAGAGCAGGGGATGCCCGCTGCAAAGGCTAGCTCATCATTTACCGACAGTGGCACCAGAGCAGGCTCAGTTTTTAAGTGGATATTTTCTTCCTCGCACCAGGCTAGCCACTGTTTGGACTGTAATTCAGAAAGAAATATCAATTTTTTTACTCGGTTGAGGACAAGTTTCGTTCGATTGAAGTACTCTCTTCTGTTCTCCATGATCCACCACAGGATTTGACTAGAACCCAGTACAGTGCGTGAGAGATACTGTTCTGAAAGCATGATTTAAAAGATAAAAACAGTGGATGTCAAACATATATCCACACATTCTTTAGCTTAGATGGAAAACCTTTATAGCTACAATCTAAGAAAGTCATATTAAACCAATTGCTGATAAAACACACTAATTTTGCTGTTGATCACAGTCATTTATATTCGTTCTGATAAATCCAAGGACAAGAAAATGTAGATATGATATCACAGCAAGTAGTTAGTTAGGTATACACTGCAAGTCTGACTTTTTAACAATACTAGGAAGTTGAAATCTATTATTCTGGTGTAAATGCAACTCAACCACTACATAACTGTCAACCATTTGGAACACAGCTTGACATATTGGAATGGACATGAACCTAAGGGGCAGAGTTAAGTGAATTTTCCATTCACCAAAGCAGAAACTGGGAGAGTTTAGCAAATTTTCTGTTTACAGCTGCAGACTCAAACAAACATGAACCTAAGGGGCAGAGTCAAGTGAATTTTCCATTCACCACAGCAGAATGTGGGAGAGTTTAACGGATTTTCTGTTTACAGCTGCGAACTCAAGCAAACGCTTAGGACACATACAAATTACGGTATAAACAACCATACATTTCAGTAATTTGATAGTGGATTAGAATAATCAGGTAGAAGCAAGGAATAGTTCACATGCCTTGAAATTGGATTTTTTCACTTGCGTAACAGCGCATGCACGTATTACCTTGAATAACATAATAATAATGACAGATACAGAGAAAGTAGTCAGAGTATGTAAACTTTGAGGACAGAACTGATTCTCGTATATGCTCACCAATCCAGGATGCACAAACAGCGGATCCTGCAATGATGAGATCTGCTCTCATTGATGTTTTGATGGTTAGATCAGTTTTGTCCGGGAGCACTTTGATTTTTCTTCTAGAAAGTTCTTCAAGCAAACCACCTTTCTTGTTTAGAACTATGACAGAAATTGTGGCTCCACAGCTCAGAAACTCCGAAGCCAACTCTAACATTGCAAGTGGAGCTCCAGTCATGGACAGCTCATGGAAGATCAAGACAAACTTCCTAGACCAAACCAGACGTGCAAATGCCCCCTTTCTGTCACAGGTACCTGACCGTTTCTCAGGACTCCACTCCAAAACTGTATCCTCTATAGAGCCAAATGGGCCAACAAGATGCCCATGAGTCATATTTTGCATTGGAACTTCCTCTTCTTCCACGCCATCTTCACTTTCTATATCTCTCAGAACCACCTTCGGTAACTTACCTAGGCTCTTTCTACGAGAACTCCGTCCTGATTTCTTGCTTCTTTTCTTTGAAAAACTGCTTTTTTTCAATGAAATGTCACTTCCATTCTTTGAGAGAACCACATCCATATTCTTCAAACTAGACTGATTCTTATCAGTCTGCAACTTAACTGCCATAGAACCGACATCAGCAATCAAATCTCTCCTATTTTTTTGTTGAGATTCGGAATACTCACCGCTCGACTCACCCCCATATCCACCACTAAAAAGATCTTCCTTATTATCTCCATGAGCCCATTTCGACTGAAAATAAAACCCAGCATAAGCCCAAAGAGTGATCAAAAGCAACCAAAGCACAATGCGGTTTCCTCTGAACCATTGACAGCTGATGCCGCCACCCCTAATCTCTTTCCTCGGACTGCGACCAGAGTTCAATCTCCTGAAAGACGGCGAACCCCTTGGTGTTGACTTCCCTGATGAACTCGACTTGAACACACCACCACCAGTCCTCAAAGGTGATGGACGAATTACATTGCCTTCCTCCATCACTGAAATTCTAGATCACCCTACTATTATAATTCCAAATGTGCATACAACAAACCGATAATCACAATCACCAAAATCATTCCCCGTACATTATCTTCTTCGTGAAATTAGACATCCAAAGATACCATTGAATCAACAGCTGGTGGAAAAAATATTAAACAGAAATGCGCAACGCGCCAGTCCAAGAAAGCAGAAGTTCCGGAAATCAAGAAATAAAAACAACAATGCCTCAAGAAAATGCGAGGCTAACTAAACCAGAAAATATCAGTTTATGCAAATACGAAATCAAATTGCCCAGCAAGAACTACCAACAAGAAACAGCGCTTAATTATTGAATAATCAAACCAATGAACTGTCAATCCAATACACGACAACACAAACGAAAAAAAAAAAAGAATAGAAAAAAAAAACAACTCTTAGAATCCAAAACTCATCGGAACTCACGGAATGGTGTGCAATAGAATTAAGCTATGCCAGCAGCAGCTACCAAGTGATCCCCGCATAAAGTTTCAGCAAGTAAACAAAGTTTACGCACACAAGTAAAACTCAATCTTGAAAAAATTACACAGAAGATCTCGGAACTGAAGATCTTGAGTTTAACTACCAACGCCACCGACAAATTCCATCCACATGTTCACATTACTCCATCAGTAGAACTTATCCCAGCTCCGACCGCAACTCCGTCGACTTCAAGAGAGAGGAGGAATTGCTCCCCACTGTTGTTGAATTGTATTGAAGTAGAAACAGTGAGAAGGCTGGGGTGGCTTTGTGTGAATAAGTTCGCCCGTGTAAACTGCTGTTGGGTCGACGACTTATTTTATATATATATATATAAATTTTGATAATGTTCAAATCAATCATCTTCATAAAATTTATGAAAATTGAGAAGACACTCATCAAGTTAATATATAATTTTGATATATATAATTTATTTTTAATAAATGATTATCATTTCAAGGATAGACACGAAGATAAACACAGTTGTTGTCAATATATATATATTAGATATGTGTGTGTGAGTAGGGCTTGTTATTGCTTAAAAAAGCTTATTTATTATTAATCAACTTTGTCATTCATGGATAACGCTAGGGATGTAATCGATCGAGCTGAGTCGAACTCTTGAATGTTTGAGCTTGGTTCGTTTATAATCGAACCGAGCTCGAGCTTTATTTCACAAATATATGCATGGCTCACGAGCTTATTCAAGCCTTTATCGAGCCTAAACAAGCTTAATAAATATGAATTATACATTTAAATTTTCATTAAATTAATTAAAAAGTAAATTATATATTTAAAGAAAAATATATTATTCTTATTAAAATTTGTAAATTTATTATAATAAATAAATTTAATAGATTTTCAATATATTTCATAAATAATATGCAAAATCAATAAATCAAATATCAAAACTATTATTGTTCATCTAAAAGATTACTCATGAACTTACCAACGAACATGTTCACGAGCTAACGAGCCGAATATCTTGAGTTTGGTTTATTTATCTTAACGAGCCTCATTAAACGAGCTTTTATCGAATCGAACTTCGAATAGCTCACAAACGATTTGGTTCATTTACATCCCTAGATAACGCCAGAACGATTTCCATATTGCCATTGCAAAGCGTCTCGGAATGTCAAAATCGAATAAAAGAAGCCATCTTTACATTTGTCATCTCGGATAATACAAAATCGAAAAATTTGAATCATTTTTAAATTTTTTATCATTAATATTTGCTTCCGTTTTGATGAATTAACAATACTTATTTTTATAAGCTTCTCGCCCGAATTTGAAATAAAATCTCATTCTTGAGACTAAATTTATGTCTAATAGCAACTCTCAAAAAATTTAAGAGATTCATATTTTATGAGATTATTAACATATTGACATTCATAATTGTTGATATAAATTCTTATAATGAATTTATTAAACTCTTTGATTCAATTCATTGTATCAAATAAAATAGTTATACACTATATGATACAAAGAAACTAATTGTTTATCAATTATGCAGCAAAATTTATATATTATTATAGTTGATTTTGGAATTGAAACTAAGAAAATATTTAATCTGATTTTGATTCCACTGTTTTTTAAAATCATGGTCGAGTTTAGCTTTAGACATTTAATGTATAAATCTTAATCAATCTTAGTAGATGTTTCAAATATCACAAAATTTTGTGTATTGAATTATAATTGTTTCGTGTGTATATATTATGATAGTTGATTTTGGAATTGCAACGAAGAAATTTTTTACTCTGATTTTGGTTCAACTATTCTTGAAAATCATTGTCTGATTTAGCTTTAGACATTTAATGTCTAAAATTTAATCAATTTTAGTAGATGTTTCAAATATCACCAAATTTGTATATTGAATTTATAAAGTTTTGATTGTATTATTCTTGAAAATCATGGTCTGGTTTAGCTTTAGACATTTAATGTCTAAATCTTAATCAATTTTAGTAGATGTTTCAAATATCACCAAATTTGTATATTGAATTTATAAAGTTTTGATTGTATTATTCTTGAAAATCATGGTCTGGTTTAGCTTGAGACATTTAATGTCTAAATCTTAATCAATTTTAGTAGATGTTTCAAATATCACCAAATTTGTATATTGAATTTATATATTTTTCGTATGTATAATATTTTATAAAAGTGCTATTAAATTTTTTAATTTTCTTAAAAGTGCTACTAAATTTTTTAATTTTCTTATTATAGCCAAACTCTCGAAATTTTTCTAAGAGATTCATGTTTTATGAGATTGTTAACATATTGACATTCATAATTGTTTATATACATTATTATTATAAATTTATTAAACTCTTTATTTTCAATTATTTGTTAAAAAACCAATAAAATATGTTAGTATTAAACATCATATTATCATATTATTTTATATCTATCATGTTATTATACTATTAAACATATAATTAATTTTGTTCTACAACAATCAATGAATAGGGTAATGATAATTTATTAGCATTTATTAGAATTTTATATATATAAGTGATAATTGTTAGAATTGTGCATATATATCTTTAAGGAGGGCATTTTTGTCTTTTCACAATCGGAAAACACATCAATTATCCACACTTTTATAAGTATATAGAATATAGATAGATATAGATTAACTATTAATTGTTATGTGATTTTTTTTTTT
The DNA here is from genome assembly GCF_022965805.1 of Primulina eburnea. Classification (NCBI taxonomy): domain Eukaryota; kingdom Viridiplantae; phylum Streptophyta; class Magnoliopsida; order Lamiales; family Gesneriaceae; genus Primulina; species Primulina eburnea. The sequence goes on from NC_133110.1 coordinate 37,762,571, forward strand.
ATTGGTGTGCCATTTTTTTTCGTATATTGAATTAGAAAAATACTTGTAATTTGATAATTATGTAAATTAAACGTAATAGAGAATATTACATGCAACAATAAATTTTTGCCTCTGTAAAGCTCTCGAATTTGATTTATTATGAGGATTAATGTTTTGTTCCATTCCTCTGTATCCGATAATGTTGTTAAATCATAAATGTCTTTGTCATGTATAACAGGCTAAAGCAGCCACTTTGTCGGTGGGAACTTCAAAAATTATTTTGTGTTTCCTGTTTATTACATATAAAGCTATCTCCTAGAATTATATAATAATTTTACTGTTCATTTCTTTTGAGAATAGGTCATCGCTTTTCGTCGTTGGTAAAGAGAATTAGTTGGCCAGTGGTCAAGAAGTCGTTCTACAGGGCATTTTTCTTTGGCAAATGGAAAAGCGGACATGCATCATCATCGATAATTTAAATATCTAATGTGCTATATCTAGCGATCTTAGATGTATTATTATTTTTATTTTTTTAAAAGAACAAGTACTCCATTAATATGCCAAATTCATATGTAAAACTTTCTTAAAAAATAATGGTGTCAGGTCCTTAAATTCCATGTCTGTCATGAGAAGTAAAATCTACTGGTTGGTGATCACATCTTCGTCTTCGTCTGATTTCCTTGGCAACCAGTGCCTCAGGAAAGAATATAGGGTCCGATTGAAATTTCTTGCTACTACGACACCCTCCGTGACAACGAAAAGAAACAGTTCGCCATCCCTCCGAGACGAGGGAGGCCTCCACATACAACCCAGAGAGGATACCCCGACGATGACCCACAAAGAAACATGACAAATAATCTCCCCAGACCCTCTCAGCAACCCCTTTAGGCAACATCCACCTAGATGTATTACATTATGTACATGTTACAAGGAAAAACTTAAAAAGTCCCAACCACACCTTCACTTCTACGTACTGTACTACTGTCCGTCCTGCCCAACTTCGTGTTTTTTGTCTATATTTGTACTTGTTATTATCTTCATAATTATCAAAACATTAAATTGAATTATTTGATTTTGACTTGGAAACCATTGTATGGAAGTGGCACTACATAATACATTGGTCCTCGACTCAAAAATCTTATTATTAAAGGTACGATTCTCATATATAAACCAAAAATAGTAGAAACTGAGTTAATTTCAACAAGAAACTTCAGACACAAATTTATCCCAACGCCTTGACAAGTTCACTAGAACAGAAAAGAAGAATAAATAAATCAAAGACAAACCAAGCATCGGCAGCACATCAATTTCTGTTATTGCTTTTTTTCTTTTTGAAGAAGTAATTCCCACATTACAATCTTCTTGAAATCATTTCACCAATAGACCAACGCACAATACCTGCTTCATCCAGGAGAGTCGTTTACAAATTACAAGCACACTTTGCAATATTGAACGACAGAAGATTCTTGGGTATTTTGATGATCTTACCGGACATAAGTGAGATGAAATACCACCCGTCACACTGCCGTGATCTTCCTTTAAATTCAGCAGCAGGATCGGGCATCTTCTTTAAATATACCTGTCAAGGAGAAAAATGAATACCATGGAATAAAAGCCATGACAGAAAAATGAAGAAAAGACAGTTGAACTAGTGAGCTGATGATAAATGTTGATATTCCTGACGCTTGCAATAATTTCAAGACCAAAATCAAACCACTATAATCTATGTACTATTAAAGCCGTTTGGGATACCTTTTGATAAACCCAAAATGTAGACATCGTTATTCCAGACACAGTCGTATATTTTCTATAACATCTCAAATGTTCTTATTGGGGCATAAAGTCAAGGCATCAATACTTTTTTCATGTATCGAAACAGAAAGCAAAACACAAATTAGAGCTTCTAAAATGGTGCATCAACAGAAGATCAGCCATTTGGGAACGCTAATGAGGGTGATTAATGAATACCTATAAATTATATAAGTGCACAGTAGCCCAAAGTGCTCCGGATCAAGAACAAGAGAACAAAGGGCCTAAGAGAAGGTATGCAATGCAGCACCAAAAAGCATAACCAATAAACACCGCAACACTATGGAAGAGACATTGACCCCCAGTATCAGTAGATCATTCTGCTTATTGAAATAAATTCCTTCGATCGAACTGTCACTGGTCAAATTTCATCTCCGTATATCTGCAAATCAAAAACTGGTTGATCAGTAAAGGAATGTTCTTCACTGAAATTGAGGGGTATGTATAATAATACCAACTAACCTGCGAGGATTTTTTTGCTTATGCACATAATCATCATTTGCAGGCTCTGCAGAGAAATTTATAACTTCTTAAGAGTGAACGAAAATATTGACGAGACTAGAAAATAAAACATCCATTAGGTCTCACCAGGCCTTGGTTCCGGCTTCAAATCAGTAAGGACTTTTGCTGCATTATTTTCGTTGCTGCAACCAAATTAATTTGGGTCAATTACTTGTTACCTGCGGAGCTGGTCACATAAAGAAAATCATACATTCACCAAAGGTACAGTTAAAGCATCGAAGAAAATCAGGGAATGAGTATTCCGACGATAAAGCCAAATATGCTACAGCCTAGTTGATTTATGATAGATAAGAATAAATAATAAACATATGAACATACTAGGAAACTGAATGAGTCAGAAAGTGAACAAGGATCATGCCCTTGAGCTAAAACAAGAATAAAATAAAAACTGAAATACAGAATTCCCATGCTGAATCAAAAGCAAATTCTAACCACCTCTGTTTCGGAATAACTTCTTTGCCCCCACACATGTACAGGGATAACCGGATAAACATGAATCCCCAGGTAAATAACTAAGCCATTTTTTTTTTGTGTGTGTGTGTGTAACTAAGACCAGAATCAATGCAATATTATCCTATCTAACCTTGAAGTAGACATTACAGAAGCTGACTGCCCAGAAGGACGAGTATGATAGGATCCATCAACAGAGAAATACGGAGGGCAATATGATGCCCCCAGGGCCCCAGCAGGACCTGCTAACACTGGTAACCTGATATGACACACGGGTAGGGGCCAATTAAGTATGTGTTTACCATAACAGAACCAAAATCATGATGCATTGACTTTTTAAATGATGATATAAGCTGAAAGGCTAAAAAATTTGGACATCGGATCAACCAAAAATACACTAGTGCTGAACAAGTAAATATATTCAAAAGCACATTGAACAACATTTACCAAGTCATTTCAGAATTCCCTAATCCAAGTTGGGGTTGACCGACATATCCAGGGAAGGCCATGCCAACAGCAGGAACTCCCATTCCACCAGGATGCGGCCCTCCAAATTGCATGACTACAAGATTCATCGGTAGGGACACAAAGTTAAATATCATGAAAGTAAAACCAGGGAAGACCAAAGATAGAGCAGACTAAAATTTTGCTCAAGATATTCGCCAGAAAACACATAGGCAAAGAATAAAATAGAGATCGCTACCATTCCAATATTAATGCCTGAATTTTTCTACTATCATTGTAAGATGTATTTTGTGTTTCTTGAACTATAGTCATGCACATCAGAAGGGCGGCTGGTTTCAACAACAGTTCAATACATTCAATTTTACTTCTCTGATCTCTCTATATAAAAAGTAACTTACATGGCAAGAAAGATGGAAAGCTTTGATCTCCCTGAGCATTGCCCATATTGCCAGAGGCACCTATAACATGAGCTCCACCATGTAGGATGGAGCCTCTTCCACCACCTTGCAAGTTCCCTTTCCCTTTGGCAACCAACGAACTCTTGGATTTACTTGATTCCGAAGAAGATTCCTGCTCCTCAGGTTCATAGGCATTTACGAAACCAACTGATCTCGGTGGAGAAGAAGCTTGTGATCCACTGGGAACACGTGTAAACTGCTGACCAACAGAAGACTGAGAACGAGGTTGAACAGAATTCCTCGAAACAGCTTGTACCTGGCCTGGTGGAGAGACTTTGTTGGGTTGGTTATTAGACGAAGTGGGTCGATAGGCCATTTGTGTGAACGGAGTTATGCCTCTTCCATGACCCCTCATTTGAGGTTGATTAGAGTTAATGGATGGGGAACTAGACACCGGCATATGCACATTGTTAGAAGGCTTCCTGGGCATCGTAGAAAGTGGATCATCAATGGAAAGCTTATCGACACCAATAGAATCAACTATATTCTTTCCCCTCAGCATAGCAGAGGACTTTGGCTCGGTAAAATTCCCATCCGCAACGGATGGGAGACCATTGTGATTGATTGAACCAGTATGAACATCCTTTTTATCAGGCACTGAATTATCCTTTATTGAAGAACCAGAAGGATAAAATGGAGGAGAAGCAATGTTCAAATTGGAAGCAAACACTTGTTTTCGGGGCAGAACAACACTGGACTCTGAATTTGATGCTGATTCACTGGCTCTTTCAGAGCTAACAAAGGAAGGCTTCTCAAGTAGTTTCCCGGACCTTAAATGCAAGAATGTAGCACAAATAAGAACCAAGAAGGAAATAATGAGGCAAAAGAAAATGTGTTTACTCACTCTTTGCTCAGTGCGACGGATGCATCACTGTTTTTCTTCCAGGATGGCTGATACCTTCGTGGTCCTCGCCCCCTGACACTCTTAGGAGCACTGTTTAGATGGTTATTAGTCTGATTGCTGTTATTAGCATACTCTCTGGACCTGTTTCCTCGCGCATTGTCACTGTCTATGCCTCTATTTCTGCCACGACCTCGATGATGACCCCTTGAACCTCTCCTACGCTGGAACAAACACCGTGGAAGAACAAAAAAATTAAAGAAAAAAACCTTCATCCAGACACAGGCACAAATTTGCTAGCACATAGATGAAACATTAACCTCTTCATAACGCCTTTCTTGCACAGTCAACTCCTCAAACTTATCATGTCCCCATTTTCGTTCATCCTTAGATTCCCATAACTTTCTTCCTCCAAGCATTCGCCTAAGCACAAAGTTCGAATTGTTAAATTGGAATAATAAAATCACACACCAAACCAAGATCAAGCCTAATAAGTGGGTATATGATTTATATAAAAAATACAAAACATCATAATAAACAAAGTCTAGAAGTAATTTATGATACCTACCCTCATCCCTCCCACATTTTATAATTGTAAAGCAGGGAGAAACTAAAACTAAATCTTATGAGCTGAATCATCCAAAATATAGAAAAATGAAAAGTTTATGATTCAGGCATGTTAGCAAGAAGAACAATGTAACATGAAAAAAAGATTGGGAGTCAATCAAGTCATATAAAGCTTCACATCTTGGAAGGATGAGGATCATACTGTCCATCCAGTTCAAACCAAAACAGGAATAAGAAGTCTAACACCGGATCTCACAAGAAGTTCACAGACAATCCAAATAGTTATAAATTTAACTCGTAATCAACAGTCAAACCCTGTTTCGTACCAATTCAACGCATTCTATCGCTAACCATAGCAATCAAAACCCCGACAAACATCATTCATACCTGTGCCTTCCACCAGCATTGTCTCTAAACCTGTCATCATGCATGTAGAATGCCCCGGCGGTCGGTACAGCATATGGTTCTATCACCTTCTTCTCTCCATCATGCTCATCACCATCAACATTGCTATCACCATTAACCTCAGTAACCTCCTCCTTCACTCCCTTCTCCTCCACCTTGTCCACATCACCCACCACTTTCCCAACCACAGCTGTCTCCACATCCGCCGCAACCACACTGTCCACTCCCCTCCTATCGCCTCTTTCTTCGTGCCCCGCCTCCTCTATTTCCTCTTCCACGTAATCCTCATCCTCGTCATAATCCTCCTCATCCAACTCATCCTCGTACTCCGCCGCAGCACCTTCCGATTCCCCTTCGGAATCTTCAATCCTTCGAACCGGCTTCTCCCTACGGCTCTCCCCTTCCTCCTCTTCGTCGTCACTCGCCACCCTCCTCCTCAACTTCAGCGACAACTTCGCCTCCTCCGGATCGCTCTCATACTCGACCTCATCACCCTCCATCGCGTCTCTACTCATCAAAAAATCCAACAAATCTCGCAATACACCGAAAAAGATCCAATTGCCGAAACCCTAAGCTGAGCAATCGCAACGAACGGCCAGAAAAATTACCTCTTCGGGAAGGTGACACGAAATTTCGCGACAATCAGGGAAAAACAATCAAAAATCCACCGTAGTTTAGAATCGATTAGGTAGAATCTCGAGAAAAAATTGGGTTTGATTTTGTGTGGTTTTGAAGAGGAGTCAATTTCACAAATCGATTAGATTTGGTTCATATATATAGAGAGAGAATTACGTCGAAAGACGGATCTGCACCTCCGGAAAAATGGACAGTGCAGGAGAAATAGTGGTGTTATACGATTCCTTCATGGGTATTTTGGTAAAATACATAGGTGTGTAGTTGGGAGACTCGTGACATACCACGGTTCGAAATCCTCGGTTACATGGTACAGATTCGAAATATACCCTTCCTTAATGGTTACTGATCCTGAACCACTGATTACGATTACGATTACATTTGATTAACATATTTTAAAAGAATTTTTAATTCTTAATTTATTTTATTTTTAAGAATAAATACAAATATTTGAATTAAATTTAATAATACAAAATAAAAAGATGTTATTTTTGTTCCGAACTTGTGATACGTTTCAGAACTTCAAATCAAATTTAACCGGGGACGCAACTTCAAATTTTGAAATATGCTGCAATAATTTTAAATTAATTATTTTATTTAGAATTAAATTGTATTAATTTAATATATATGTGATATAGCTATTGTCCAATATTGTATTTGAAATATTTTTTCAACTCATTTTTTAAAATATTAAATCAAAATAAATTATTAATCACACGATATAAAGTTTGAAATTAATATACAATGTCACGTAGTTCTTTGTCATTTCAGTTGGGGGAAGGGGAATGACTTGACTTTTTAAGTTGTCTATGTATCTTCTTAGATCGTAGAGAAATCAAATCTCACATAGTCTCTTTATCTTTTAATCTTTTTTTATGTGACTCAATCACTTCCATTATCTATTCTTGTAGTAGTAGTTCCTTCGGTATGAAATCTTCTTGTTCAGAGCATAATCCCGCTCGTACTCTTTTTGCAGTTCATGTCTAATCATCTAGCAATGCTTAAGCTTATAAAGAATCTGGAAATCCAAAATATTACCACATGCACTAAATGTTTATTTCACAGCAATAGTTGACATCGTACAAATGGGCACCTTGATGAAAATCGAATTCCAGCACGACTGAGTTAATGCCACAATTATTTGTTTTGAGCATATCTCATAGCTCGATGATCCAGATGACCAGCAGCAAAAATAGTCATAAACCAACTCAAAGATCTAAAAGTAATATTTCATGTTTTCTTGACTGGTTCGAGTGTAATCTAGGAGAAATATCGGTCACAATCACTTCTATCCGTAATAATGAACCACATATCATCATCTTGAGTAGCTAAATGAACTTGCATTCTTATCTTACAGTCATCAAAATCTTCATTAGTGAACATCGAAACTTTGTTGAATTAAGCCATTTTAAAAGAAATGTTAAGAGTCGAGAATAAGCCAAGCTCTGATACCACTTGATAAGATCGATTGTAGTGTTTAGAATGAGAGGTTGAATAAACACTAAACACGGTTTTGTTTTTTGGTTAATTTAGCTGGGTTAGCAACTAAATTATACATTCTCGAATGTTAATTTCAGTTGAGTAACAGATAAGCGCGAAAAGAAACTAAACTGACATATTAGAACAAATCAATAAAATGGCTTGGCTAAGTAAACTGAATGGAAAACTGAAAGTGAAAAATACACATGTATGTTTCTGGATGTTCAGAGACTCAAGATCTTACGTCACCCCTTCTTCCTTTTGGATAGCTCAGGCTACAAAACTTTGGATAATACAAGTAATTTGCAAAATCTCAATTCAGTTTGGACTTAAACACTGTCAAACTGAACCTCATTGTACACCTCAACTGATGATAGATAGTGTACAAACTTTTATTCAAATGAAATGAATTAAAATATTGTTATATCCTAGTACTTAATGATCTTCAATGATCAAATATAATTCTTTATAAGATGTTCTCGACTGACTAAGTTTGGTTAAGATATTTAAAAGCTTGAATGCTTGAATCTCTGTAAAAGTTGTAGTTCTTTTCTAAACTTAATACCTTCTCTTTATATATGAAGAAATCATAATTCTTACAATATAGATGTCTCAAAAAAATATATGTTCCAAAAAAAAAAGTGTTTGTTGGTTTGTCTTTTGTCCATGTCGCAATCAGTTTTGTACGCACAATTTAGTTAATCATCAGTTTTTTTTCTTCTCGTGTAAACTGATTCTAATGTAAACTAATTCCCTTGAAATTGATGAAGAAAATTGATAGACTGATAATAGATATCTTGGTTTAGGGTTCGCATGTAGACCAATTTAGGTGAAATCAATTTTGTCTTAATTATTTGTTAATATCAAAACATAAGAATTCTTGTTTCAACAAGCCGGCTTAGTTATTAAAGCTTTTTTCTAGAACAACTATAAGTATATGGACCTCTTAAAGATTTTGAATGATAAAACGATTCGTCTAGACTGGTAATGCTATATAAGCAATGCAAGAAATCCTTTAAAAAAAGTGGCTAGATAATAATAGTCAAGGAGACAGAAATATTAAGTGTAAGCAGATTAGACAATATAAAAAAAGTGGCTAGATAATAATAGTCAAGGAGACAGAAATATTAAGTGTAAGCAGATAACAGATTAGACAATATATTTATGAATGTCCGAAAATAATCAACTCCTACTTTATCCCTTCTTCCAGTTAGGAAGGAATTCACTAAAAGACTTTAATTTATACAACTCTTGTACAAACCTACTTCGATTAGGACTTATCACTGCCTAGATTGAAACTCTTAGTGACAATCATATAATAGTATAAACTCTAGCTGTCTTCGGAACCCTTGGTTCAGACAGACACAAAATAATTCTAAACAATTCTTCCGCGGTTAGCTTTGAACGACTAGAGCTGTTTTGAACAACTAAAGTTGTTGAGATAACACAAGCTGCTCTTAATTATGATCTGATATGAAGGTAAGGCGTGTCATGTATGATAAAATTGACATTGTAGTGCTCGAAATCTTGTATATTTCAGATTATAAATGTTTCAGCCTTGTTTTTTCAATCTTGAATCTCTTTATATATATATATATATACTAAATCTTCTCAACGGTCAGAAAACTTTTTCAACGATAGTGTATATTAACTCCGGACAAGATGTCATTGTCAATCTCCCTTCGTAGTTCACTATATTTAATTCTCATTTAATGTTCCTTTCATTTTATGGCTTAGGCTACTTTAGTTTTTAAAATGTTGATTCACTCTTTGAAATATTAGGAAAAATTCATGTCAATCAGGAATTTTTGGGTACTATGCGTGACTTGTCGAGAGTATTTTCTTTGGTAATTGTGATCCGTTATGGTCAGTCTTCGGCTCAACTACTTGAAGTGGTCCAGTTTGATTGCAACATGAACTAGAACTATTTGAAGTATTCATTTTAGTGAGAATTAGGCCAGGCTTGACTTTTTGGTGTTCAGCTGAAAATTTGTAAATACATCTAAATAACATATAAACTCTGAAACAGCTCGAGACTATTTTTTATGACCAAAACTTAGAACATTTTCAATCTAATAGTTTCTCTTTTTTTACTGATGACTAAAGTAAACTACTAGATTAAGTACAACATATGCATGTGAATAATTCAATATCAAGAAAATGATATATTTTACTGAGTGAATGAAATTACAATGAAGATAAATAAAACCTATTACACCTACACAAAATATATACATATAAAAAAAAAAACTAATCTTCTAAATGTTGAACCGCCACTGCTTTCGCACCACCTCTCTTCCGTCTTGCCTCTTCGTCATGTATCTTTCTTTCCTAAGCTATCTTGGCTTCCCACGAATCCTTATTTATATTACTTCTTTTTATATTTTCTAAAATAAGGTGTCGTGTCCTTAACCCGGCTCTCTCATTTTATTTTATTTTTATATATTTCTTTTTAAAATTAAGTTGTTTCGAAGTCTTAAAACACATGGACTTCATGTAAGCAAGAAGACAAAGACTTACTTTAGTAACAAAGCCGTAGATTCAAGTTTGAAAATATGTAAGCCTAATTAGATCAAACACTTGCTATCACTCTGATAAATTTTAAATGTTTTTTTTAATTGATCGTGTATAATCGATGATAAAATGATTTTCGAAAAATATGTTTTCTTCTGATAATAGATGTGACAATTTTTATTCCTTACGACTCGGGAACAATACAAGACGTATTAAACTCGGATTGAGAAAATTTTGAACTACACTGGTATGTTGAATTTTACTGTGGATTTGTAAATGAGATGCTAAGGAAGCAGTATTCTATGCTTGAGGATGTAAATATTCATTTTTTGGTGTTTTATTTTGTTTCTATATTTTGATTTACCAAACACAGTCTTCCTCTCGATAGTGAAAAATATAGTGTGTCAATATTTGTTTATTTATTTAATTACTTTCACCTTCACGCCTATTTTACAGTGAAATGGACTGCCTAGTTTTTTGTTACTAGAATTATCTGCAATACTTATATTGATAAAATACTATATAATGAAAATTGAGTAAATAATTACAAAAATTAAAATTAATAACTTTTTTTTCATAACTCGAAAAAATGTTTTTAAAGTATTCATCTAATTAGATTAGTGGTTGAGTTAATTGATTAGACATATTTCAATTTAATAAATATCATATAGATTTAAAGTTTCTTTCCCAATAAAAAAATATACCCCTTCCTCCCAAAGAAAGCTTAAGAAACATGTGAAATACTGAAATACACATTATTTTGCGGAGAAATTGGTTAAATAACTTCGATCAACTTTTTGTCTTTTTTAAGAAAATGACCTCTTCAAGTGTATTTGAAATATACTTGAGGATGTCATTTTCTTAAAAAAATAGTTGACTGAAGTTAAAAAATAAAATACACATGATTTTGCAAGTCATTTTGTGAAAGCCACATTTTATTGCCATTTTCTTCTCAAATGCCATACCGGGAAACCATTAAATCAACCTATATCTATAAGTTTGGTATGGGGGGCGGAGGCGGAGACAGAGGCACCCTTTGCAAGTGAAGTGGCGGAGGCGACGGAGATTTGCAGAGGGCGGCACAGCCTTTCAAACAATGATAATATTCCGGCGGCTGCTGAACGGCCTTGCATATCGCAGCACACTCGTTGTAGCATTTTCGATCGAAGTTTGAGGCAACAACCGATGACACCACCACCATCATCAAAATTATACCACTAAATATTTTTCTTTCCATTTTCTTTTGTTTTTTGGGGTATTTTGGAGGAATTGTTTATGAGATTTTATACGAAAAATGGCAACCATTTTATGTTTAAATGTATATTGAAATGTTATATTTAGGAAGGGAGATTTAGTGGATTTTTCGAGATTTTTTTACATCTTAACATAATTAACGCATTCAATTCTTATTATTTTATTAAATTTCTATACATTTATATATTATTTAGCAAATCATGCATAGAGACTAACGTCTATAATATGACCGCATTTATTTACACAATCACGTTAGTAAGTATATGAGTCTTTGAATTGATGGCTCCAATTTTTATATTTTGTATGATTTGATTTGGGGTGATTTTGTATTATGATAATTATTTGAATTTTTTTAAATAATCCGGATAAGTTAAGTAAATATCTTCCATGCAAGTATAATGGAGAAAATAATTAAAATTTTTAAACTACTAAACTCATTATTTAATACAAATTCCTTGACCATATAAATCCTTGCATTGCCAAGAAAATTAATCCATTATACCATAAATCCTTCGGCGGTAAGAAGAACATCAACGATCATATGTAACGTGTCTGACATAAAGTGAGTTGACTTTTGTTTTTTTTTTTTATAGAATGCCACAGTAAATGTACCAATAAAGACATTCAAGTATAGTAACCAACGACTTCTGAAAAATTGATTAAGAGAGAAAGTTGTAGCATATTTTCGTCTGTTTAGGGAACATTCTAGTCAATAAGAAGATGTCGAGATTTGTTCAGTGATAAGTCAGAAGTACCGATAAAGTTGAGCTTATATGTGGTTCGTTTGACTTGATTACGCAAGCATTATCAGGTAGAGTTGCAGTTTGAGTTTCTAATGTTTTCTTGTTAGAGTCTTGAATGTAGTTTGAACTGAAACAGAGCACTATATGATTGGACTTCATCATCTAGAAACCTGTAAATAAACACAAATAACTAGACACTGAAACAGCTCGATGTTGTTTATTATCATCGAAACATAATTAAGTCATTTTCAAACTAACATAGTACATTTACTAATATTATTTTTACTATTACGCAGCTTTTGGTAGGCTTGATTAATTAGGTTTGTGTTATTTTGTCCATCACTATCCACTGTTTGGTTCATTTTCAATTAACCCCACCCAATCCAATGTCCAATGGACTAAAGTGTAGTAGTCTAGTTAAAATAAACCCATGCCACATCCCATTATTATTAGTACTGCTTTTTATCAAATATGTGTTTTGCTACAGTACCCTTTCATCCACCCCAGAAGCCCAAGAAAAGATTCTTCCCCAAACTGAGCAACAACGTACAAAGGAAGAAAGGACTGTGTCCGTGATATTTTCTATCTGCGTTGAAATCTTCGGTTATCAGGTTATTTTACTGTTTAAATTTCTTTGTTACACACTTGAATTTGCAGAAACTGTTGTCGATTTTTACTTTTCTGAGGTTGATTTTTGGGATGTACTTTGCGAAATTTTGCATAAATCTGAGGAAGCTCTCACTGTTTCGGTAAATGACCTTGCTTTCTGTTTAGCTTTGTTTAGAAAATCTGGTTTTTTCTACTTTTGGTTCACATAGTTCACTACAATCGTTTCCTGTTTTCTGTTGGTATTTTCCGTGTTTGACGAAACCGTAGTATTTCTCCTTTGTAATATTTCTCTCAGGCTGAACTTCTTACTCGATTTAAGAAATTTTTTTCTTAATATTCGAAAACATGAACTCAATAATAATTTCTCTACTTATTACTTACTACATTGTCGTAGATGTGCGTGTAAGAATAGATTATTTAACATCGGTGATTTCGGTGATATTGAAGAAAGAACTTATTTTTGTACTGAATTAAATTTTATTGTGTAATATCTTATGATGTTTTTGGGAAGAAGATTTGAAAGAAGAAAATTTTGTTGTCCATCATACAATAATGTATTCGTTTACACTATATGAAATTGTATTGGGTTTTGCATATGCATTTTAAAACACATGTTACGTTCTTATTCACCGGGATCCCTAGATTAGATGAGAGATGAGTCGAGTTTGAGATGTCGAGTCAGGAGTTGAATTACAGATTTTATAGATTGTGTTTCGTAGATTACGATCCATGTTTTTAGTTACTGTTTGATATTAAATCAAGTTTCAGATTATGATACATGCAGTGATATATGTTCCATGCTTTTATGTTAGTTCAGTAATTGCATGTATACATTGTTTATACTAGGATTTATTCTCACCGGGGTTATCCGGCTGTTGTCTTGTTTGTATGTGTGCATGAAAACAGGTGGGACAGGATCGGGGTCAAGAAGATTATGAGAGAGGACAAGTTACCGTGGTGATTCCGGACTTGTTGTAGATATGGTTTTGACACTTGACATCTAGTAGTTGAACCTTAGTCTAGTTTGAATGTTTGTTGTACATGATTGTACTTTTATACTGATATGTATATTAGTTAAATTCCATTACGTTCCGCACTTGCATTTAAAAAAAAAAGAAAAATTTTTAGACCATGTTTATTTAATTGATAATTAAATCCCAAAGATGATTAAGAAGATGATTGGCGTCCGGGTCCCCACAATAGGTTCTTTTGAAGTACCTTCAATCGATGACCTTTATGTGTAGACGCATTCTATTTTTTGTGATGCTTCACCAAATCATTTGTCGATCCTTCTTGATTATGTTACTCTTGAGACGACAACGAATGAAGTTACGTGTGCCAGACGTGTAGAACAAGAGTCAGCTACAACATGAGCAAAAGAATAATTGTGCAAATGAACCATTTGCACCGTATTATCGAAATAGGAGATGTTCAATGTGTGGTGAACTTGCGAATGAATAGGAATGCATTTGCACGATTGTGTTACTTGCTAACTAATGTAGGAGGATTTAGTCGACTCTACATATGTTCGTATTAAAGAGAAAGTCACAATGTTTCTGTCTATATTGATTCAACACAAGAAAACTCGACTTGTTGGTCATGACTATGTACGTAGTGGCCATACAATCAGCACCCATTTCCATCAGGTGCTCAGATCAATTCTCATGTTACATCTAATACTACTGGTGAAACCATCGCTGTCGATGATGCTTGCAGCAACGAATCTTGGAAATGGTTCAAGGTAAGCTCAATTCCGTGTTAACTACTTGTACAAAATAAACAGTAATTATGTATATAAATGGTGATAGTTAATATGAACGTATTATTAATAAATTGTACAGGGATGTCTTGGTGCTTTGGACGGAACGTATATAAGTGTACATATACCTACCATGGAGAAGGCACGATATAGAACAAGAAAAGGTACTATTGCAGTAAAGGTTCTTGGGGTTTGCGACCGAGACATGAAGTTCATATATGCACTTGTAACGTCCCAAAAATCTGAAGTTCCACGTGAACCATATGCATGCAAGTTATTAAATTTCTTTGATATTTTATTAAATTGTTTTAAAGCATTAAATGCTTGTTTATTTCATTAAATTATGTTTAATTATTTTTATGCATTTTATGCATAATTATTGCATGGTAGAATTTATTTATTTCATTAAATCGTCTTTAATAATTTTATGCATAATTCATGCATGATAGGATTTAATTCATGATTTATTTTAAAGTTCATGCATTAGGGTTTCTAGGTGCATTTTACGCTCGAACGAGGAACGGAGACCGGAGAGTTTTCAGGAAAATTATTTTAGTGACATGATTTATTTTTATTAATTAATATAAGGTGTTTTAAGTGCATTTTTCAAAAAATGGGATTTTATTGGGTATTTTTACCCGCAAGACCTTATTTTTAACGGTACGGAAATTTTATCGAATCGATGGACTTTTTAATGGTTCGACTAATATTTTCAAAATCTTTTCAACACGAAATATTTTTCAGGAGTGCGTTTGAAATTAATGGGCCTACTTTTAAGCTTGGGTTTAAAATCCTTTTAAACTTTTAATTATCAAGTTAATGCCCATTAGTTGATTTTTTAGCTATTTAAATATTACTTAATTATCACCTAACCCTAAACCTAATCACTTACCACTCCCTATCAGCCGACACCCACCTTTCAGACATATTCTCTCGGTTTTTGTAGCACCTCTCCAAGAAGATCTCGGCTGTCAAATTTTCTGGCAGCAAAGCTTCGCCCGGCGCCTCCTACCTCTCCTTCTTGCTTCTCAATCGTCTAAGGCACGCTTGCATCTTTGTTCCTTGCATCATTCATGCCGATATTATGTTAAAGTTTGTGTAAATGCATGGAAACCCTTCGATCTATCATGTGTGCACGTTTTAGTTGAAAGATTTTCATAAATCCTTGCACTTTTGACTCACTACTCACGTTTTATTTATGTTGCGCAAGGGCCTGCGGTTTTGGTTGATTAAGGGCTGTATATGGTGTCAAGGGAGGTCTTTGGGGTTTCGTTGGTTGCTGGTTTGTGCAGGAGAAGGGCCGAGAGTGGTGTGCCTTTGGGATTGGCTCCTCTTGAGCATTTGCGAAAGGGGTTGAGATGTGGTGTGCATGGGAGTATAGCTGTGAGTCTTATGGGTTCAGTATGGTCTAGTAAAGTGCTAGGAGTGAGCCATGGGTGTGTGGTTTAGGGAGAAGCTCGACTATGGGAAGGATAGCGCAATCGTGATGCTTGCTTGGCAAGATCCTATCATCTTCGGGAGATGGGTGTGCAGCAGATTATTCCTTAGATTGGCTTGGTTTAGGAGGTTCTTTAGGGACTTAAAGGATGAGTTTAAAGGCTGTCATTTGGTGGTAGGAGAGTGGACCGAAGGATTTAAAGGGTGGAGCCATGTGTTAAATGTATGAGGGTGCAAGTGTGAGTGGCCGAGAATTTAATTCCTTTGCTGGATTTTTCAGCCACGGTCCAGAGTCATTTTCTAAAGTTTAGGGGTCTGGTTTTTGAGGTTTTAGGGCCTTTTAAATGTATAATAAGTGTGGTAAAAAGTTGGGAATAATTTGGTTAAGTTTCGAGTCGATTCGGGTTAAAACTGGGACCCCGGTCCAAGTTTTAAAACAAATCGGTTAAGTTATAAAATAGACTCGAGTTTCCGTCTATGAATGCTTTTAAAAAATGTTTTGGGATATTTTAAGGAGTTTGGTAAGCTTCGGGTCAATTTTAGAAGTCCAGGGTTGAAACGATAATTTTTTGGTTTCCAAGGGCAAAATAGTCATTTTGCACCCGGGGTGAGATTTTGGTTCTGGCAGCGCCCTGAGCACAAATTTATGATATTTTAAATGTTCATGCATCACGATATATAGATTTTATGAAGATATACGCTGCTTGCTTGAATTTAAAGAAAATTGCATTTGTGCATTAATTTTTACAAGTGATGAAAATGATGATGTTTTGAATGACAGGAATTAGTTGTGACTATCGAAGTATATGTAAATGTTTAAGATGTATATGTAAATGATGATGATGATGATGATGATGATGAGGCCTAGGCACAGTGGATAGGTAATCCTGTCACTGATGTCCGACAGCCGCCCGGTACCGCGGTTCTATGTATGATAGATCCATCGTAAATGATGACGTACGATAGTCACCTCTAATGAACTGAATTCGCCAATGATGAATGATGAACGATAAATGATAAACGATGAATGATGAATGATGATTAACGATAAGCTGTTTTGACACGCACGATTTAATAAGACATGTTTACATTACGTTTTTAAAGTTCATGAAAGATATGTATATGATGATATGTGATGACATGCTTTGACACGACATGATGTTAATGTTTTAAAGTTCATGAAATGTATGTTGAGTATGGTATTTTTCACTGATGTGTGCTATGTATATGTATTTGCTATTAACGGTGCAGGTGTGTTGAGTCTTTAGACTCACTAGGCGTGTGTGATGCAGGTGAGCTTAATGATGAGGAGACGGTGACACGACCCGAGGACCACACGTTTTCCGCATTATGATTTATGAGATTGAAAGGAGATAAACTTTTTACACGTTGGTGATTTTAAGATTTTATTTGTTTATGGCTATTTTAAACTGCACGATTTTACTGTCAAATTTTAATATCGTTTTTAAATGTTATATTTTTGTAGATCGCATGTATGCGAAACGTTTAAATGTTATTTCAAAAATGTGAGCTTTTAAAAAAAAAATTATTTCCGCGCTTTTAAAATTAGCAGACGTTTCAGCACTTATGGGGTGGGAGGGATCTGCAGCAGATGCTAGATTTCTTAAAAATGGTGATAGTTAATATGAACGTATTATTCATAAATTGTTGGAAACATTGTTAATTATGGATTCATAAATTTCATGATTACATTATGTAAACCACAAAATAACAAATTTATTATTTCCAGGTTGTTATTACATATGTGACAATGGATATGCCAATGTCGAGGGATGCTTGACTCCGTACAGGCGAGTAAGATATCATAAGGATGCTTGGGGAAACCGTGCAAATGGCCCACAGAATTATAAGGAGTTATTTAATTGGAGACACGCGCAAGCCCGTAACGTAATCGAACGAGCATTCGGTTTGTTGAAAAGAAGATGGGCGATACTTAGAAGTCCTTCGTTCTATCCATTGAAGACACAAAACAGAATACTAATGTCATTTATGTTGTTGCATAACAGTTGTTCTAATCAGTATATGTTAAATTTTTAAAAAATGTAAAAATCTGAAAATGATAAAATTGGGTTTCTTACTGTCATCTTACCATTTCTTCAATGCATCCTGTGGATGGGGTTAGTATTCAAGTTACATTGAACGGTGAAGGTACGAAGCCAAATGTAATGATGATCATGGATTGTAAATTATTTTGAACATCAGAATCTAAACTAAAATGAAATATAGTATTACCACTATTTGAATGAAAGCAGCAAAAAAATAACAAAACCGAATACTTAGATTCCATAACAAAATTGTGAGAACAAGAACTTATTCACATTTACGATATCTAAGATCACGGTCTTCTCCATTTCGCAACCAGATATTACATAACAATTAACCTAGGTTGAACATATTATTTACTTTGAAATAATAATAAGAAGCATGAAAAACATCATTAAACACAGTAATGGGCAGAAGCATCCAAAACAACAACAAATTTGTTCAACAGATAAAGGTGTTTGCTCCACTGATGTATTTGGTATCCCGTATGTGGTCGATGCCATAACCGACAACGTGTTGTTTCGTGTCAATTGTATCGGCATTCTTCAGAGTAGAAGATTGTGAACAAGAAGTTGCATTGCAAGCCTGTGTGTCCCGACGAAATGTTGAAGGACAAGTGGGATTTGGTGATGAATTTGAACCCATTTCATATTTCGATGATGGTTCATTGTTCCCATAAATTTTTTCAACATTATACTCATCGTACCAAAAGAATCGGTTCCGATGTTTCAAGCCGACAGGACATATAAAGTAATATTGCCCCGGTCGGGTTGAATATTGACCAGCTTCACGTAATAGCATATACCCTTTCCCACACTCACATTGTGGTGGAGTCTTCACATCCATGAAAACTATGGAAAAGATGAATTGAAAGAATTTTAAAATTAGGCACATAACTACAGTCATGTCCTTGCGATAAAGTTTTACACAAATAATGATTTCGAAACTACAACATATTTCGGAGAACAAAGAACTAGTATTATATTTTTCAAATTCGACAGAGAAAATGAAAATTATTTCCTAAACGAACGAGAAGAAGAGAAAATTAAGGTTGTTGTAAGCGCAAACCTATATTTTCTCAACATATTTATACATAATGGAACGAAAATGAAAAAATATTTGAAAAACATAAACACTAAAATGCACCCAGAAATACTCACATTAATGGCTACTCACAAGGTTGGAGATAGATTTTCCTTCCGCACAATAATTTATCGGTCCACAATTTTCTTTCGATTTCTACGGAATATGAACGTGCACAAGACAAATTCGAATCCTTCGGATGTTTGATTCACCTGGAACACATCACGATCCACAGATTTTCGGGAAAAATTGTTAGATCTATGTGGAGCTGTTTGCGGTGATGTCGCCTAGGGTTTTCTTGCAATATATTTTGTGGAAGAAAGTGGTAGAAGGAAATGTGAGGAAAAGAGACAAAAGTGGGTCTGAATTTAATAATTAAAAAAATATGTCCAAGGGTATTTTTGGTAGTAGAAAGTTAATTGATTAGTTAATCACACCCTTCAAAATCAAACCAAACAAAACAATGTTTTGACCACACCATACAAATATGTAAATAATCATATTTCTTATCTTTTATGTGGTAATCATTCAATAATCCTATCATTTGAACCAAACACAGCCTTAAAATATAATTTATTAGTATTATGTAAATTATACTATAGTAATTTGCTCATTAAACAAATCCACCCACTCCCCACCTTCATTACATTTCTTGTTTTTAGTAGTTTTTTCTACTTAACCTGCCACCTTCATATTATTTCTTGTTTTATATTTTGCTGGGATTATATTAGAGTTTCAAGGTAGTGAATAAACTCTTTTATAAATTTTCTGAAATTTGAATTATTCTTAACAATTTTTAGACTGGTAAAAATATTCTTGAACTGCTAGGTTTGCAGGACCAATTGTTGAGGATCGGGTTGAGTTTAGAAGGGGGGTTGAATAAACTCAAACTTAATCGATTTTTCTTGAATGATGTGCTAGAATCCTGTTAGAGATACTATCAGATTCTTGTTCAAGTTCAAAGACCAGCAGATCACAAGATATTGTGCGGAAACGATCTGTTGGTTAGTGGGTGAAAAATAGTGAAACAGAAATGCAGTAGATTGCACAGGGTTTGTTTGTGGAAGTTCGAAGATGAGTCTTCTACGTCTCCCCTTCTTCTGTTTCCAGAAGGTATCACTAAAAGACTTTGGTGAATATAGTACAATAGTTGTACACACCCACTTCAACAGGACTTTCCCTTCGTCTGCTGAAACTCTTAGTTTTACAAATCAACTACTTAAAAGATCTTAAGTTCTGGAAAGAACTCTTTTCCAGTTACAAATTCTTCTATTTATGAAGTGAATAGCTTAAGAGGGATAAAGAAAATAGCTAGCACAAAATGATTTCAAATGATCAAGTGTATGTAATGAAGCGTGTACTGCTTTTTCAGTGTTGAGATTTTTAGATAACTGAAGTTTCTAGCGATGCTCGAATGATATTCTTTCACTGAGATTTGTTCACATACATCATTATTAAAAGTGTTTCGTCTCTATGTATAGGCTTTATCCAACGTTAAGATCTGACGGCTCTTTTGACTTTTCATTGGTTCAGCTTTATTTCTGAAAATGGACCCTGCAGAATATATTAAAGCAATCAGTATCAGTTCATACCAAAAATGGTAAACCGTCTTAAATGTTCTCGTACAACATTTAATGGCATTTAATGAAGCAATAAATGCTATTATCACGTTAATAGATCAACGGTAATATTTAAAGACTTCGAGATACGCAAAATTCTGTTAATGTGTATTTCGAGTTTTGTATCCTTTCTGGTTTTAGCTAAGAAGTCACTTGTTTAAACAATACTTGATAAATGATGCTACTGGTTTTAGCTCGATACAAGTGCTTCTGGTTTTCTGCTATTTTATATCTACTGGTTTTGTACTGAGCCAGCATCTACTGGTTTTTACTAGCATCTCCACAACAAATTTAAGTTTAACACCAATGAAAAGTAAATAAGTGCGGAAATAGTTCGTTTTGACTAGTGATGAACTGTATAATGCAATCGGTATTGACAAGAAAGAAATTTAAAATAACATGCAAGAATGTAAGGTGCGTCATGAAATGAGACATATTTTTATAGATATTCGGATATAACACTTATATGTCACCCCTTCTTTCACTTAGAAAAAATTCCAGTAAAAGACTTTTGATTTATAATATTTTGTAATAACATACTTCAACTAAAACTTATAATTATCTAAGTTGAAACTCCTAGTGATTGTTTTATAAGATCTAGATGTTTAAGAACCATTAGTTCACGAGAAAACAATACAAGATAACCCAACGGCCAGCTTGACGGCTTGAGTTGGTAAGTAACACAGATTGATCCTTAATTATATGATATATTCTGATATGAGTGTGTTAAGTGAGCCACTTGAAATTTAAAGATTGAGTGTGCTCGATTTTCGTGGACATATGCAGGATTTGAGAAAATTTCAAAAATATTTACAATATGTTTTTCTTCTCTTTGAAATTTTGCATATATAGCTGAAAATCTTAAACGGTCGGTTTTATTTTCAACGATCATCTCTACTGTTACCCGATAAAATGGACATGTCACTTTCAGTCGTCGTAACTATCGTTAAATGTTCATTTAATATTTCTTGTGGTTTTGCGACTTTAGGCTTCTAGCCTTTCAAAAGTCTGACAGATCATGGACGAAATAGACAATTTTATGTCATTCGGAAGTTAGAAGGATATTGTCCAGTCATTCTAAATATAGTAGTTGTTGAACGAATTGACTAGCAATATCTTTTTTGAAAATACTCAAGTATGATCGGTTGCAGTGCATTTGGAATTTCAACGATTTGAACATGTGTACTGCAAAAAGGACTTTGATCCGGTCAATTTGACAGATTACATCTTGCAACTAGAGTAAAGATAATCTGTGGCTTGACATTCTTGCAAAAATGACTTGAACTTCTGATGTTCTATTTGAACGACTTGAAATGATCAAATGGTCCGAAAAACCTGAAATTACAATTAAAAAATAGATGGATCTGAAACAGTTAGATGTTATTTGTATCATGAATTTTGACATCTTGGTCACAAAGATCTTCTAAACTTCTATCCAATTATATAAATTCTGCATTTTTGAATAATTGTGACCATGTATCTCACTATTTATAGATGTTTTATTACCATCATCGAAAGAGTTTGAAGCCAAGTTGAACAACTACGCATAAATATAATTCTTTTAAGATCGATATGCTTATTGTTTTAGAGATGAAGCCAAGTTGAACAACTGCGTGAATTTGTGCTGCAAAGATGCGTCAACAATAAGTTTTCCTTGTTTTTATGAAAAAGCTTATAAATATGTCTATTTTCTATGTCATGAAAAAAGAAAATACCTGAAGATATCGCTTCTATCAAATATTACCTTTTGGGTGTGTCATCCTCCTACTTGTGTAATAAATAATTTATATGCATAATAATCACTCGAGAAATAATAAAAAAACAAAGAATTATACTTTAAAAGTACCTGCAAATAGAATTTTACAATTTTTTATTTTCGCGGATATGTAAAAGCAAGAATTAGTGGAACTGTGGATTGTGTAGTAAACATTCATGTCTCCAGAATCACACGAACATGACTTAAAATAAGTACATTATTATGCCGAATGTTAAGGTCTACACAGGATAAACAAAAACAAAAAGGATAGGAGACAAACAACATAGGAGATGTTGGCAAGTTGTCAGTTGCTCCAACTACAGAGACTCATTTTAGTTTCCTCGACTTGTTTGGAAGAGAAATAAATCACAGAAACTTACCGTTGCCAAATACACATTCCTCTGAGATAGTGTACATGCCATTGTTACTCATCCAATGCCTTGGGAGAATTTTCCGGGGTTTTTAGAATAACCGATGTCGTATCTTTATGCAATGTGACGGCTGTTCGGAAGTTTTCAACTGTGGAAGAATCCTTAAACTTCAAGGCAATTGTAGAAAAACCGTCTTTGGATTCAGAAGCACTATTCACACAGGCAAACGTGACGCCTCTCTTCTCCATATCTGTCAGCTTCAAGTCTGGATAAAGACTGGCGTTCAAGATCAGTCGATAGTTCCCCCTAGCCCTCATGATGAGTCTGGCTTTACCTGTTCCTGATGTGGAAACATTGACCTTGAGTTCACCTTTGCCACGCTCTTTCCATGTTGAAGCGACAAACTCAAACAGCATGGAATCAGCTGTGAAAACGGCCTCCTCGTTCTCTTCTCCTGTTTCAGCAGTAACCTCCAGCCTGGAGGGAAATTTGCTGTTTTCGCTGTTACCAGCAGAATTTGGTGCCGAAGTACCAAACATTGAAGAATTTCCATTATGAGAAAGACCAAAACTGAATGAAGGTTGGTCGTTCTTCAGGCCAAAAAGGGAACCACTGGAACCTGGAGGAGTCCCATCTTTAGGAACTGATCCAAATGAGAACAAAGTATTAGAAAAACCTGTTCCCGCAAGTCCAGAGAAGGCATTTTGTGCACTCGATAGTGGTTTAAATGAGCTAAAAGAGGGAGCTTCTACAGTCTTTCCAGCAGTTTCCTTCACACTATCTTCCTTGGCATTTCTATTGTCTTCTGCATCCTTACTGGCATCATTCTCACTAATATCAGATTCTCCGGCGGTTTTGGCACCATCCTCAAAAGTTTCATTTTCTGCCACCTTATCTACCGTAGCCTTTGCTCTATTTTGCTCACAGACATCATCGATGTTATTCTTCTCAATATTTGGTTCAGTTTTTGACTCACTAAACTTGCTTTCAGATTGCTTACCATTGTTATTGATGTCAGCTTTCTCCTTCTCTGCAGTAGACTCGTCCTTTGACTCAACAACTTCATTTTCAAATTTGCTACCAGTTTCATCATTTTGCACCGTTTTCTTACTTGTAACACTTTGTTCCGCCTCCACTGCATGATCAGAAATAGCTGGAGGCACCAATCGGATTGCAGCAAATGGGTTAGTACTAGGAGCAGAGGTTGGGGCAGAGGTAGATGGGGTTGATGATGTTTGCTGGCGACGGACTTTAACAATCCTTCTATTGGCAAGAACCTCATCGCTTGCCCTTTTAAAAGTTCCATTCTCTGGTTCAGATGTTTCATCATCATCAAGGCCAGGATTATCTCGAGATAACTGTGCTCCAGCAGCCCTCTTTTTCGAAGGCTGAAAGTTGTTTTCTTTATCCTCCATGGCAGCTTCAAGTAAGCAACCTCAGCACACGGGAAAATTTTCCGCTGCATCGAACCACAACAAAACTCATTGAAACTTGGATCATAGAACAAAAATAGCTTGGAACTAGATAATAATTAGTCTAACCCGCTCAACTTGGCAAAGATCCGAGGATAAAGACAAGTGATTTTATAGGCTCACTCACACTACCAAGAGATCAAAAGGAGAAATGGTTCTAGAATGAAAGAGAAAAAATAAATAAGTATTCAAATCCTACACTACAAAAGGAAAATCCATTGTGAAGTAACGAACAAAAATATAATCAATGTTGTACTGCTGCTGCATCCAAAATGGCAACCAAATTCGGAAAGCCAGAAGGTCAATAAAAAAAAGACAAAACTGACAACCAAATTCCTACTCTCGTAAGATAAAATAAAACAGTTGACTATGATAAAAGATACAGCAAAAAAAGGTTACCCATCAATTGATGCAAAAAAAACCCATAAACATATATACAAAACGAGCTCAAAGTTCTAATGATTAACAAGTTGTATACAGTAACAGCTGAAAATAAAACCATTACCCAATAAAAGGTAAAGTTAACCTTTCAATATAAGACAATGAACTTTCATCGAATGCCTATATAAATATGTTAAAAAAATACTCACCCCAACATTCCATCACTAGACTTTCAAAAAGGTAAAACACATTCCTACGCACTAGTATAGATAACGAATTTGTATTCGAGTTTCACGAGATAACATAACAGCCCTCGCCAACAATACATTCCCTTAACTTAAATTTCCAAACCCATATTCGAAACGAACTAAGAGCACGCACTTGGCAAGAACAGTTTTCCTTTAGCTAAGGATGGTCATCTTTAATCTCTCAACTAAAAAAGATTAAAAAATAATAATAATAATGAAACCGAAGGATAAACACTTCATTCTTAGCCCAGCTTTCACATGCATTCAAAATGAGCTCGACCAACCAAAAGCCTATTTTTCTCCATCGATATCCCAGCCAAAAACGAGTTAAGAGTATATAAAAATTATTGTTTTTCAATTCAATAAAAAAAATAATGACTTGAACATCACCTCTACCAATTCACAATATTTTCCAAGCATATACAATACTGCACGAGCATACATGAAAAGCGTGCGCGAAACAGAGATCAGAAAATAGAAGTACCCGACATAATTTGAAGAGTTTGCGTTGGGTTTTGCTCGAATTTGAAGCTTTAAATTTCAAAAAATACGAATGCGTATATATCTGTATGCTACGTTCAGATCGACAAAACCCTAAAGAGAAACGATATGAAAAAGGGGCAATTTTTCTTTTCCCTCTGTAATAATTTTTAAATAAATTATTAGCTAAATTATATTATGTTTTTCCTAAAAACAATTATATTATATTTAAATATTACAAAGTTATTTTTCACACATCATAGCTGTAAATGGACTACGCGACCCGACATTTCAGCAACATTTCTTGCAATTGACCTTGTAATCGATCATTATTGTAATTTATCCGGGCGGACCTGAATCAAGCGTCAAACTTGAGGGCGTACACACCGAATCGAGTCGAATATAGAAATTTAAGAATTTTATTCAAGCTCATGATTCTAAGCTTGAAAATGTAAAACAGATTCGGCCGACTAAGGTTCGAGTTCAACTCAATAGATTCGAATATGTCCGCGAACTACTACTCAAAAGACTCGAAGTTTATTTACTTTATATATATTATATTATATTATAAGAATGTCAATGTTGGCGAACTATCGAATAATATAATTAGGACTCGAGTTTTGCTAAAAAAATTCGAATAATATATGAATTATCCATAAATAGATGAAAACATAACAATTTATAATTTTAATCTTTTACAGAAGAAAAGTCAAATATGAAATAAAATAAAAACATGTAATTAATTAATGTATCATCTGTCGCTAAACGGTGTTTACATATGCAGCAGCTATTGATCTTAAATATTTATAGGAAAAAAATAAAAATCAAAGATGGAGTGTATTCCGTGGCAGAAAAGCTAATTATTACAGCTTAAAAGCCAAACTGCAAAGAACGACCTTTTCACGAATAATGAAATGCTCCTTAC
This sequence comes from Primulina eburnea, assembly GCF_022965805.1. NCBI lineage: Eukaryota > Viridiplantae > Streptophyta > Magnoliopsida > Lamiales > Gesneriaceae > Primulina > Primulina eburnea. The sequence goes on from NC_133110.1 coordinate 37,788,894, forward strand.
AGAAGAAATACAAACAAGGCACGGGTATCCTTCTGGCCAGACTTGACTTGTCTAAAAATTTCAAAGATTACACGAGTTTTTCCAGCTGAGGAAGGCCAAAAAAAGTTGGTGGGCAAGTTTCACAATTAAAGGCGACGAAGGACAAAGGAGAACATGGACCTTGCATTTGATGCATAGTTGATTATAATTCTTCTTCTTGTGGTGTAACCTTTCTCCTTCGGGTAACTTTACTCTTGGGAGCAGCGGTTGCGCCTTCCACTTCAACTTTACGCTGGTGCTGATTATTCACCTCAGCATTGGTTGAGTTTCTTCGGTTCCTTAGCCGTAGAATTTCGCCTTTGGCAGATGCCAATTCCTCTTCTAGTTTATTTCCTCTCTTTTCCAAACTCTCCCTCTCTTTTCCAAGCTTCATCACCATGTTATGGGCGTCTTCCAAGTTTTCCCGAGCTTCTAGAGAAGCCTGTTTTTGCTCTTCAAGGGACCTGTAGACTGCATCTTTTTCATCTTCCAAACTCGAAACTCTTGAATTTGCCAACTCAAGATCCTTAGAAAGAGTTGATTCATTCCTATTCATCTCCTCAAGTGTTTTAGTAACCTCCTCTAAATCAGTCTCAAGAATTTTTTGCAATTCTGTGCTTCTAGAAATTTCAGTCTGCAGAACCTTTAACTCTTTGTTTAAAGAAGATACTAGTTTCCTTTCTTTCTCTAGATCCGCAGCTGCAGTTTCTGCTTTCTTGTCGGAATCAGCAAGTTCTTTCTCTAAGTTAGCACACTTGCGCTCCGAAGCAGCCAATTCTTGGGACACAATTTGCAGTTTTTCAGTATCTTTCTTGTAAGATTCTCTACCTTCTGTCAACTCGGCCTGAACCTCAGACAGCTCTGCTTCGAGCTTAGAGCACAAGTTTATTGACTGCTGGAATTGTTTTTTCAGATCAGAAGCTTCATTTCTTGATTTCTCCAGAGTTTCCTGTGTAATCTCGAGTTCCTGTTTAATACTCTTCATATTTTTCAATTCGACATTCAGTGTTTCTCTTATATTCTCTTTTTCTTGAGTCAAAACAGTAACTAGAGCTTCATTTTTGTTTGCTTCATCCAGAGCAACCTTAAGCTGTTCCTCAATCTGTTGAATCTTCTTTTGTTGATCTCCCAAAATATTACGATCTGAAGCCATCTTTTTTTCTGTGGAGGATTTATATTCCTCGAACTCCTTTACCATGGCATCAAGCCTTTTGCTGGATTCATCCCTCTCAGCCACCAACGAAGATAATTCTGTATTCATATTCTTCAGTTCCGAATCCTTCAACTCAAGCTCCTTTTCATTTTTTGAGAGCGTGGCTTTCAGTTGTTGTAGCTCAGAAATTAAACCACTTATCCTGTCCTGGGATTGTTGGTATACAGAGCTCAGTAGATAAAATTCGTGTTCCTTTTCAGTTATTTTAGAATCAAGACTCCGAAGATTATCTGCCTTTTCAGTAATCTCTGATGAAAGCAAAACAATCCTATCTTCCAAGACTGCCACACAATCCAACTTCTCCTTCAGTTGTTCTTGCAGTTCCTTTTTCTCGTTTCCCAAGTTACTGAGGTTTTGTTCAAGATTCTCAACCTTCAAACCAAGCTCTTCGATTAATCTTCTATCTTTTTGCAACTCTTGTCCAAGTCTTGTTATCGTACCATTTGCAATTTTCAACTGATTAACTAAAGACTGATGTGCTTCGCCTGCTTTAGCAAGTTCCTTTCTTTGAACTTCTCTCTCATTCAAAATCTTTGACTCAAATTTTTTTTCCAGAGAAACGATGGCAGATTCCTTTTCTTTCAGTTTAATATTCACCTGTTCATTCAGGAAGACAATACATAACTTAAAAAGAAAAACTAATAAATTTCAGTAACGAATGATTCCAAAAATGCAAGTAGTTTATATAGGATTTTGCTAGGGAGCAATACTTACCCCCGTTGTACTATGTGGCTGCCCATGTGGCACAATGATCGAAACAAAGTGCTTGGAAGCTGTACAACTTAAAATTTTCAAATTTTAACATTACTAGTGACTATAAATTTTGATGTATTGGCAGACACTAAATCCTAGACATGCAATTTGTTTGACTCTACACAAATTTTGCATCTTTAAAGACTTTGATCAATTCAAGAGTTATCTTTTTCCCTTTCACGCTATTAACCAAGTAGGCACAACTGCTGTTAATCAAAAACAGGAAATAAAAATCAAGGACCACACACTCTGTATGCAGTTATGAAATAAGATAAAATTCATTTAAATCGCTTACAGACTCTATCGTTGCATCTGAAGCAGCCTTTTCCTTCCTTGTTGATGCATAAAGAGCACCAAGTACACCTGACGCCATAACTCCAACAACATTGAAAAGTGAAAATGTTGAGTTTGGGGAAGTGTTTCCTTGCACTGATTGCTGGGACACAAGAAACATTCACTTCAGGTCTATGAATTGAGGAAGTGTATACAAAAGAGACAACCTTTGAACCACAAACCAGTACTTAAATAATTGTTTCCTTATTATATTGGGCAGAGATGCAGACCTCAGCTACTTGCATCAACTCTTCTGTTCTGGATTCGGTAGTTTCTGAAACAAATAAAAAACAACATTTACTTTAGCAAAAGCCCATCAAGATTTGCATCTATCATATGAATAAAAAATATTCACCACCATTGTGTTGAATGAAATGGATAGCATTAGGCATTGATAGGCATCTAAAAACTTGTGAATTCTCTTAAAAACCCAAAATTTTAAACTTAACCACTTGCATGTCATTTGACAATGTATCACACAAGAACAAGGGAATCCAATTAAGCCGTGTTTGAACTGAAACTTTCATTTGAGATATTGACTTAGAAGAATTTCATATAATTGAGAATTTGAACTACGTTGTTTTGATTCCATAACTAGAAGTGAAGTCAGCTTTAAAATCTTTGCATTTGAAAACTAGAGGTCGTAAATGGATTGAGTCATTTAAATTCAAGAATGTCTATCCATTCTAGACGTTTAGAATCTTTGGAATGCTTCAATTTCATCTCCGCAAACTATTGATAGAGCATTTGTAAACTTATTATGGAGTTCAAATGTATTTAATATTAATATGATTTAAGATTCAAGTTTCAAATACTTTCACTAAATTAAATATGTCCTGCAAAATAAATCTTTCCATCTAAACCAAACAATTATCCAAATCCACCAAATCATTCAATTCAAATGCAGTCTTAGTGCACCCTAAGTAAAGGAGGAAGAAATGTCATAGGTTGCATTCAGTTTTTTGCACTTACTGCTTCCGGTTTCTCATATTTGTCCTGCTCAACCAGGGTGACCTTGATAGGATGAGTTCTAATTGCATTTGCATAGACGGGTGCATTATATTTAGTTGAAGCAAAGTTGGTGATTATTACCCCTTGAGAGAAATTACATATTTTTCTTCTCATGTTGCATTGTGTCCATTATTATTGATTCTTCATTTGTGTGCAAAAGGGTGAGATTTACGAAACTTCCTATGAAAATCAGATGAGAGACACAAAACCTTTAATAGAGCCAAATCATCACGTACAAAATGAGGAAAAGACAGGTATTTGACGAATTGTTAATCAACTAAAACACACAACAATTTATTTCAATATCCAACTAATAAAGAAGCAAGTTTGCTAAAATCTATCATACGGATCAACCATAATAAGCTAGATTTGTGTACAAGTGAAACTACAGTGCTTTCTCATTATCACAAAAGAGAAGCAACAAATAAGATTTTCCTAATCCAATATGATGCTAAAACTAGTTCAGAAGCAAACAAACCCCTATTCTATCATTATTCTCTGGCCGCGAGCAAAATCATCAAGCACATAAATTAAGCAACAGCCCTGTGCATGTCAAATCCCCGGCTATGGAAAATATCAGAAAATAATAAACTGCCTCTGGAAGTGCCCCGCGACGAAATTTTCACCATTTTCTTAACAGCTGGTTGTAATGTCCTGAACACCATGAGGAAGATAATGTTTGCAACTGGATTATAATTAAGTCACACTCACCTCACCTCTCAACTTTCCATCGCATTTTGTTCAAGACATTGGATGTATAGTCATGGAAATAACTCAAGACTCAAAATGCTGAGCTACATGTACCAAACTCCCCTAGTCTCACTGCCACCAAACTAAACAAAAAGGTGTTTCATAGTAACCAGTTAATTGAACGTGACACACGTACTACAAAACCATTCCCAATTGGTAATGAAACTTCGGCATTAATTCAAAAACAAAATATGGAAAAGGAAAATCTTATTCCTGAAGCCAAAGGCATTATGAAGAAGTTACATTAAAACGGAAGCAAAAGTATCAGGCTTTGAACATCACAAAGAGGGGGAAACAATTAACCGATTGTCCTGATCTGCAAAAGTATCAGACTTTGAACATCACGAAGAGGGGAAAACAATGAATCAATTGTCCTGATCTCTAATAAAGTTAACAATTAAAAATATACATGTAATAAAACCAACTAACACTTTCTGAGAAGTCTCCACCAACAGCAAGGAATTAATCCAGATTTATGAAAACCATAAAATTTATTTGCATAATTGATGCAAGGCCAAAATTATAATTTACATAAAGTACACACATGAAAACTCAGAAAAGTTCTACTTTCAGTTTGATTGAAGAGTTTGACCACTTCTTGCCCAAAACAGACCACCACGCACATTGCTTTCCGACCAACAACAAAAAGAAAAATAAAAGCAACTTAAGCTAGTAGAAAAGGCTAATCAAACCATAACCACGATATGCAAGAAGAGGTGAAAAATCATTGCTTAAAAGTACAAGAAACTGTCGAATCCCAACTAACCCGCAGCAAGCCCATCAAGAGCCCCGGCCCTCATGCTAATAAACGGAATTAATCCAAAACCCATCAACAAAATCCCTCTCCTTCTGCAAAAGTCGCCATCTTTCAAATTCTCTTGCTCAATACAAGCCACGGGAGTTCTGTTCCTTCTCCGGCTGAGCCCAATTCTCGGGCAAGAAATCAAGAAGGAATGATGCAAAGAACATGAAGACAAAGTCCCAGTGCAAACAGAAAGGCAAAGTGGAGACGGGTGCAAGAAGAAAGACGGGGCTATCTGGAATCCCATGGCTATCCTTTTCAGGTTTTCTTGATTTCTGGTTGATATGAAAAGCACATTGCCACCATAGCCCCACCGATTCCAATCCGTTTGGATTTAGATTTTTCATTTATATTTTCACTCACAGCATGAATTGGAAGTAGAAAGACCGAATTGCACTTCAGAGTTTATGGCATTTTGAGAAGTTTTATTTTTTGAAAATATCTTTTTGATAACGCAGGATCGAACGAGTTTCAGTATATGCTGTCGCTGACTGCTATAGATATTGGGTGTCATTTAAGTTTTGAATACATGCTTCTATTATGCGTTATTAGTATTTAAAACCTACTCAAGTCGCTCCGTATTTTACATAGAAAAAATCTTAACAAAACTTCTCTTTTAAATCGAACAACTCTTCTAAATTGAAAATAATTTCATGTTAATTGTTTAATATTATATGATCAAATTAAAAATAATACATACAACGCGTGTGCATCTTTTACTAGTATTAATAAAACTCAGCATTGTTTGACACAAATCATTTATGATCCTAAAAAAAAGTTTATGTGAAAAATTTAGAAATGAGTCAAAGTAAAAAATTATATAGATTATTTTTATATAATTTTGGTTTTTATAATCATTTTTAGATTATATGATTATTTGAATTTGGATAAAATTTAGATAATATTCATATTTATGTGCCGATAAATTATGATAATGATTTTTTTAAATAAAAATTATAAAATAAAATAAGAATATATTTGATATTGAATAGAAAGTAAAATCTTGATACCTAAGTCTAGATAAGTCTCAAGTTTAATCATATGATAATAATATAAAAAAATCTCTATATAAATTATTCAATCTATGCACACATTTTCTGTGCACGATAACTAGTTAAACATAAAAAATTTTGTTAGAACATCTCATGTGTTGATTTTATGAGACGATTCTATAAGTCAATTTTGTAAATTAAAAATATTTTATTTGTGTCGTCTATGACAAAATTATTAGTTTTTATGTCAAAAATATTATATATTATTATAAATATGAACATAATTCATATATATCATAAATTCGTTTTAGAAGTAACATGTTACTATCACTAGTTAAAAGCGAAAAAAAAAAAAGAGTGAGTCTCATGTGAGACCGTCACACGGATCATAATCTGTGAGACGGGTCAACCCTACTCATATTCACAATAAAAAGTCATACTCTTAGCATAAAAAGTGATACTTTTTCATGGGTGACCCAAATAAGATATCCGTCTCACAAATAAGACCCGTGAGACCGTCTCACATAAATTTTTGCCAAAAAAAAAAATAGTATAAATCAATCACAACAGGAATAGATGGATATTTTTTAAATTTAACAAGGGATTTTCAAGAATTATGGGCTCTTCCGACTTCCTTCTCCTTGAAATCTATCCACAATTGCTAGGGATATAAACGAACCAAACCGTTTGTGAGCTATTCGAAGCTCGATTGGATAAAAGCTCGTTTAATGAGACTCGTTAAGATAAACAAACCAACCCAAACTTTACAGTATTCGGCTCGTTAGCTCGTGAACATGTTCGTTGGTAAGTTCATGAGTAATCTTTTAGATGAAAAAATAATAGTTTTGATATTTGATTTATTGATTTTGCATATTATTTATGAAATATATAGAAAAATCTATTAAATTTATTTATTATAATAAATTTATAGATTTTAATAAGAATAATATATTTTTCTTTAAATATATAATTTACTTTTTAATTAATTTAATGAAAATTTAAATGTATAATTCATATTTATTAAGCTTGTTTAGGCTCGATAAAGACTTGAATAAGCTCGTGAGTCATGCATATATTCGTTAAATAAAGCTCGAGCTTGGCTCGATTATAAACGAACCAAGCTCAAATATTCAAGAGTTCGGCTCGACTTGACTCGATTACATCTCTAACAATTGCCATGTCGTATGGATTTCACTGTTCACTATCTACTTAAAGTTGATAAAATACTAGCATGGATTTTGTTATCTATTTAACAAAAGCAAATATCTTTAATATAAAGGCTAAATATGGGTTCTCTACTCTTAAATTAGACATGAGTAAAGCCTACGATCACAGATCGAATGGAGTTTTGTTAAGGTAATGATGATTAAGCTGGGATTTGCGGATGCTTGGGTTAATCTGATCATGAGATGTGTTACAATTATACCTACTCGTTTCGGGTTAACCATTCCATCTATGGCACCATTCACCCTCGAAGGGGCTACTTGTGTTGTGTGTTCAAGGTTTATCGTACATCATTTCTAAAGCTGAGGACAGAAGATTGTTCATGGGAGTGAAAATTGTGAGTTCTTGTCCCCCTATATGGCTATATCCCATTTATTTTTTGTTGGCGATAGCTTAGTCGACTTTTTCCAAACTCGCTGATGGCAAAAAAACCTCAAGGGTAGATATTTCAAATACTCTGATGTGATGGAGGAGGGACTAGGCTTGAACCCGGCTTATATTCGGAGATCCTTGTTATGGAGTAGAGAACTCATCAAAAAAATGGATTTGTTCCAGAGTAGGAGATCATGGGCGGAGTATTTCAGCGAAAGTGGATCCTTGGAAGGGCCAAGAATGAACCAGCTGTCTGACATAATTTTATGGCTAATTAAGTGGAAGCAATCTTGGATATCCCTCTGAACCATAGCTAAAATGTAGGCATAAGATTCTGGCCGACCAATGTGGATGGTAGATACATGTTGGAGATTAGTATTGCTGAAACTCATCCGTTACAATCCACGCATCCGGCGACTACATTCCCACTGCAGCTAATCTTGGAACGCATCATGTTCAGACCAATGGTATTTGCTCTTTATGTAAGATACATTGTGTTGGATTTTATATATTCTCTAGAAAAAATCTGGCTATAAAATTTATTTCCGATCAAAATCGGAACATAGCGGAGCAATTACATAATTTCATAAATTATAATTGAACATATGAATATACATTAATGACGAATGTAAAGAAAATTATTATTAGAAAACTAACATCTTGTAGTTTTCCTATCTTTTTTGTGTGAATCTGAGATGCGTAGAAACCACAGTCTTCCAATACGATTCTTTCTATTGACGGCAGTGTGTGGGAACTCAAAAAACGCAAATACTAGAAATCAAAGTTTTTATTTTTAATTTTCTACTATATTTTCAACTCATGAAAAAATAGAGAAAAAGTTAATGTGTTTTTTCAAAAGACTTTCTAGGATCTTATTTATAATTATTAAAACAAGAGTCCAAATCTTAATCTAATTGGGACTCCAAAAATTCTGCCACTTATTAGTTATTTAGGATAGGCAAATTTTGACTTGGTTTGAATTGTATTATCTCAAGTCTTTTAAAACTCTTTTTAAAAGTCTAGGATTTCTAGAATTTTATCAAAATAAATTATAATATCATTCTACTTATTTTTAGATAATATCTAAATTTTATTCACAATAAATTAAAGATATTAACAACAACTTTTGAATATTACCATACTAATCCCAAACCTATAACTATCTCATGATTATAATTTAATATAAGTAATATCTCATAGTTAATTATTTTTATTTCCAAGCATTTGAAGTTATGGAAACAATTTTTCCATATTCACATATGATTTCTAAATTGCATTTCTAGCTCGTCATTAATTTGGAAAGGCGTACCAGGGACCATTGACTCATAATTAGATGCTCCAATAAATTGGATAAATAATTAAACTCTTTAATTAATTTATCTAATTTATTAATTATATAAATACTCAGGTAAAAATATGGAATTGCACTCTTTTTCATTATGGAATATCTTTATCTACAAAATTGAGTAGTTTATTGATATAATCATTTCGTATGGATTAATCTTCCATAGACAATTCATAATTGAAGCTAGGAATTTTTCGTTTACCTCTTCCATGACATCTTATCCGCATTTACAATTAATTCACTATTGAGTGATCCAATGTATAACTTAATTATAGATTTGGTGGGCCCAACACTCAGTTCCAGAATTAACAAATGAGGAAATCTTCTTTCTACTTCTCGCAAAAAGGAACAAATTTCATGTCTGTGAATTCGTATTCTCAGCCATTCATTTCAAATATAAATCTAAAATGCAAGTATTAAGAATTGATAATTGCAAACTTTAAACAAGTAAATTAAGAATCATATTGAAATGAACATGAGTTTATAATTACTTCAGGATTAAGATTTGTCAAATAATTAAACATAAAATCAACAAGGCATTAACAACTCCACAGAATCACATTAACAACTATAACAACATATAAATGTGATTAAAACATAATTTATATACTATTGTTGTTGTTACCGAACTGTAACATACATATACCTTCCATTAAGATAAAAAAAAATGATCAACTTTAACTTTCAAATTTACCGCTTCGGCCTATAAATTAAAAAATATAACAAGTCGAGTAATTTTTCAATTCATCAATAATAATTCCAATAATTCATCAACTATTATTTCAAAAATCTTTATAATTGAGTTATTTTTCCAAAACTCAAACTCAGCACATTATTATCCAAAATTTTCATCTTTCCGCTTAAGATTATTTTTCTAACTAAATAATCGTATTTAAAGTCTAAGAATTTTCATATAATTAACTTTTCGTCAAAAGTTTATATTTCACCATTTTCATCTTGTACCTCGATAATTCATCACATACCAATCCAAAAGATAATTACAGTGCATGGTTGGAATTCTAACTCAATTTCCGATATTTCATTTGGAAACATCAAAATGAGATTCGATAATTTCGATAGGCTAATACTGACAAAACAACAACCCTATGTTGTAAATCTCGAAACAGAATCCAGATCCATCATTTGATATCTTAAAATTCATATCTCATTCATTATTGACTCAAATAAATATCCGTCAATTAGAAAACGCAAATAATTAAATGTTTCCAATTAAAAACATATTCAAATTCTCAATCTTTTGTGCTCAGAATTAATTAGAACACACTTCATCGACCAAATTTGCGGACATAATTATGTAACATCGCAGTTCCAGGCAAACAAGCATAAATATCTCAATTCTTAATGGAATTAAATGATTCTAGTTTTATTTCAAAGAAAACTCTTAGATCTACAAATTTCATGCAAACCAAATTCCAGAATCCTAGTACACACAGCTCATATTTCCGAAATACGGTAGGTTTTCATCCCGACTCAAATACAGAAAATAGTTTAGATACATTTTGATAGAAAATTTATATCAAATCTATGACTGATTGAAATTTGATTATTCCAGCTACCAAAGAAATCCAACATAAAGCACTACAAGTTATATATGAACCAAAGCTACAATTTCCTAATGCATAAATCGCTACAAACCTGAAAACAGACACCTTGAACAAAAATGCCCCACATTTGAAGCCTAACAAATTTGTATAGATTCAGTAAACTCCTGGACTACCAAAAAAAAAACTGGATATGAGATCTTCAAGCCCTAATAACGTTGGTATCGCGTGCGGTAATTTGAGATAATAAATATGAAAATAAAGAATAAAATGGACACCGAGATTTACGTGGAAAACCCCTAAAAATTATTATGGTAAAAACCACGGGCAAGATGAAAAGAATTCCACTATAATATTTTTATGGTGTACAACTATCTCACTGTGTTTCCAAAGAGAACACGCACTCAATTAATACAAGAGAACAAAACACCTCACAAATATTATAGAACTAAGCACTCAAATGCTTATAAGATGAGAGAAAACTCGAAGAATGGATGATTTGAAATGAAGGAATGATGCACCTATTTATAGTAGAATTTTGAGTTGTGAAACAGCGTATAAATCGTGTTCTGTCTGAACGCATCCTTGCATTTCAAAATTCTTTTCGGCCATTTTGACATTCATTTAAAATGTGCGCCAACTTATTTTGACTGGATGAGCCGACATTTCTCTCACTTGGAGATTTGATTGAGATTCAAACACATCTCCACACATCCTTTCAATCTCGTCATTATCTGCTGCTTACATTTCTGCTAGGGCACTTGATGATCTACACCACTCAAACTTATCAGTGTTCACTGGCTTGGTCAGAAAATCAGCCATGTTATCTTTTGTATGGTTATTCTGCATATCCACATTTCTTTCTCTACTACTTCCCATACAAAGTGAAATTGGACTCCAAAGTTTTTCGTCATGGAATGAAGGCTGGATTCCTTGCAATGTGCAAGGAACTCTGAGTGTCACAAAACAAAGGAACTTTCTCTTGTTTGTGTCTGATATCCTCCAATAACCTTTCAATCCATATTATATCCTTGCAAGCTTGAGTAGTTGATATGTATTCTGCCTCCGTTGTAGATAATGTCACAAATGTTTGCAATTTTGAAACACAGCTTACTGCTCTCCTCGCAAGTGTAAACACATAACCATTAGTAGATTTTCTCTTATCAGGATCACCTGCATATCTGAATCGACATAGCCCCTAAGTGTAAAATCCGATCCTCCATAACATAATGCAGCATTTGAAGTACCCTTAATGTATTTAAGGATCCTCTTGACAGTTCTCGAATGCTCTCGTCTAGGATTCGTCATGTTGAAGTACCCATTAGTAGTTGCATGTTGAAGCGTTGCAAGACTTTCTTTAAATACTTTTTCTGCGAAAGCCAAATCTTTCTGTTACTCCTATCTCGGTGAACTTGCATCCCTAAAATCTTGTTTGCTGGTCTCAAATCCTTCATATCAAATTACCTAGCCAACCGTGCCTTCAATCCTTAGACCTGATCTTTTTTGGGGCCTGCTATCAACACGTCGTCCACATACAACAGCAAAATGATATATTCATCATTAGACCTCTTGAAATATGTACAAGGGTCTGCACTCAGTCTGTTGTATCTAAGGTTCATGATAAATGAATCAAATCTCTTGTACCAACACATCGGCGTCTGTTTGAGACCGTACATAGATTTGTTCAAAAGAATAATAAACGTGTAGGAAATTACGACGAACATAGCCTATAATTTTGAAAAACGGTACATGCACAGCCTCATCTTTAGAAAATTGAGACGCACATGCGTCTTTTATTTTGACAATAAGGCTCCTGCAATCACTCATGATGGTATGGGATGCCTATAAATAACAGTAATTGAGATCCTTAAGCACACACCTCATAAGAAAAAATACACCATCTACAGAGAGTGTTGAGTGCTTGGAAGGCTTCAATCAGAGAAAAAACTATAAAAATTATAAATTTTCAATGATCGGAGGTAAGACTCGATCTGCTTTCGCATATTATTTATCATGTTTATAAATATGTTGAAACATAAATTTTGAGAAAAACTCTAACACCCCACACGCATGACAACGAATAAGAACAATCTACAATAGGTTCAACCCAAATATACTTGTTCTATTAATTTTTTTAAAAAAAACTTTAGTTTCATTGTATATTCCCACTACCATTATAAAGATGGTAGACTAGTAAGCATTCACAAAAGCTTCTTGAAACCAATTTAAAATACTTCAATGGGTGCATCATTTTTTTTTTTACAATTAGTTCAATGAAATAAGTAAATCAACCAACGTGGACCACCCATGCACACCACAAAATAAAACCACATCCATTCAAATATTCAAACAAAACATAATTTACTTAAAAACGTAAAACATAACATGAAATGATCGCTAAGTCAATAAAAGAAATCAACTTTTTTTGGAAACTCATAAATCACATCAACCTTTAATAAAAACATGAATCAATCAAAAAAATAATGTGTTTTCATCGATATGTCAAACGAATTGTTAAAACTTGGCTTGTCTCAAGAGCGTAGATGGTTCAAAGATGACGTCGGCGACGAGAAAATACCACGAGCCCTGATGGGTCTATGAAATGGATTAGAAAATCCATTCTTTTGAAACCTTAGGTGGGTGAAACACTAGCCTCCACTCTCTGTTTTTTGAAATCTCACGACTAAAATTTAAATAAAAGATGCCTCTAATTCAATATTTTTTCCCTCTCCTGCAAATTTGAAAAGGGCCTTTATATTTCAATAATTTTCCTTGTAAATAAAATTTTAAACTCTTTCCGTATTCGGATATCTTCCTCTGGAAACCATCTCGAAATCATCATGCCTGAAAAATCATAGTTAAAATGCAAATATTGTTAAAAATATCAATTTGACTATCAATTAATTCACTATTTAATATCTAGCCTCCAAATCATTTTCGATCTAGGTGGATTTTTCTAAAATTTTCGAGCTTTAATAATTTTATTCATTAGGTTATATTAAGAAATATGGTAGGTACATGTGATATATGTAAGATAATACTCAGCACAAGAGGGCGTATCGTCATTATTCGTGATTTGTTTCTTAACTTTGGATGATAATTGATTTCGTGATTAAATTAGTTATTTGAAATATGTTGATCAAGTTGAAAAAATGCTATATTATTTACTTAAGTTCATAAAATAATTTAATTATTGTCAACATATTTCATTAATATGAATACAAAAGATGTCTCATATTTAAAAATATATAAATCAAGAATATTATCTGGATTATGCGTTTACATTATATTATTTTTCTAACACATCTCACTCATTTATATTTTGAATTCAAAATGAACATCTTGTAAAAAATATACCTAAAATAATACTTTCAATGTATAACAGAACGAGCCATGATGGGGTTCTACTTCCATCGCTTTTAAACGTCATCCAGCATTCAGAGAATTAAAGCAGCCGGGCCTCGAGTGGTTCAGTTTGATTTGGACTAGTCGATTGTGGATATCTACAAATTCTTTTCAATATCAATCCAAAAATATAAATAAATGTTAAATAAAATTGCCTACCAACTAATTATAAGGAACATTAGATTAAAACAATAAAATATTCTGCAATTTTGTTTAATAATATATATATATATATATATATATATATATATATATATGTGTGTGTGTGTGTGTGTGTGTGTGTGTGTGTGCGCGCGCGCGCAAATACATATTTCAGGGTTAGATTTCGCAGTATTTATGGTATTGCAAATTTTATTTCTTTTTATTGTGAATGATATATTAGAGGAATTGTGTCACATATGTTTTTATTTTATAAAAATTTAAAAATAATTTTTATTTTAATTTTAAAATAAAAGTTATTAATCTTTTAAATTAAAAGCATGAAAGAAAATAAATATACAAAAATATTATATATATATATATACATATATAATACATATATATATATATATATATATATATATATATATATATATATATATATATATATATATATATATATATAAATAGTTGGATGGTTAAAAGGTGTTTTAAGAATTTAAAAAGTTAAATCACCATATCAAAATTAGTATATATGTGACTTTAATTCATTAATTGTTATTAATCTATTTTAGAAAAACCTAATTAGCCAATGCATATACGCGTCAATACTCCGTTACCCCCAAAATAAATATTAAATATACTAATATATATATATATATATATATATATATATATATATATATATATATATATATATATATATATATATATAGTTTAATTCATTTATTTTTGCTAATCTATTTTTTTTATTGTAAAAAGCCAATTAATGCACGCCTCAGTACTCCATCGGGCCCTAAATAAATTATAAATATATTAATTCATTCAAAAAATAATTTATAATATACTTTATTTTTTGATAACTTACAATTTGGTAGTTTCATGTAACAAAACTTATAATATCGTTCTTAATTTTTTTTAATTGCATATTATAATTTTGTAGACATAATCAATTTGATCTTCTTCTTTTTTTTTTTTTTTTGAAATTGAACAACTGGGTTAATTTATATTATATAATGATATTTTTTTAAAAAAATTAATCAAAATAGAAGACATTTAATTTAAATCAAGAACATTAATTAATTAATTAATCTAAAAATGCAAACATAAAAACATCAAATTTTGTATGTACATTAATTTATAATTTATCAAAACGCAAGAGAAAAATTCCATGCATGCATTTACTTCTCGCCTTTCATCCGTCTTCTGCCGCCACCTCCGCCGCTCAAAGGCAGGCGGCTCGCCGGAAACCTCCCGGAATCACCACGCAAGACTACGACCAAGTCGACGAATGCGTGCAGAATGAACTTGTACGAGCTCTTGTTATTCAAATCCAAATAGCAAAACAACAGCTCCTCCATGAATCCCCAGTCCACTTTCCCTTCTTGCTCCAGACGCGCCTCCACCATCTCCTGCATTGATCTGCGGAAGTCCTCGTACGGATTCGGAGAACACGTCAGGATGGCAATGAAATCCCCATGCGACGCCTCCGGTTCCTCCTCGGCAACATTCCGCTCCGCCCTCTCCGGCGCGGAGGAGTCCGTCGTAAAGGCGGAGGTTGACGAAGAAAACGCTTCATCCGTGATCAGCGAGCTGGACGAGCCGGCAGCCACGAAGAACCTAGCCGAGCCGCATAGATTTTCCGGCGGCGGCGTGCCGATTAACTTCGGAGAATCGAAGGCGAACGACTCCATTTGACCCTTCAAGGCATCTTCTTCTTCTTCATGCTCCTCCAGCTGGTACAGCGAGCTGAAATTCTCGAACAAGAACTGATCGACGCCGGAGAACTTAACGGCGTCGTTTTGTCCCCCTTCCCCGTCGGATCCAAACGAAGACGTCTTGCTATGTCTACTGCTCTTCAGCCGCAATTGGATTTGTTTGTTCGAGATTTTGATTTTTGAGAGGTATTCTTGAAATGATTTTTGGATTTGCGTAGGCATAATTTTTTTCTTCAAAAAAAAAAATTTATTTTAAATCAATGTTTTTTTTTTTGTAAGAGATCACGGGGAGTAGTATTTATTTATAGTCGAAAATTAAGAATAAAAAAAAATTAAATCATGAATTTAATGATGTCCCTTTTTCACTCGGTTGCGAATCGTGTAATAATAATATATAATATAACTCGATAATTATACCAATTATGGTAATAAAATAAATTTTTAGAAAATATTTATAGCATATCTTTTAGAAAATATTTTTTTGTACCTAAATATCATTTACATTTGCTGATTATTTAATGATATTTATTAATTTTAAAGGAAAAATAATTGTGTGGCTATTTAATGGAAATAAAAATACCCTTTAATGTGGTGGGTGTCATTTAGGTGTACAAAGAGTTTTTGGACAATTATTATATTTTTAAATATTTTCTTTAATTTTCATGCTTTTATTGAAGAAGACGTATGAGTGATGACAACTAATAAGTATAAAATACATTATTTCCTAATATTAATTATAGTTATCCTATCGAAGATATTTTTTGACCAATTGTGCACAAATATCCTCAAAAAAAATTTAAAAAACTTTAATGGATATTTTTCCAATTTAATGGTCTTAAATACAGAAAAAATAACACATAATTCGTATGATAATTGCATTTTAATCAAATGTATTTAATTTCTTCAAAAAAAATATTATTCTTAATTGGGTTGATTAATACAATTATTTGGGTTTATATAGAGTAATTATGGATACATAATAATATGTTTTTAGTTTAATTGATTAAAATTGTGAAAATAAAAATTCACAATTTTGTCGTTTTAACTATGATAAAAGAAGGGAAAAAAAGGATATAAATTATTTATCCTTACTAAAACTAAGTAGTAAAAATCATGCTCAAACCCAATTATTAACGGATTTTTTAGTTTGAGAAATTTTTTTATGATAAACACTGATTTCCGAACCAATCCGATCCATGAAAAAAATTATTTTTATGTTACAAATGTATTTTTCAATGTAATTATAGATCAAATCGACTCGTAGACCATCTATAAAAAAGACGGACTAATAGTAAATCGTCCCTAATAAACTCATGTCATGCATGGGCCGTGAAATAGTATTAGTTGGGCCTTTATTTGGGTTACGGTTTAATTAGGCTACTTGACTGTCAGCAGGTTGGGTACAGGGATCAGAATAAGCCCATTAAGTCCCGTAAATATATTTGAATTGAGCCTAATTAACAATGACAAAAACTTGTGTGAGACGGTCTCACGGATTATATTTTGTGAGACAGATACTTATTTGGGTCATCCATGAAAAAATATTACTTTTTATGCTAAGGGTATTATTTTTTATTATGAATATTGGTAGGGTTGACCCGTCTCACAGATAAAGATTCGTGAGACCATCTCACAAGATACATACTCATTAATAAGTGCATTATTTTCTCTATATTATTCAGTCTTATAAAACAAACAACAATAAAAAATTAATAACAAAATATTTTTTCAGAAAGTTTGTACAACTCTATATGATCACATTCATATTTCTTGAAATAGAAATTATTTACATGTTTTTTCCCTTAAATTTAAAATTTAATGGAACGTCATCCCTAATATTATCATAACATTCAAAACTTACAAAGGAATAATATTTTTGATCACGTAACTTACATATTTTTTATTTTTGATCATTTATCAGTCAATTCACGAATTAGTCCGTTAATTTGAGTCATTTTTTTAAAAATTGTAGTCATTTTCCGTCGGATTTCTGGCATGACATCGGACATGTAAGCAACATCCCTCGCCCTTGTAGCATTTTCAGTACCATGTTAGTATTTCATGACGCATGTCACCATTCTGGTAAAAATGCCTAAAATTATTCTGATGGTCCTAGCCATATAGTTGGTATATGAAGATTTAAGGCCCACACGCAAGAGACAGACATATATATATATATATATATATACAAATTTATATCTGATATATTTTTTATTTTTTCTCGTGTTATTGTCGATTCACGGTTTTATTATACAAATTTATATTTTTTTTTTCAATTTTAATCTTTTTTCATTTCATTGGAACAATAATATAACACCGAAAAATGATGATTTATCATCTAAATTGCTGAATTGACGACACATTAACATTCCGGTAAGAAAAATCAAAATTGAAAAAAGTACACATTAGTACGTAGACTAATATTGTAAATTAACGATAACATGAAAATGGTGATTTTATTATTTCACATGCTTAAATTCAATTATGGCAGCATGATTTATAACCTCCATTAAATTATAAACAATTTAAAATAGAAATAGTTAAATTATATGTCTCATCTAGCTAGGAGACAGCCAAAGACTTTCATCATACTAAATTACATAAAAGAGGTTTAGTTAAACTTAATAATTATATTCAATGTTTTTTTGTTTTTTTTTTTTTTGCGGAATATAGAATGGTTCGGACAAGTTTACTCTATCACAAACCGTTCATCCTTGCCAACCAGCACAACCTTAGTATTGCTCAGTCATATGGGTGAAAACTAGTGAACTGAGAGGCCAAACAAGTTCTTCCGTAAATAACAAATATCATATAATAAAATCAAGACATCCATTAAACATTTTTTCTCAAAACTTTAACGTATTAAAATGCATTTTTCCTCAGATTTTAACATATAAAAATACATTTTCATCACCTCGCTTTCCATTCTCTCTTTAAAAAAAAATATCAACTCAAGGCATTTTTGAAAATATATAACAATCAAATAGTCAACTTTTTCCATTAAATCTTTCCCAACCTCAAATGCTCAAATAAAAATCCTCAAAATAACTTTTATGAAATGAGGCTTGGAAACTTCTGCAGTCATAGTCTCTTGATAAATGTGAATCCATTGTGCCAATTAAAACCAAGTGAGTCAATGTTAAAGAGGCTGAGTTGGCTTGACTACGAAGAGAAGAGGAGTTGGTTGGTTGGTTGTAACAGCTGGGATAACTGAATCAAGGAGTTATGATCCAGTATATATAGAAGCCTGAAACCATATGTCTGTGGAAAAAAAACATAGATATTCCTTCGTTCTTGAGCCAGCAATAAAAAGGAGTCTCAGTGATCGGTTCATTCAAAAAGGAAAGATAAGGAAGCACAAGGAAGAGTGAGTTCAAGGAAGAGTGTGTATTGTTGTGTATACAACTTGTGTGAATTCTGTACATGTGCTACGATTTCTTCTTGATTGTAACCTGTTAACGTTGATTAATAAGAGAGAAGCCCCTCCCGTGGATGTAGGTCGATTAATGACTGAACCACGTAAATCTTGACTTGTGGATTGATTCTTTGATTATCTTTATTGCTGGAATCTTATTGTGATCATATATTGTGTAAGCCATCTGTGGGTTCTAGTATAAGGAGCATTGATCAAGGCTGTGGAATTCCTGAAGTTGGTCGTGGACACAAACTGAAAGAGATCGACGGAAGCCCAACAAGTGGTATCAGAGCCAGGTCGAAGGCTGAAAGAATCTAGATGATGGGTACAAAGATTGAAGTGGACCGTTTCGATGGAAGGGGAGATTTCGGATTATGGCGGAGAAGGATGTACGCCATTCTCGTTCAACAGAAAGTTGCAAAAGCCTTGTTGGGTGAGAAGAAACTCCCAGACACTCTTGATCCGGAAAAGAGGGATGAGATACTCGAATTGGCTTTCAGTACACTCACCCTACATTTGGATGACAAAGTGCTTCGAGAAGTATCCACTGAGAAAACAGCCGCTGGAATTTGGAGCAAACTTGAATCTCTGTATATGACTAAATCCTTACAAGATAGAATCCATCTCAAAGGGAAATTTTTTGGTTACAAGATGACAGAGACAAAATCTATATGTGAAAATCTTGATGAGTTTAATAAACTTATCTTGGATTTGCAGAACATTGGAATAGATATAGAAGATGAAGACAAGGCGATCATCATCTTGAATGCGCTTCCGAAATCATATTCAGTGTTTGCAGACACCATGAAGTATGCAAGGGAGTCTCTGTCATTTGAAGGAATACAAAAGGCTCTGAAAGCTAAGGAATCACAGACACACAATGAAAAAGAATATAAGGAGGTTGGGGAAGGACTCTTCACTCGAGGCAGAAGTGAAAAGAAAGAGTCTCGATTCAAAAACCGAAGTAGATCCAGATCAAA
This sequence comes from Primulina eburnea, assembly GCF_022965805.1. NCBI lineage: Eukaryota > Viridiplantae > Streptophyta > Magnoliopsida > Lamiales > Gesneriaceae > Primulina > Primulina eburnea. Next base: position 37,808,925 of record NC_133110.1, read on the forward strand.
AACCAAGCAATTCAAGTGTTTCCTCTGCCATAAGCCTGGACATATTAGAAGAAACTGTCCAGAGAGAAAGAAATATGGTGAAAGACCTCATGATCAAGGTGAGGTGGAAACAGCTCAAGAAGGATATGAGAGTGGAGATGTACTATGTACCACAATTTGCATAAATGACAGCTGTTGGATATTGGACAGCGGATGTTCATTTCACATGTCCCCCAACAAGGACTGGTTTGAGACATTGAATGAGTCAAATGGAGGACAAGTGATACTTGGAAACAATAAGACTTGCAAAGTCAATGGTACTGGAACCATCAGATTAAGATTGAGAGATGGCACAGAAAAACTTTTGAATGAAGTGCGCTATGTGCCTGAGCTCAAACGAAATCTAATCTCCCTAGGAACACTGGATCAAATGGGATATACATTTAAGGCAGCAAATGGAATATTAAGTGTGTCTAGAGGCTCCTTGATCTACATGAAAGGGACTAAACATAATGGACTATATGTACTTGATGGAAACACTGTTGTTGGATCAGCCACAACAGTGGAACATGACCAAGATAATCACATGTTATGGCACCTAAGACTTGGTCATGTAAGTGAGAAAGGCCTTATAGAACTTCACAAGCAAGGTCTGATAGGAAATAAACCACTCACCTCCTTAACCTTCTGTGAAGACTGCATCAAAGGAAAGGCAACAAGAGTCAAGTTTGCCAAAGGAATACACGCTTCAAAAGTTCCATTGCAATATGTTCACTCTGATCTGTGGGGACCCTCACGTGTTCCTTCGAATGGTGGAGCTAGATACTTTCTATCCATCATTGATGACTTTTCAAGAAGAGTGTGGGTCTATATCTTGAAACACAAAAATGAAGCCCTGGACAAGTTTAAAATCTGGCTGACCCTCACTGAAAATCAGACAGGGAAGACACTTAAGAAACTCAGAACTGATAACGGGCTGGAGTTTTGTTCAACTGAATTCTTTGAATTCTGCAGAGACAAAGGGATTAGTAGGCATCTTACGGTCCCTGGAACACCACAACAGAACGGCCTTGCTGAAAGGATGAATAGAACAATATTGGAAAGAGTGAGATGTCTTCTATCATATTCCGGTCTTCCCAAATCTTTCTGGGCTGAGGCAGTTGCTACAGCTTGCCACTTGATTAACAGATGTCCATCTGTACCATTAGGATTTAAAACCCCTATGGAAAAGTGGACAGGAACCCCTCCAAGTTTGCATGAGTTAAAGGTTTTTGGATGTGCTGCCTATGCACATATAAAGCAAGGAAAGTTAGAACCAAGGGCGATCAAATGTGTGTTCCTGGGATATCCTGATGGTGTAAAAGGATATAGACTATGGAGCATTGAGCCTGGAATGCAAAAGCTATTGTTGAGCAGAGACGTTACTTTTAAAGAGGACTCATACCCTTTCAAGAATAACCATCAGGAAGCAGTCTTACCAGGAACAAGAATCAGCAGTGAGGATGCCTCAATCAAGGTGGAGATCCCAGATAATCATTGGGACGGAGAGGATATGAATCATGAGCACACTGAAACCGATTCTTCCCAAACAACAAGCTTAGATGACTACCAGTTGGCCAGAGACAGACAACGAAGAATAATTAAGCCACCACAGAAGTATGGGCATGCAGACTTGGTGGCTTATGCTTTCTCAGTAGCATCACATATAAGTGATGAAGAACCTCAAAATCTGGAAGAGGCTATGAACTCAACTGAAAGAGACTTGTGGTATAATGCTATGAAGGATGAGGTTGACTCCTTAATGAAGAACCAGACTTGGGATATAGTTCCTAAGCCTCAAAAGCAGAGAGTGGTGGGTTCTAAGTGGGTCTTCAAAAGGAAAGAAGGCATACCTGGAGTTGAGAAGCCTAGGTACAAGGCCAGGCTAGTAGCAAAGGGATATTCTCAAGTTGAAGGTGTGGACTATCAAGAAATATTCTCACCAGTGGTGAAGCAAAGGTCTATAAGGGTTGTGCTTGCCATAGTGGCTAAAGAAGACCTTGAACTTGAACAATTGGATGTGAAGACGGCCTTCTTGCATGGAGACCTTGAAGAACTGATTTACATGGAGCAGCCACAGATGTTTGAAATCAAGTCAGAAATTCCTCAAGTATGTCGATTAAGGAAATCCTTGTATGGGCTTAAGCAAGCACCTAGGCAATGGTACAAGAAATTTGACGAGTTTATGCTGAGTCACGAGTTTGTAAGGAATAAACATGACTGGTGTGTGTATCATAAATTACTACCAGGCGGAAAAAGGATGCATCTCCTACTATATGTAGATGATATGTTAATTGCATGTCATGATTCAGCAGAAATTCAACGGTTGAAGATTGAACTCAATGAGAAATTTTAAATGAAGGATTTAGGGGCTGCCAAGAGGATATTGGGAATGGAAATTGTTAGACACAGAGCTAAGAAGGTATTGTTCCTCAGACAAAAGACATACTTGAGAAAGGTTCTTCAAAGGTTTGAAATGACAGATTGCAAAGCAGTACAAGGACCCTTGGCAAATCATTTCAAGCTATCATCTACCCAATCCCCTCAAATAGAACAGGACAAAGCTGCTATGCAAAAGGTTCCCTATGCTAGTGCTGTTGGTTGCTTGATGTACGCAATGGTCTGTACAAGGCCTGATCTTGCATATGCTGTAAGTCTAGTGTGTAGATTTATGGCTAACCCAGGAAAGGAGCATTGGCAAGCAATTAAGTGGATCTTTAGATACCTGAAGGGAACACAAGGAGTTGGATTAATGTTTAAATCTACTGATGAATGTGATGATGTAGTTACTGGTTATGTAGACTCCGATTATGCAGGCAGCATTGATACAAGAAGGTCTCTAACAGGATACATATTCACAGTGTATGGCACATCAATTAGCTGGAAGGCTATGTTGCAGCATGTAGTAGCTCTCTCAACAACAGAAGCCGAGTACATGGCAGTCACAGAGTCAGTCAAGGAAGCCCTATGGATGAAAGGTTTTCTGAGAGAACTAGGATATGATCAAAAGACTGTGATTATCCATTGTGATAGTCAAAGTGCAGTACACTTGTCCAAGCATCAAGTCTTTCATGAGAGATCAAAGCATATAGATGTGAGGTTGCATTTTGTAAGGGACGTGGTTGAGGCAGGAGCAGTGACAATAAGGAAAATCAGCACTGAAGATAATCCAGCCGACATGTGCACTAAAGTAATCTCTAGTGCTAAGTTCAAACACTGCTTAACGTTGATAAAAGTTAACAGTGACGCAATGCCTTAGAAGAAGGCAACTGGAGGGGCTGACATGAAGAAGTTGGTTTAAATTGACAAGGTGGAGAATTGTGAATCCATTGTGCCAATTAAAACCAAGTGAGTCAATGTTAAAGAGGCTGAGTTGGCTTGACTACGAAGAGAAGAGGAGTTGGTTGGTTGGTTGTAACAGCTGGGATAACTGAATCAAGGAGTTATGATCCAGTATATATAGAAGCCTGAAACCATATGTCTGTGGAAAAAAAACATAGATATTCCTTCGTTCTTGAGCCAGCAATAAAAAGGAGTCTCAGTGATCGGTTCATTCAAAAAGGAAAGATAAGGAAGCACAAGGAAGAGTGAGTTCAAGGAAGAGTGTGTATTGTTGTGTATACAACTTGTGTGAATTCTGTACATGTGCTACGATTTCTTCTTGATTGTAACCTGTTAACGTTGATTAATAAGAGAGAAGCCCCTCCCGTGGATGTAGGTCGATTAATGACTGAACCACGTAAATCTTGACTTGTGGATTGATTCTTTGATTATCTTTATTGCTGGAATCTTATTGTGATCATATATTGTGTAAGCCATCTGTGGGTTCTAGTATAAGGAGCATTGATCAAGGCTGTGGAATTCCTGAAGTTGGTCGTGGACACAAACTGAAAGAGATCGACGGAAGCCCAACAATAAAGCATACGAGGATCCAAGTTTGGGCATTGGAATTCCGGATGATTTCATGCCTCCAGAGCACTGACGGATTCAATATCTCCTTCATCATCTTTGAGTTTAGGAGCATCCTCAGATAGAAATATGGACAGGTTGAGTGTCGTCAAGTAAAATAGCATTTTTTGCTGCCACCTTTTGAAGTCCACTCCAATGAACTTCTTTGGTTTTTCTCCGTGGCTAGCAGGCACAACAATTGCAGCAGTATGTGGGGCAACATAAGAAACGACTTGAGGCATCACATGAGCATTGACATGAGGGATAATATGACCAGTTTCTCTTTGCACGTTCGTTTCAGAAGCAATATCTTCAAGAAACCATGTAATGCGAGAATAACAAAATATGTTTTAATATTGTTAGCCTAATTGCTAATAACAAAATTTAGAAGCAGTGAACAAAAGCAATATCGTAAAGATACAGATAAATCACTAATAAAAAAATGGACATACTATTGAAAGTATGAATATCGTATATAAAATAACAAAAAAAAACAATAAATCAAACCGAGATATGTGCGCAGGATCGATCCTAACAATATTTGGGCCTGAATCTAACTTTTAAAAAGAGACATCTGAATCATAATGTGTGTTCATATTTTTTTAGTTCCATAGCAATTTTTCAAATTAAATCAATATGTTAAAGACAATATAAAAAACTAAATGAATAAAAATATCAAACATGTCCAAAATGATCACTAAAAAACAACCCGCCTAACAGTTTTAGAGCTAAAAATACTAATCAAGTCTGTATAATCAAGTTGTTCAATAATTTCTTTCTCAATCGATAAATAGCCAATCCATTCAATATTTCTTGTGACATGGTTAATCGGAGAAATTTTTTGATGAGCTTTAACTTTGAGAAACTTCGCTTTGCACTTGCTACTGTGACCGAGACAGTCAACAACATTTTATAAGCAACATAAGTATTTGGGAAACACCCATCCATTTTCTTCAAGTAATTCACTATATCAATGGCCGATTTTGCTTCTCTTGGTAATGAGCACCTCAAGAATGTCAACTCCGAAAATATATCATCCTCATTAATATCAGAATAAACCTTATGAGTCAAAGAATTTTCAAGATTCTTGCAAGACCTCAACAAGGTTTCATCGTCTGCACGTTGTAACCTCTCTAGATTGAACAAAAAACCAAATGTTTCTTCATATTTTTGAAACTGTTCAAATCGAGCTTTTATAGAAGAACGAGCTTGATCGATTATAAAGAGAAAGTAGTAATTCGAAAAGATTCTGCAGCTGACTGTATCACTTCTTCACTGTTACTTTCACCAAGTTATTTCTTTCTTCGAATAACACGTTTCTCTTGAAATACAGCTTCAATGCCCATCTCACATGCCATTTCTTTAGCTTCAACCATGGCCTTATCGTAACCATCTTCTCTAAATTCTTCAAGAAATAAAACAATTCCTTGTAAAAGTGTTTGGATGCAACCAAAGTCCCACATTAGAAGATTTAGAGAAAGATCATGGGTTAATAAAGATGGAATGATATCTCCATTGGTATGAGGCCTTTTGGGTGGTTCCAAAAGCAAAACCATGAGGGTTAAAACCCAAAGTGGACAATATCATATCAGTGTGGAGATATCCGGATTCCATTGGTCCTACAAGTGGTATCAGAGCCAGGTTTAGATCGAGCCGCGTGGATAGAATCCTCGATACCTAAAATGAAGGAGGTGAGGGCTCCCGGTAAAAATCTTTGATTAAACTCTCGAGATGGTTGATGCTCCCGGTATTCATATAAGGCGTGCGCTCCAACGGAATGAAGTGGAGTAACCTCGATTGGAGGACGAATAAGGCTTGAGGGGAGACTCGGACCATGAGAATAATGATGAAACTTCGTTTGAGGGGAGGATTGTTGGGATGCAACCAAAGTCCCACATTGGAAGATTTAGAGAAAGATCATGTGTTAATAAAGATTGAATGATATCTCCATTGGTATGAGGCCTTTTGGGTGGTTCCAAAAGCAAAACCATGAGGGTTAAAACCCAAAATGGACAATATCATACCAGTGTGGAGATATCCGGATTCCATTGGTCCTACAAAAAGTTTGATAGCAACATCAATAATCATATTTTCAGATTGAAGAAATTTGCTCACAGTGTTGATAGCATGCAACAACTTGTACCAAATTACCATACCAAGCAAGAATTCAAAATTCTCAAGTTCATATAACGCTAGAGACTCAGCTTCACTCTTTGTTTTGGGATCTTCACTATCATTTGCCAAGTCATACAAAGCATCTCTTATTTGTGCAATTTGCTCCTTTATAGGTTTAACACTCTCAAAATGACTTTCCCATCGTGTTTGTGACAATGGCTTAATTGTCAAACCCTTCACGTGATATTTGAAAATCTTCCACCGCTTGGTAGAAGAGGAGAACAATGTATAGATCCTTTATAATACTCCAAAAAATGACATAGCCTTCGGACAACAATTCTCCATATCACACAAAGCTAAATTTAGACAATGACAACTACAAGGAGTATAAAAAGCTCTGGGATTCATTTCAAGTAACCTTTTTTGTATACCTTTATGCCCACCTTTCATACTAGATCCATTATCATATCCTTGACCTCTAATACCATCAATATTAAGCTCAAGATTGACTAAAGCATTTTTAAGATGCATAAAAAGCCCAAGTCCCGAAATATCATCAACATCTAAAAATTGCACCTAATATTCTTCTATTTTTGTGAAACTTTTTGAATCATTTAAACATTGTATGACAATGGACATTTGCTCTTTGTGACTGATATCAGGAGTACAATCTAATATGATTGAAAAATATTTTGCTTGTCTTACCTTTGCAAGTATTGTTTTTCTTACCTCGCTTGCCAACATCTGTATCAACTCATTTTGAATTCTGCAACCAAGATATGTAGTATAAGTCTCATGGTTTATAATCCGTCGGAAGTGCTCTTTCATTACTGGATCAAACTCTGCAATCATTTCAATCATTTGTAGAAACAAACCATTGTTTTCAACATAAAGTTTTTCACAACTTCCTCGAAATGCTAAGTTATTTTTCGTCAATCGTTGAACAACTGCGATTATCCTCTGTAACGCTTGTTTCCAATGCTCTCTTTCTTTATTAATTTGTACTTGTACTCCTGCATCAATCACTTTATTTGTCTTCAATCTTTTTTCCAATTCAAGCCAATTCGTCATACACTCCATACGCTCCTTACTCGCTTCATGATTTGCAAGACATCGACTCAAATTATGCCAATCATTGTATCCTTCATTAGCTAACTGACCATATCCAGTCTTGGTTACTTGCTTTTTAAATAACTTACAGCAAAAACAAAAAATCTAGTTAAAAGAAACTGAATATAATAGTCATCTTCTATAACTTTCCTTCTCGTTTGGCAAAATTCTCTTATAATGTGACACATTGAAATGCATGTTAGCGCCTATCTTTAGGAAACACATTTATAACATCTCTATTCGGACCTCTTTCTACTAAAAAGTTTCTAACTTTTTGATCAATGTTGTCCCATTTTGCCGGATCATCAGACCAAGTTTCCTGATTCAAGTTCTCATATTGAACAAACTCTTCATCTTTCTCATGATCATTGAATACATCCACATCGACATCCGTATTCTCATCCAATTCATTATCTTGTTCTCTGCTAATTGAATTATCAACCGTGTTTTCAACCTCTGCAACTATGTTTTTGTTTGAAACAAAATATTTGTTGATATCTCTAGCTTGATTTTGAATCAATTCTTCAATCTGTAGCTTTTTTTTTTTCTTTTTTGAGACTCAGACATGTACGTAGGAGGCATGACTAACCTAAGAATTCAAAAAATAATTCAATGAACAATTTAATAAATAAATTACAAAAAATTCAGATACAATCCATTGTTTAGGCAGATACAACCGAAGATTTTGTAGGAAACTATATATATATATATATATATATATATATATTGTTCAACATTAATCAAAGATTAAAGTCACTACTAAAAAATCAAAAAAATTCTTCAATGATGCTATCTAGTATTATATATAATAAATTGCCCAAGAAGGCCGTGTAACAAACCTAAATCAGAGAAACCCCATCCAAGAAGGTCGATTGCCCAAGCCTCTAACCCAGCATCCTCCAGCAAAGGATATGCACTTCTCCATTCTAAACAAGAGCTGAATAAACTAGGGGAATCATATTCCGGCAACAAGAAAACACAAGATTATACTTATATAGGAACAAAATAAAAAGTCTGTGATTGGCTTTCATTGATGCAAACCTATCAAAGCAACGGAGAAGAACCACCAGACTGGCAGCGCTTCGCATCGTTGGGCTATGTAGTATTTATATAATAATTTTTTTAAAAAAATTTTGGGCCCCAAAAAAAATATGTGTCTCAGTCATTGGACTCTTTTGACTCTGAATAAGCACGGCCCTGCCTGTACGAAGTATAGATTTCTTAAAACAAATTTGTTCTTTCCGACGGTATTTCGAGGATCTGGATGGACAACTGTTTCCCAAGATACAACAGCGAAACTTTGCATCAACTTAGCACGAAGTAACTACACCGATTAACAGAAAACATACTTTCACTTTATCACCAAAATGTAACAGAGGCAAAATGAAAAGCTAACGATATGAAATGCAAAAGAATGCTTGAAAGAGATATTGAGTATTTGTAAAACTCAAAAGAATGAGGAAATGAATACACTACTTATAATATCCAAAATCCACACCAAAACTCAATTAATCTTCTAATTAATTCAGGAAAATGAAAAGTCAAAATTCTTCAATTAACTCAAGAATGTATAAAGTCAAAAGACATTTTTACAATCATGACCATAACTAACTCAAGAATGTAGAGAGTCAAAATACACTATCACATTCACAAGACATAATTGTTATTTAAACTTTAAATTTACTTGAAATTTTCAGCAAGAAATCATTTAATGATGACTCCTGTGGTTAAAAGGTGCCCCGAGCACGATCAAAATCAGTGGAAGGATGAAAATTTCGAGCCTCTTGGAAGCCCTAACCACAGCCTTACCTTTTTTTTTCTCCTGCTTTACATTTCACGTGAGTTTGGAGGAAGAATTGAGGGTTTTCTCAATACTCCATCGCATTTAAAACATCAAAATTTTTAATTTAAAAGTTATTCACAAATAAATTATTTTAAATAATAAAATAAATATCATGCGGTGTAAGTTGATATTTAAATTTTCGGGACGTTATAATTTTATCATAAAACCATGTATGTATCTTTAATTATGAAAACATTGATGGAATTTCTGATTGTTGAGAAAAATATGTCGATAATTATAGCAGAAATGTGTATATCTACTGGCTGTCCTAAATGTAGCCTAGGTTTAAATAACCAACCATAACTTTAATTAAATTTTTAACTAGGGAGCCGAAATATGGACCTAAGAAAATAAAACAAATAATATAAATTTTTTTGACCGTTACGTAGGCTATTAACTAAATTAATTCAGCTAAACTAGTTAAGTCAAATATTAATTCCGCAGAATTTACTCACTTGTAAGAATATATTATAATTAAATAACTCCTTATAGTTAATATTTGCCTGCTGTTGAATTCTAATAGTTATCTAATATATACATTCACATAATAAATGTATGACTGGTGTGAAGAAATAAAATGGTTTTGGTTTCTCATTTTAAAAAATTAAATTAATATTCATGATAAAATTCACCAAATTAAATTAATATTGTCAAATTTCAATCTTAGTCTCGTATCTTTCATTTTATGACAAATTTAATTTTTTTTTGTCAAGAGTAGTGATGTGAGTTCAACGTAATGTTGACACCACATTAGTGCCACATCACTACCACGTCTAAAAGAATGACTAGAATTCCCAAAAATTTTTGATTACATAAATGAGCAATTAAAAAAAAAAAGTAAATATATAAGACTAAAAATACAATTTTCTCTTATTCTTTTAAGCTCACCAAACTCTCTATTTTAAATGAACTAAACTCAACAATTTAAACTTTATTTTATAGTATTATATATATTATAAAAGAGTGGGTCTCATGTGAGACCGTCTCACGGATCATAATCTATGAGACGGGTCAACCCTACCCATATATACAATAAAAAAGTAATACTCTTAGCATAAAAAGTAATACTTTTTCATGGGTGACCCAAATAAGAGATCCGTCTCACAAATACGACCCATGATACCATCTCACACAAATTTTTGTCATTAAAATGATAATGGAAAAGATAATGTGTATTCCTTTTGACTATTTTCAACATCAAAAACAGGGAAAAGTTGACATTATGCTGCAAAGAAATCAAGAAAAAGAAAGATCGCAAGCATCTAACTTTACTTCGAAATGAAGACAAAAGATCATGACAATCATAAAGAGAAAATGATGAAAATTAAGAATGCCAAAATATAAATATCAAATCAAAATGTTGAATTATATTTACACCCCTTTCATTTTTTCAACAACCTGACTTGATTTGCTGATGATCTTCAGATTGATGTCACATAAGCCAAAGATCATATTTGATTTATAAACTCTGAAAACTAACTAGAAACTAAAGTCCAAACAAAATACAAGAAAATGATGCTAAAAACATAGTGAAATGAAATAAGATATTAAAATTTTCTCCTCTTTGTATATATAATCAGACCGTCAATCCGTTCTTCTAAAAGATCCTAGATGGAACAGCGAAACGAGCTGAAAACGAACGAGAGAGATCATCGGGATCGGCCCAGATCGACCCCTCGTCGAAATTCTGCGAATAAGAGTGAGGATCATACGTGAGTCTCATTGAGTTTGAACATTGGAACATTCTGTCCTTCTCTTTCTTGATCTTCTTCCACAACTGCATCCAAATCGGAGCAGTTTTTGATCTTGTTACCGGCAAATTATACGACACGAATCGGTCGTAATTCCGAATGGAGCGGCTTCTTGGCCAGCATATATGTTCGCCATTGGTGGCGGAGAAATCCCATGTTTCTTGATCCATTGAAGAGAAACACTGTGGTGTGTTTTTTGTGTGTTTTTAGGTAGAGACTGGAGATAAAACTTGGATCCGCCTATTTATAATTGGATCATGATAGGGTTTTTCTCTTCCATATTGATCTTTTGATTAGTCATATTTCTTGGTTTATGTTCACAACATGGTCCACATAAAAATGAATCGAGCCCAAAATTTAAAATTGTATCTAATTAATTTTGTAATATTTAGATGGGATAATAACATATTTTTGTCTCGTATATTACACATTTTTCATATTTTTGATCGCGTTATCAATCAATTAATGATTTCTTATTACATTAACTTGTATTTTATATCAATTTTACTTATTTTCACCTGAATTCTGACATGATGGCCGATAATGCTGACATGAAACTAGCAAAAACTGACGGCGCCGGATATTTCTGAGGTATCTAATATTATGTCAGTATTACGATGAAAATGATTTGAATTGAAAAGATAGAAGTTTGTGGACTAAAATATTAAATCAACTGATAACTTGACAATATTTTTTCTTAAAAAAATAAGTAATTCTAGAACCAAAATTGTCAATCACCCTATTTATATAAAAGGGTGAATTATATAGTTTTAAACATATTAATATTGAATATAAAATAAAGGCTACTTTGATATATTCCTTGCATTGAATTTTTTATATCGATGGAATTAATGAATGGCATGTGACATTTTGGTTTGGAAAATTTCGTCATGTGCGTTTAGTCAAATATTGTTTCAAAAAGTATAAAGTAGCCTGTGGATTATCAAATCTTGATATGTCGATCTGAATCTTGTAGGAGTTTAAATGATCACATAACTTTTATACAAAAATTATTATAAAACACCATGAGTTTTTGTAAGTGACCAAAAGAATCTATATATATATATATATATAAACACACACACACACTAGTAGAAGAAATATAATCCTTCTAATTGTACTATGTTAGATCAGCTTGAAAGATCCCTAAATGTCAAAAAAATCTAGATGCATGTGACAAGATCCGAAAGAAAATGGTGCACTTTCACTTACTTTTATGAGTAAATTATATATTTTTTGGTTAAAGAATCAAACAGGCACATCCGACGAGTAAACTAAAAAAATGTCCCTAAACTTTATTAATCTTTTTCTTTTTTTTTTGGTCTACGTTGGATTTGGTGGCCATCCCACTATTCTTCTTATCCATCTTTTCCCAATTCCGTTGCAGAAACTAGAGAAGGAAAAAAGAAAAAGACACAACACCAACTTGGCAGAAAGTGTGGTTTTACAACAAAATTGATTCTCAATGCAATCGCATCGATGAAATCTAAATCCTTTGGTGTTCTTGATTAGTTCGACGTGAACAATGTCGAACAAGTGCACACTTTCCTTGTGAACATGCACTAATTTCCAAAGTGGAAGTGATGATATTCTGTTCAATGACTCTTACTACGTTTGTCACATCTGTCTCCAGAGAGTCAAAAGAATGGTTCGACTCGGGCATATTTTTTTCGAATTCCATAATTTTTTTTTAAAAAAAAAACTTATTATATAGTAGTATAAATTGACATAATGTAACTTTATTATTCTTGGATCATTTTTTCCTTCCTATCACCAAAAAGTTATTTCCTATGTGGCAAGTATAAACGTTTTTATAATTCCTGGGTCTCTCCATAAATTTATTATTTCTAAGTCGTTTGATATTTTTTTCTCAATATAAATTTATTTTTCCCGAGTCTTATATAAACAAAAAAAAAAAAATTTTATCCATAAATTTATTACATAATAGCGTCAGGGAACCAATATAAAAAATTATTATCTGATTCATGGGAGTTTTGTAATAAATTGATTATAAATAATATATGAATATTTCTCAACTGCGCACGTTGCTTGTAAGTTCTGATCGGTTATCCTTGGTCTTCTGTTATAGTAATAAGAAAAAAAAACAAAGTTTTTCAAAGTCGAAGTTTATCAAAACTTTTATATCCAAGTCATCATGCCACAAGAAAAATTAAATGAATTGGTTATGCTATCAATTGAAAAAAAAAATATATAAAATATGATTAGCATTTTTAGCTGTGGGGACCTGGACGCTAATCATCATCTTAATCATTTTTGGGATTTAATTATCAATTAAGATAAACATGGTCTAAAAATTTTTCTTTTTTTTTTAAAATTTAAGTGCGGAACGTAATGAAATGTAACTAATATACAGCTCTGTATAAAAGTTCAATAATGTACAATAATTATTCAAACTTGTCTAAGGTTCAACTACTAATTTTCAAGTATTAAATCAAGTCTACATCCAAGTCCGGAATCACCACTCTATTCTCGATCTCTCATCATCTTCTTGACCCCGATCTTGTCCCACCTGTTGTCATGCACACATACAAAACAAGACAACAGCCGGATAACTCCGGTGAGAATAAATCCCAGTATAAATAATGTGTACATGCAGTTAACTTAATTAACATAAAAGCATGAATTATATCTTATCACATGCAGCATAATCAACAACATGTGTCAATACCAATCTGTAAATAAAACATAAATCGTAATCTACGAAACATAAATTAATACTGATCTGTAAATCAAATTCTAGTCTCAATATCTAAGACTCGACTCATTTCTCATTCTAATCTAGGGATCCCGATCTAATTTAGACTTCGGCATGCTGTATCGAATGTCTACAATAGAAGTCGTTCTACATCTAAGCTCATCGATACACCGTAAGTCTAGGGTCTGAGCAGTTCTAACAAAGACTTAGACTTGTGCATGCTATATCGAGTGTCTACAATAGAAGTCGATCTACATCTAAGCTCATCGATATACCACAAGTCTATGGTCTTAGCAGTTCTGTCCAAGACTTGGCGGTTCTGCCCTAGCTAGGCTGATCTGTCCTAACCCAAACTCTTGCTCTGCTATAATTCAATAAATTAAACATATCAATCTGATAATTGCAAATATCAATGCAATAAAATAAAGTATGTGATTTTGAGAAACTCAAGTCAAAACTAACTCGAGTTGTGCAATCCCGAATCAACATTTATTTATACCTTTGTCTTCCCGGTTTGATGAAGACGAAGTCTTGTATTCTGATCTGTCCATACCCAATCTGGCAATGACAATCGTATAATTACAATATCAGTATATAACTCAATTCAAAACCTGTTCTTATCAATACTCAAATCAGTATATAGTCTGATCCGTATCTGAACAAGGTACAATCTAATTCATATCAACGATATCACGATACAATCGAAATCATTACTGAATCTGATCAATCTAAATCGAATGATGTTTCGACGGCATAACAATACAGTCTCGGTAACCCCGTCAATCTCAACATCACAGATATAATACCAGAATTCATAATCAGTATCATTACAATTCATAAACTGAATAATAACACAATTCTGATATCAAATCTCAACTAAATCAATTCTGAAATTCATAACAATTTTATAAACAGTCTGTTCTTTAATCTGACTTCAATTGTACAATGTCTACTGTAGAAGAAACATCATATCTGATTCGTATTCAATTCTGACAATATCATAAATTCAAATCTTGTCTAAACGTAACAAAACTTACGTCCAGTTGTAGTTGTCGTCGCTAGGAACTCAGTACTGTAGTCGGATTCAAATTCTGACGGACAGATTTTGAACGATTGTAACTTGAAGTACAAAATCAATTTCTTCTTCAGAAACCCTCGATTCTCTTTTCTGAGGGATAACTTGCATGTTTATATATATATATATATATATATATATATATATATATATATATATATATATATATATATATATGTATGTATATATACGTTACATGCATGAAGGCAAGTGGTTCATTCTTCATTTTACACGTCTCGCGCATATGCGCGAGACCTACTGGTCCTTAGAATCTTACCAACTCGCGTATATGCGCGCTTCAGCTAGTGCATATGCGCCACAGTCTCTGGACGGGTCGCGTATATGCGCGACTTATCTGGCGCATGTGCGCTGATGCTTCTGGAATTGTCGCGCAAATGCGCCGATACATGTCGCGCATGTGCGCCAATCCTATTCTTCACACATAATGTGATTTCTTCTCCGGCTCCCCGATCTGATCCGTTCCATTTATAATCATAGTAATTATCAACAATAGATTATAATAATCATCGCCAAATCTTTTCAGATTAATCGGATAATTTCTCGGGCCTTACATTTCTCCCCCTCTTAGATCTGAGTTCGTCCTCGAACTCGCAAGTAATCAATTCAGATACATCAGAAGAAATGTATACAGAGTTTAAATCAGAACTCATCTCAATGAATTTATTCTGAAATCTCAATCTTCTATGAGATGCTATTTCTAAAAATAGCTCTGATAAAGTCAATCTCGCAATACTGGTTATACAACATCCGTATATACCAAACCATAGCTCATAGCAAATCACTACCATCAGCTGCTATCAAATCTGTTTATCCCCTGTCAAGGATATATTAAATCTTCAGTCTCGAATACCAATCGTCACCATCCGACGTTGGCATATTAATTTTGTCTGATCTGAGCTATCTTTATTCTTTTCTGAATTAGCTACTTTTCCTTTGTCATATCTTTGACCGTATCAGATCCTATCTCAGGTATCTCCGAGATATTATTCTTGTACCAAAAGAAATCTGCAGTACTCACTGTACAATGTCTCATCTGTAGCTATCTCAATACTCGTTTGATAGCTATCAATATACAATAATTCATATAGTGACAATATGCCCTATTAACTAGTGCTAGCATCCAGCACTACAGTTCCACAAATATCTTTCAATATCTGGATAGTACGCTCTGGCTATCTGTCAGTCGGTGGATAATATATGAAAAAGCTTATGGTATATGCTGCCATAAGTACAAAATCAAGCGAAATCACAATCTGATATAATCTACTGTGGCATTCTCGTTACTCTGACCACTTCTATGACATCGATCTGTGTCATTTGGTCATGTTTGTACGTCATCTTGTACAACTAATAGATATAGATTGAACAATCTGTCAATCATAATCATATAATATTATAATCTGGAAAGTATTACGCTGATCTCATTACGAAATTAATCGAAATATACTCCCCCTGTCTAATCAGAATATACAAAGTCGGTAATAAATCTTCTGATTTCTATCTTTCTGTCTTCATTTATTGACAATTCAGACATTTCAGTACAATTTCTGCCAACATTTCCGTAAAATTCCATCATAACTGATTTAATCTGTCTATATCAAAACTGTCTGTTCGAATATCATACACTTTCTGTTACCTGAACGAATACTACGTCCATTTTTTTGTGCGCTTCTGACCATATCTGTCACTTCAGATTCGAACTATTTGGTACAAAAAAATCAGTTAATAATATAAATTAAAGAAAAATACCTACCTGGTATTCGGTTCTGACTATCGATATCAAATTCTGTTGTGCAAATCTGAAACATTTGACCTCACAAGATAATCATTTTCATACAATAAAGGTCCCATACCTGCTACTCTGCTCGATACTCTGCTCTGATTATCGAAATCGAGTTCTGAACATTCTGATCAAATTTCTGGACTGCTGTAATTCTCGAATTCAACTCTGATTCGGATTGAACTGTATATAATCTCAACGGTTCACAATGATCTGTATCCAATACGACTGTATAAATATAACAATACTCAGGCAGACACAAAACAACAATCATATACGATAATCTGTCAATTCAGACCAAAAATAAATTTCCGACATTTCTGACGTTTCTGAAATTTTCTGATATTTCTGATCTTTCTGACATCAATATCATTCTCAGTCACTGATCATAATCTCAACTGTGTCAAAATCAATCAGTATACTAACTTCAGATATCGCATATTCTGAATACAATCTGTTTCAATCAGGATTCATATCTGAATAATTTATGTATACAATAATCACAGTTCCCAGAATATTCAATACAATCTTCAGATATTCGATTCAATCAATCAGATGTTGCGAATATATCAAATATCATAGATACAGCGAGCATGAAATCATCAGAATATCTTTGAAAATACTAAAACATGCCAAAGAGAAACACTAAATCATATGTAACTCCTGGTCGGTACTCTTCTACTGGTCTTTCAATTCATTTTGTATCATTCTGTACATTCAATGTTATTCTGTGCTGAATTATAAAGCACAATCAGTACCTGATCTCAATTCAATTCTGGAATCTATCTTTCTGATATAAAGCAAATCTGAAATCTTATCTAGGCAAACATCAGTCAACTCGTACATCATTGGCAAATCTACCAAATGCTAGGCTCGATTTCAGTACATCTACTGAATACATTAGGATACCATCTGCTCCTTTCTGTATTAATCGAGTCATAGACAATACAGATATCAAAGGAATTCTAAATCTAGAATCCTTACCGTGAAATCTCTACTCATCATCCATATCTGGCCTGAATCTTATATTCTCCTAAAAAGAATCTATAATAGTTCTGTACTTGTTTAGCATATTAATATCAATAATGCAGTCAAATCAGAAAACACAAGTACATCATAATCTAACTTGACCTCATTCTCATCTTACTGTAGTATACAACATTTTACAAAAATCTCTGATATCAATCTTTCTTTCCCCAAAAGGTACAAGGATTAATACTACAGCAATACAGACCCAATAGGTATCATATATATATACATATATATATATATATATAATATATATATATATATATATATATATATATATATCAATGCAACTCAGTCAAAGATAATCATAAGAAATGCATTAGTATATATCAATACATATGCAATATAATCATAAAAGAACAGTACCTGTCACTATATCATCAAGTGCCTCTTGGGTCTGTTCCTCGGTCACTGCCACCAGATGATTCTGCTCCATGAAATCTTCGGGACCCTTTCTGTGGACAAACTCTAGCAAAGTGTCCCGGCTGTCGGCAGATACGACAACTACCAGTAACTCCCTGACATTGTTCCGTGGAATGTCTTCCTCCGCAAGTTCTGCAATACACTCCAGTATAACTCGAGCTAGAACCACTGGAGCTAGATGAACCACTCAGTCCGCTTCCTAACTTTTTAAACTGTTTCTTTCGAGCTTTCAGCAAATCTTGCTTTCCACTCGTGCTGCCGTGATCAAATCGGAGAGAGGATTGATGTGTCTGGGGTTGTATCGCACACACCCTTTTCAGTTGTCTAATCAGACTCGCCTCCGCTCTCTTCGCTCTACTCAAGGCATCAGCAAAATGGTGAGGTCGCTGCATATTCATCAATAAACTATCTCCGAGTTCAATCCTCGGATGAACTGATCCGCTACAGCTTCATCATTCCCCGTTATATGAGGAGCAAAACGCAGTAGAGTAGAGAATTTAGCAACATATCCTTCAATATTCAGTTGACCTTGTCTCAAATTCTCAAACTCTGCTTTCTTGTCCTCCCGGTACTAAAATGAGAAAAATCTCCGATAAAATTCAGTTCTGAATATTTCCCACGAAATCACTCTACCTCTCTGTTCTAACATTCTTTTACTTGTAATCCACCAACTCCTAGCGGCTTCTCGCAACTAGTTAGGCATCATTTTAACTCTCTGTTCATCTGTACAATCAAGTAAATCGAACAGTATTTCTATGTCATCAAACCAGTTCTCACAATCTTCAGAGTCTCAATACCACTCAAAATCGGCGGCTGAAATAACTGAAACTCTTTCAACTTTATTTCCATCTGAGTTTCTGATACATCTATCTGTTCAGTCGAAGTACTACCCCTTTCTGGAATTCTCCGTGGAGGTATATCTGCTTATCAAAACATTAGTACCCAAATACTACAAATCTGTTCAAATATTTCTCTGATCATCTTACTGCTGATCAAGAATCAAATCTGATTCATACTCAATAATACATATTACCAATTCAAATTAAATAATTAGATAACATGTATTTCAAAGCAGTAAAGCATAATGTCATGCTAGCACACACAATGTAAGTCAACATTAAAATAAATCTCATGCTAGTAATCACATGTAAGGAAAGAAAATTCAATCTACCCTGCTCATTCTCTTCTATCTCAGTCTAAAGGATCTATGGCTCTGATACCACCTGTTGTGGGGACCCGGACGCTAATCATCATCATAATCATCTTTGGGATTTAATTATCAATTAAGATAAACATGGTCTAAAAATTTTTCTTTTTTTTTTAAAAAATGTAAGTGCGGAACGTAATGGAATGTAACTAATATACATCTATGTATAAAAGTTCAATAATGTACAATAATTATTCAAACTTGTCTAAGGTTCAACTACTAATTTTCAAGTATTAAATCAAGTCTACATCCAAGTCCGGAATCACCACTCTATTCTCGATCTCTCATCATCCTCTTGACCCCGATCTTGTCCCACATGTTGTCATGCACACATACAAAACAAGACAACAGCCGGATAACTCCGGTGAGAATAAATCCCAGTATAAATAATGTGTACATGCAGTTAACTTAATTAACATAAAAACATGAATTATATCTTATCACATGCAGCATAATCAACAACATGTGTCAATACCAATCTGTAAATAAAACATGAATCGTAATCTACGAAACATAAATTAATACGGATCTGTAAATCAAATTCTAGTCTCAATATCTAAAACTCGACTCATTTCTCATTCTAATCTAGGGATCCCGATCTAATTTAGACTTCGGCATGCTGTATCGAATGTCTACAATAGAAGTCGTTCTACATCTAAGCTCATCGATACACCATAAGTCTAGGGTCTGAGCAGTTCTGACAAAGACTTAGACTTGGGCATGCTATATCGAGTGTCTACAATAGAAGACGATCTACATCTAAGCTCATCGATATACCACAAGTCTAGGGTCTTAGCAGTTCTGTCCAAGACTTGGCGGTTCTGCCCTAGCTAGGCTGATCTGTCCTAACCCAAACTCTTGCTCTGCTATAATTCAATAAATTAAACTTATCAATCTGATAATTGCAAATATCAATGCAATAAAATAAAGTATGTGATTTTGAGAAACTCAAGTCAAAACTAACTCGAGTTGTGCAATCCCGAATCAACATTTATTTATACCTTTGTCTTCCCGGTCTGATGAAGACGAAGTCTTGTATTCAGATATGTCCATATCCAATCTGGCAATGACAATCGTATAGTTACAATATCAGTATATAACTCAATTCAAAACATGTTCTGATCAATACTCAAATCAGTATATAGTCTGATCCGTATCTGAAGAAGGTACAATCTAATTCATATCAACGATATCATGATACAATCGAAATCATTACTGAATCTGATCAATCTAAATCGAATGATGTTTCGACGGCATAACAATACAGTCTCGGTAACCCCGTCAATCTCAACATCACAGATATAATACCAGAATTCATAATCAGTATCATTACAATTCATAATCTGAATAATAACACAATTCTGATATCAAATCTCAACTAAATCAATTCTGAAATTCATAACAATTTCATAAACAGTCTGTTCTTTAATCTGACTTCAATTGTACAATGTCTACTGTAGCAGAAACATCATATCTGATTCGTATTCAATTCTGACAATATCATAAATTCAAATCTTGTCTAAACGTAACAAAACTTTCGTCCAGTTGTAGTTGTCGTCGCTAGAAACTCAGTACTGTAGTCGGATTCAAATTCTGACAGACGGATTTTGAACGATTGTAACTTGAAGTACAAAATCAATTTCTTCTTCAGAGACCCTCGATTCTCTTTTCTGAGGGATAACTTGCATGTTTATATATACATATATACACGTTACATGCATGAAGGCAAGTGGTTCATTCTTCATTTTACGTCTCACGCATATGCGCGACATCACCCGCGCATATGCGCGAGACCTACTGGTCTCGAAATCTTACCAACTCGCGCATATGCGCGCTTCAGCTAGCGCATATGCGCCACAGTCTCTGGACGGGTCGCGCATATGCGCGACTTATCTCGTGCATGTGCGCCGATGCTTCTGGAATTGTCGCGCATATGCGCCGATACATGTCGCGCATGTGCGCCAATCCTATTCTTCACACATAATGTGATTTCTTCTCCGGCTCTCCCGATCTGATCCGTTTCATTTATAATCATATTAATTATCAACAATAGATTATAATAATCATCGCCAAATCTTTTCAGATTAATCGGATAATTTCTCGGGCCTTACATTAGCTCTAAGACGGGTTGTTTTTAGTGATCATTTTATACATGTTTGACCTCATTACTCAATTATGATGTATATTCGCATATAAAAATGGTTAAGATATATATAGTCCTATGTACATGACCTGCACAGATTTAAATATATCTTACACTTAGCATTATATATATTTTTTATAACTAAGAAAACCATTAATTAAAGAAATCAAATTACCTTGAGAATATTTTTTACAAAATTGGCCAGAATCAAACACCCGAATCTGAAATTCTTTTATCATACTAGTTAATGTTCACAAGTTGAAGTTGACAACTTGATTTGAGCAATAAAATTAGTTGGAGAGAATTGGAATATAGTTGTTCGTCATTGAAAACAACAAATCTCCAAATTATATGCATATTCTATGAAAGAGTTTAAAATAACTATTTGAACTTTTGAAGCTTACCAAAAAAAATCAATTTATGTGTTATTATAAATTTAAAATGATTAACTTCAAATTCTTTTGTAACACAACACAAGCGAATATTTGCCGGGTGCTTACCACAAGACTAGTCCCGACCAGCTATCGATAACTCCATTGGCATCGCCTGCGAGGGTTGATAGAGGTGTCCAATTGACCGAGAGAGCCAGCAGAGACTGTGAGAAAATAATCACATGCCTGTTTTCGCCGACGAGCCATCCAGGATCATTCCGGTGTAGGCTTCATCATGGAGAGTATCAGTGGGTCAGGAGGCAGAGACGCTAGCGTTCTTGATATTGACAAGAGAAAACTGAAGTTCCTTGATTTTATTTGCTATGATGCAGTCGTACAAATCTAACAAATACGATCAATAAAGTGCTAGTTTCCAACTTCCAAGTATGATATAAATAGTTTGAACTTTACAGCGTCTGTCTGTTACATTGAGGTAAATATTTTCCCTGAAATTTTGGTGGGAGGGTGTGGAAACACACCTGAAACCTGTCAAAAACATTTACGCCACCGCCATACCCCTGGTCTCGGTCGCCCGATCTCCCGTGCACTAAGACTAAGACTGTCAAGGAATGGAGATTACTCAAACAAACAAACAAACACGAGGGAAAGAATGATTTGAAACTTAACAGTAAATATCAAGAATTACATGCTCTATATCCTACATTTGCCCCAACAATAGGATGATCAATGGGAACATTATGAAACCATTAAAGAGCTGAAGTCTACCTCAGGATAGCAGTTCTGCGAAGTAATTGTTTGGTTGCTCGTATTTGCAACGACTTCGCACGATATTGCCGCCTGTAAACAATAAACTGTGAAGTGAATCTCTTGGCAGATAATTTCTCGGAATTGATTCTCCGAATGGGCTAGTGATAACAAGACCATATACTAATGAAAAATGTAAACTTTCCAAGAAATAAAAAATTATACCTGGAGAGGCAAGTCAAGGAAGGAAAGCCTGAGCTTTCCGTCAATCTTCGATTCTGTGTCGAAAGTGATCTCACCTTCCGCCACATCCTCCACCAACAGAACCACATTGCTCAAAATCTTCACTGCGTCCAGATCGAGCGTGGCGTTCACGTACGAAGAGCTACGCGCCTCTACTCGTCCGCCCTCCGAAGTCGCATTCCCCAGGTTCTGTCCCCGGTACCCGATGGTGACATTCACCCAATCGTAGTCGATGGAGTAGAAATCCCGGTTCCTGACTCGAACGGTGAGGTTCAGCTTCACGTCGAGTGAGATTTCGGGGACCGCATGGAAGCTGAGGCCATCCAGGCTGAGGTGGACAATGGAGAGCTTGGGTTTGGACGGCCACAGGAGGACCAAGGCAGCGACGAGGAAGATGAATACGACGGAGCAGGAGATTACACCGCAGCGGCATGATTTACGGAGGAGGCCTCGGTGGTAGGCCGGAGGGTATGGAGGCAGTACGTCGACGTATTGGGATGATTGGGGCTGGCTCTCGGAGAGGAGAGGCTGGTGGAACGACGATGTATCGTAGTGTTTCGATTCCGCCATTCAGGTTTGCCGGAAATCTAGTTTGAACGTTCTCTACAGTTCAAGTTCCTGCAATTCCCCCCGATTGAACTAAACTCGTGTTGTTTAAGATGCTACTTACGCCAAAGAATTTGGAACAAGCTGAGATGGAAAAAATGATAACTGGGAGAATTCCGAATTTGTACATTGTCGAGCCTTAGATAAATGACATGATAAAGGGGAAAAAAGCCACGTGAACGTGTTATGTCGTGACACGTCTCCTATATTTTATTTGCTAAAACGTGTTATGTCGTGACACGTTTACATACACATGTATAATTTGCATTATATTTTTTAAGCTTACCATTTTTTTGTCATACATATTAAGTTTTCAAAGGCCTTGCTGGATTCTTGAAACTCAACAAATTCAATTGCGGACAATTTATCATGAGGTATACGCCTTCTCCTTGCTGTAGATATTGTAAAAGATCAAGTCTTTATATAGCGAAGTGAGAATTCGAGCTCGAACCTAATACGAAAAACGAATAATAATCAATTCAATGTTGATTCGGGTTTGTAGTCCTCGACGAAGTATAGTTAAAAAAATAAAAAATTAACTTTCCACGTAGATATTAAGCAGTCCATCATGAAGTGATTTGAGAGAGTTAAGATTAGATTAGAGATTCATGTGATCGTTCCATAGCAGCTTGAATAAAGATTCATGCAGTGATGAGATTCAAAACATGTTATTAGCATTGGCTTAGCATTTTGTTTATTTCTTTCTAATGTTCTACATCTTTCGTAAAAATTAAATACGAACTCAATAAAAGTAAAATATATATGGTTGCCACCTTTGAATTCCATACATAGCTTAACTACTTACATGCATGAACAAGATACCAATGTATTTTCGCAAGTCCTACCTCTACTTCACAGCAAAATGATATATATAAAATACACAGAACAATTTAAACAAATAATACAAGTGGAAGAAGTCTTGCATTCCATCACGCCTCTTTCCTGTTCTGCCGCTGCGCGATGGACCTCAAGTTATCGTACATATCCGAGCAAGCGAGAGAAAAATCGGACAGTGCCTGAAAAAGTGCAGGCAGTTGGCTTTTCAGACTATTCAGAGACTTCTGTCTAACTTGAACACAATGCTTCAAGTAAGCTTCCTCTTCGTTTTCTAATTTATGTTCCGCCGATTCCACAATTAATTTACGTTCAGCATAGAGATCTTTGTCCTGCGTCCTGTCCGGATCCAATTCATCCGGCGGGGTTCTCTTCTGCATGTACTTGCTATACCAATTCTCAAAATCCTGCTTCTTTCTTACAAGGTCTTTCCTAGAATCTGCACATCTTTTCCGAAAATCCATCTCATCTTTTTGGTATAGCCATATGGTTTCCATCGTGGCAGCAAAATTCATAATGGCGGCTTTTGCTGCTTGGTCCTGAGATTTATCGAGATAACCGTTCCACGTTTGGACAAGCTTCAGAATCGGTGGATTTTGATTTCGACCAGGAGATGAGACTTTATCATTCAAGTTTGTGTCGATGGGGATAAGGTTTAGATTCAACCAACTGTTGATAGCTTTAATGTATTCTCTTTGTTGGGTCATCAATTCGTCGATATTTGAATGCCACTCTCGAATAACACCTACTAACTCGTGTGTCCGCTCAAAGTGGTGGTCACTAGTTTCTTTAGGAGATTGAGAGTCACCAAGCAATCTTAAAGCTTGTACAATTTCGGATTTCCTTTCATGCTGTGATCTCATCGTCTCCCACATTGCTGCCATCCTGGTAATTCACTCAAAATGAAAAGAAATATACGATTCAAAACAAGTAAATGGAGAAATTTAATTCTGTGATAGAAGTGCATTAGCAACTCACCCATCAACAAGGGCGACGAGTTTGGGATAGAGCTGTTCATCACGTAAGCGATTAATTTCGGAGACAGTGGAGTCCATGGATTGCATGTCAACAATGTATCTTGTGTGCAGATGGCTGACAGCTGCTTTCATTCTCTCTAATGCTTCCAAGTTCGAACCATGTTGCTTCAGCTTGTTTAGCCGCTTAACCTTTTTCTGATATTCGAGTTTCATCTGCTCACCTGCCTGTTAAGAATAACAGACAATAGAAGTGTTCTCAAACGCAGATGATTATGTGTTGGGAAAGGCCATAGCATGAGGTAAAATCATGTAACAGATAGGACCAAGGTATTAATTATTAGTTCCAATACATATTTCAGCAGTATTATTCTTATAAATTTTGAGGTGTACAACATATTTGTTTCCGATTTAGGAAAATCATGGAAATTTACAGAGTATGACTATAACAAAAGTCTCTAAAAAATTGATAATATCTGCGATTAGAGATGTATCTTGTAATCATATAAACCACTATCTGTTTTAGTAATAGTGAAACAACGCAAGTTCTTGTCATCTGTTTGTTCTTCTATAAAATGTCAAAGAATATTTTGAAAAAGAGTTCGAAAGTTGAATTTCGTTTCAGTAGGTCAAGAAACACAAAAATAGGAATTTCGAAGAAAATTTAAAACAATGTGCATGAAATTTCGGTCGGAATTTTGGAATTTCCAAGAAAATATCAAAGAATGGGCCTGAACTTATAACTAAGTATCTGGGTAGATTAGGAATGATCTTTAAAAGAGGACACAGTTAAACTAGAGATACAACGGACTATACCTTCACTTCATCATAAAGCTTTTTCTCCCATGCTAGCATTTTGTCCAAAACTGTCGCATGTGTTTCTTGCTCTTCTGAATCAAAATCATCTGTACCATCATTTGCGTTGGGCAAACCTTTGAATGACCTATTCCATGTGATGACACGCATGACCCTCTCCGAATGATTAATATGACCTGCTACGCAAGGATTTAGAAGTCTCGAATAATTCATTGCTAATCCAAACTCAACTAATCAAAGATGTTGTGTTGAGGAATCATCCTCAAAAGAATGTTCTGAATCATAGTAGTTAGAGGAGTGAATCCCATAAATGGGCGCGCATGGGTACTGTAGAGCTTAGGAACAAAGTGAGTATTATAACATTAGGATATCTGAATCGAATATTCACATCATATATTTAATGATAATAAAATATACATTAATCTATCAATCATGCTTAGAGGGTACCTTAACCTTTAAATTTACTAAGCTAAATGCTTCACTATTGAGCTATAAGATTCATTTAAATGCTTGGCCTCAGTTTGCATCTAAGAACAAGGTCCGAGTTTCGTTATGCCCTAAGCCTAAACACATGCCTTTGGGACTTCTAATAATCATGCACCTTGATTAGGAAACAATATCAACACTTTAACACACGATTCACAATGAGCGAATAAATCTTCCTCCCCGAACAAGTGAAAAATCAGATTTGAATCTTTGTACATCTAGATTAATTAAAATATGCTGCAGTGATTCCGTACCTCTTTTTCATAAAGATTCATACTTAACCAAACTATTTTTACAACAATCGTGAGATCAAAATAAAATCTTTGCTTTTCCAAACCCATTAAACACAAGCTCACGTGAATATATACCTCTCTTGTCAGCAAAATTTGAGTGGTAATGCAAGCGGGTTGCC
This sequence comes from Primulina eburnea, assembly GCF_022965805.1. Lineage (NCBI taxonomy): Eukaryota > Viridiplantae > Streptophyta > Magnoliopsida > Lamiales > Gesneriaceae > Primulina > Primulina eburnea. The sequence continues at coordinate 37,835,611 of NC_133110.1, forward strand.
TCCAGCATTCTAGAAACCTCATGAGCACTCTCTGAAGCCTTGAGGAAACAATCATCCATATCACCAAATATCTGCACCAGGTTCAAATTACTCCCACCGCTGTTCTTTTTCCCTGGCGGTAGAACAACCTGTTTCCCTTTCTTCACAACCTTCGTTGTAGTCAGTGCTTCTTCTGGCGGTGGCAGATGCGGGGGAAGCTCACTCACCTTCTCCATCACATCCACCGTCTCCCCTTTCTTTCCCCTATCCATTTCACTTCGTTTAGCGCTCTCGTTGACCATCTTTCGTTCGATCTCTTCCTGTGCTACGTGATTCTCCTCCACCTCTGCTAGTGTGGGACCTGGTACGTGTTCCATTGAGAAGAAGTAATCCCACCGAGACATCCCCTTATTATCTGGAGGAGGAATCGGCTGCTGCTGCTGTTCACGACGTTCATGATCCAGCGGCTGATGCATAACCTCACCAGTAATTACCTCGGGAGACGAAAGGACTCCTTTTCTCCCACTCTTGCTGCTCCGTTGCCTCAAGCTATGACTGCTTTCGCTTTCTTTATCATCATCTTCATCATTTACTTCCTCGATGATGGGATCGGAATGCTTATTCTCCGGCAGGGGAATCGAAAACTCAGGCATGGTACTAGCACGTTGGAGAGGAGCGGCGGTGCCGAATGACGGGGGGAGCGGAGGTGGAGGAACAAGGAAGTTATCGTACGGAATAGGGTGGGGAGTGGCGCTGGCACCACTGGACGACGCTGCCGAAGGGTCAACTGCGGCGGAGGACGAAAAAACAACTTCTCCGTGAGCAAAGTCGCTGAGGGACGCGCCGGAGTTTTTCAACGACATGGCGTGAGCTGAATGCGCCGCGGCGAACTTGTTCCGCGCGATCACCGCCTGATTCATGAATTGCTTACGTTGTTTGCATCGAAGCACAGCTTCCTCGTTCTCGATCTTCGATTCCGCGCAGCCCATTGAAACCCCAAACTCAATCAATCAAATCCACCCAATCAACTCATAATTCAACGAATAAAGATAAGATCTTTTTCCTTTCAAATTCCGGTTTCCGGCTGTATCAAAGAGTATTCGTGATGAAGAAATAAGATTTGTCGACAAGTTTACAAGGATGCGTGAAGATTACGAAGGGGAAAAAGGGGAAGAACGAAGAAATCTAGATTTTCCTCTTTTCACCTATATAATATAATATCGGCCGATAAAAATTTGTGGAAGATGGCAAAATGAAAAATATCGAATTCTTCGGCAGTAACTTTTATTTTTACGTTGGGCGCCGCCGTTGTTACCGTCACGTCGGCGCCGCCCTGTGACATCGGCGGGCCCGCCTCGACCAGCTGGGAAGGCATTGCGTGTCAAAAGGTACAAAAACAAGAGAAACATGTATTCGTTGCCACAAACGTCATCCTCAATATGGGATATTGCACAGATGGCTTAATTTAAAAATAAAAATATATTTTTGGGGCTTAATTTATGTATGAGTGGGTCTCATGTGAGACCGTCTCACGGATCTTAATCTGTGAGACGGATCAACCCTATCCATATTCACAATAAAAAGTAATACTCGTAGCATAAAAAATAATACTTTTTCATGGATAACCCAAATAAGAGATCCGTCTCACAAATACGACCCGTAAGACCGTCTCACACAAGTTTTTGCTTTTATGTATTTCACATAATTTGTTTTTCAAAATTAGTTATGATAAATTACAAAATTAAATATCACGTAAAGACGCTTTTTTTTATAATTATAAAATATTAAAATTTAAGAATATTTAATAATGTGAAATAAAAATATAAATAAAATACGATGTCTTTTTTTTTTTTTTTTGTTGAAAGACTTGAATTGAAGAACAAAATCATATACATTATAATCAAAACGTTTGATGAATAATTTTGGAATTAAAAAGATTAGTTAAGTATTAAGATCTCTTTCTTATTAAGACATAGATGTAAATAGACATAAATTTAAAAGCATTATAATGTTAAAAAAAATGACTTTATATTCAAATCAGATTATAGAAAAATTAAAATGATAGTGGTTTCATGGTAGTGGCTTAACGCGCTTAGTTACATGTGACAAATTAATTAATTAATTGAGTAGATCTGACGAATCTTTATCAATGAGACGGTCTCACGAATTTTTATTTGTGAAACGGGTCAACTCTATCGATATTCACAATAAAAAATAATACACTTAACATAAAAAAATAATATTTTTTTTCATTAATGACATAAATAAAAGACCCGTTTTATAAAATACGACTCATGATACTATCTAACACAAATTTTTACCTAATTAATTAGTACGAATCAAGAACTGGATACACAGTTTTCTTAGTGGAACAATTTTTTTTAGATGAGTTAAGATATATATATATATATATATATGAAATAAATTGTAAATTAATTAAAAATAAAGTTTTAAATTAATTAAAAATAAAAGTTGTTTTTTCAATAAATATTTTTAATAATATTATAAGAGATAACGTGAGATTAACAAGTTGTTATACCCAAATCTAAATTTTAGGTTTTAGGTTAAAAAACAAAGCGCATTGAATATTTGGCAGGTAAAGTAAAGAGGTGGCATGTTAACAAGGGTGGTTCGCCATGGTAGAGTAGATGCTACTTGTGGGGGCAGTGTCCTCACAGGATCTCAGTCATTGATTTTATATGGTGATTAAATCTGGGCCTTTGATCACTTCATGGGGTGTATGTGTGTTTAAATCTGGGCAGGTGCCTCACAAGGTAGGGTGAAATAAACCCTAGACCATCGACAGCACAAAATTTTGTGATCCGTAGGCTTTCTTACATCACCTACGACGCCATGTAATAAACACACACACGTATTGGTAATGGTAACAACAATTCTCAAGATTAATCAAATATTCGCCTACTTTTTTTTTTTAATCGTCCCTTGGCCATCGATCCCTTGTAAATATAGCTCCACTTCTTCGAGATGATCTTTCCGAGGTGATTCCTCGGGCAAGAATACAATTTTAAGTACACATAATCATGTCTTCAATGGAGCCTTTTTCTCACGGTCTGAGATTCGAGCAGAGGATATTGGAGTGTGACTTAAACCGGCTCCTACCTCCATCCTCCTTTTCCTGCATAAAGATAAGTCGGTGTTTGATATGTAAATTTAGAAAAAATAGTTGAGGTTTGAGCGACTTACATGAACCAAAATATACCACATTTAAAGAATAATCAGGTGTGGTTTGGAAATTACAAAAATATGTCTGTAAAACTTTGAGCTGGAAAAAAATGCAGTGTGCTGTAACTTAGTTAGATATAAATGTAGGAATTCACCGGATAGATGAACATGCTTATGTGTTTAAGCTTATGTAGGACCGAACATGTAAGGCCCGAGAATTCGATTACCGTAATCTGAAATGATTTGGGGGATAATTCATATGTTTATAGACGGAAAGGATCGGACCGGGAAAGACGAGAGAATGCATGAAACCTCAGAGGGACTCGCGCATATGCGCAGTGAGTGTGCGCGCATATGCGCTAGCTGTGCATGCCATGTCCAGAGAGCCTCGCGCATATGCGCGAGACAACCCGAGAGTTGGCATTTTTGAACATTGGTCTCGCACATATGCGCCGAGTAAGGGCGCGCATATGCGCGAGATGCCATGTAGTCACGCGCCAGGGCTTATCGCCTCGCGCATATGCGCGAGACGTGTTTTGCGAAGGAATGAGCCACGTTGCTGAATCATGCATTGTATATATATATATATATATATATATATATATATATATATATATATATGTACGAATTTGCATTCATTTCATCAGACTTTAGAGAAAGAGTCGAAGTTTTGAAGAAGAAAATCCTTACGCTTTTTGTGAAAGATCCACCCGTCTGATTTTGAATCCGACTTCGGTATTGAATTCCTATCGACGTAGGCTACAACTGGACGTAAGTTTTGCTACGTTTTGATATGTTTTGAAATTATGGTATTGTCAGAATCTGATATGATTCATATATGATGTTCTTGGCATGTTAGACATCGTATAATTGAAACTGGATTGAGGAACAGATACCATATGAAATTGTTATGATTTTTAAAGTTAAGTTGATTGAGAATTGATATCAGTATTGAAGTATTATCGAGTATAAGGTGTTGAGATTGATATCTGATTGATATGATAGTGCTGGATATATTGAAATTATGACGTTATGTTGTTAAAACAGAATAATCATTCTGATTATATCCAGTATTGATTGAGTGGTGTATTGATATCGTACCCTCGATATTGTTATTATCAAATTGAGTATTGACAGGCTTGGGGTTCGAGACTTCGACCGAGTCAGAGTATCAGAAAGAAAGGTATAAATTAATGTTGAGTTGGGATTGCACAACTCGAGTGAGGTTTGACTCGAGTTTCTCTAAATCACATACCTTAGTTTATTGCATTGATGTTGCGATTGATAAGATTGATGTTTGTAGGCAATTGATTCTTAGCCAATGTATGATGAGATTGATGTTTGTAGTCTATTGATTCATAGACCATGCATGTATTCACTGACTGATTCGTATCATTATGGCTGATTCGCCTAGTTACCGGCTGATTCGCCTAGTCACCGACTGATTCGTCTGGTCATTGGCTGATTCGCCTATTCTTTGATTGATTCGTCAATTCTGTGGCCGATTCGCCCAGCCACTGGATATATGAATTATATCGACGCCGTTTAGGGATTGATTCATTCCTATCGACTGAGATTCGATATATTTATCATTATTCAGACACCGGGATCCCTAGATTAGAATTGAGTCGAGTCTGAGACGACGCGTCAGTTGAGTCTAGTCTGAGACGACGCGTCGGTTGAGTTGAGTATGATATGACATGTTGATTTACATTGGTTATATCTTTCATGTTTGTTGAATTACTACATGTTAATGATACCTTTATTATGCTTTTATATATGTTTTTTATGATTGCATGTTTACATTGTTTATACTTGGATTTATTCTCACCGGAGTTATCCGGCTGTTGTCTTGTTTTGTATGTGTGCATGACAACAGGTGGGGATGGATCAGGGTCGAGAAGAGGATGAGAGAAGACAGTTAGCGTGGAGATCCGAACTTAGGAGTATATCTGTTATATCACCTGAGGTGTAGTGAAGAAACAGTAATTATTATGATTTATGATTGTACAAGACTTGTACTTAGATCTGAATAGTGATCTTGTAAATGAGATAAGACTTATTTCATATGCTGCGTAATCTCTATTTAAAAAAAAATTTTAGACCCTGTTTATTTTAATTGATTAATTATTCCCAGAAAGTGATTAAGAATTGAATTAAGTTCGGGTCCTCACAGAACATTTGTCGCTTTACCAAAAGATATAGCTGATGGTAATGGTGCAACTCAAATCTTTTAAATCGCACAACAGCTCAAGCACCACGGTTCGATCGTTTCTATCAAGTAGAGATAATTATTGTACCCAACAGCTTCCTTCAAGATTCTTACCACCCTTATCCACATCACTTCAAAGTTTACAATGAACAGAATAATTTACAGTTTTTCTAATCACAACATCGAGAATATAAATATAAACAAAGTACAATGGAATCAGGAGACGACCACAACTAGTTTGGAACTATGGTTTTTTTGTCAATGGTTCTCTAAATATGCATGATCATGTTAAAGAGGTTGCTTGTAAAGGGAGGACTTGAATGCTATATAGTAGCCCTTCAATTTTAGTTAATTGCATCGAAAAAATAAGATAATGATGTGACCAAACAAACACATCATAGGATAAACTTTAGTTCATTACCTTTTTCTTAACTATCTGTACTACATCCTCGTCCTGGAGAGAATGACTAAAGACCACAATGTTGTGGATAGTGCCTTGCACTCACACCCCAAACTAAAACATACTTTACGTCCTTTACCAGGCTCCGGTGGATATGGTTACAAAAATCTTCAACTGTGCAGCCACCTCTACCCTGAAACAAAATAAAACTCAATGAAGATTGTAACATCCATTTCAAAAAGAGAATAAACGTACAAATCGATGTAACAGAACTAGATGATAGAACTTGGGCCACAAAATAGGTTTGGTAAATCGGGAACACAAAAATAGAAAGTGGATTATTGATTAAGAAACAACATACAACATAAAGGACAACTGGTTAAGAGAAGTCTGGTTGTTGGCCCTGTGGCTTTGTATAGATTCTGACAGGGCACATGTCTTCCCACATTTTTGCAAGCAGTCGGTTAAGATTCAGCTGTTGAAGCAACAAAAGCACAGAACATTACAAAGAAACTGAAGGTGAATTGTTCAACCTAATTTTTGTCAAGTGATCCGTATAATTTTAAATAATTAAGGTTGTGAGAACCCGAATTTCCAGCATTTCAGTAGCAATGCAAAATTTCCAGCAGAAGATAATATTTCAGAAGCTGGTATTTTTCCAGCAGACATGTATTTTCCAGCAGACAGGATCCAGCAGCAGAAGAGCGAGAAACCAGCAGACAGTTACCAATTCAGCCATGACTTGTAACTGAAGCATTTAACACGGAATAAAGATTGTTAATGGCAGATTATGGCCATTAATTGGGAGGCTAACAGTCAGAATTTTGCCTATATATAACACTCTCATATCTCTGAATTGGTGTTACACAAATCTTGAGATTAAAACTTGAAATTAGAGCTAAGAGAGTGCATTTTCGAAGCTGTAAAATCCAGTAGCGAGGCAAGCAGATTTCCAGACTTCAACCGAAAAACTCTAGCAAATTACGGTAAGTGGGCTTATGTATAAATATCTTGAAAACCGTTTGAGGATTTCTGATTTAAAGCAAAGTATGTTCTTGAATCTTGTTATCTGATTTCGAAGCACTGAAACTTAGTGAACTAATGGTAGGAATATATATTCTGAATATTACTGATTACTGATTACTGGCCTCACCCCTTAGAGGAGAGAACATATATGGGACTGATATCAGTTTAGCCATCAAATTCACGAATGTGCTCAGTGCTTATTTGATAAACTTCTGATTTCCGACTACTGAATACCGATTACTGATTTCTGAACACTGAACATTGATTTCTGTTATGAAAATAAGAATTTCTGTATATTTTCGTATTACTGTTCTATATGAAATGATTTCGAAAACTGAGAGTTATTCCCGCCCCCGCTTACTGAGTGACAACCATATCACTCACCCACCAAAACATCTCAGATAAGAACGATGAAGAAAGGCTAGAAGAAGAGGAGCAGATTCAGTTCTGAGGCTGGTGAAGAAGTTGTTAATTCTCAGTTTTATTTATGTTGTTTTCCGCTGCGTCTGTAAGACATTGTGCTGTCTGGTTTGTTTTACATTTCCGCTGTAAAACATTAATTATTCGAGTTTGTATCAGACATTGAAATATTCAGTATTTATGAATAAAAGACTGGTTTCTGAATTTCGTACTTCTGAGGCTTCTTGTTTTCGAATGTAAATTTGAGAGCAACGCCGATGTCAACCAACCCCCGTCCCGGGGCGTGACAAAGGTTTAGCCACAACACCCTTAATTATGAGAAATTATACATTAAGTCAGTTTTGGATCACATTAAGGGCATTTATTAAGCATAATAAAATTTTTGTCTAGTGATCCGTATAATTTTAAATAATTAAGGTTTAGCCACAACACCCTTAATTATGAGAAATTATACATTAAGTCGGTTAAGGATCACATAAAGAACATTTATCGAGTGATCCGTATAATTTTAAATAATTAAGGTTTAACCACAGTACCCTTAATTATGAGAAATTATACATTAAGTCGGTTAAAGATCACATAAAGAACATTTATCTAGTGATCCGTATAATTTTAAATAATTAAAGTTTAACCACAGTACCCTTAATTATGATAAATTATACATTAAGTCGGTTAAGGATCACATAAAGAACATTTATCTAGTGATCCGTATAATTTTAAATAATTTAGGTTTAACCACAGTACCCTTAATTATGAGAAATTATATATTAAGTCGGTTAAGGATCACATAAATGATATTTATAAAATCAAAATTTATGTCTAGTGAGCCGTCTAATTTTAAATAATTAAAGTTTGGCCACAGCACCCTTAATTATGCAAAATTATACATTAAGTGGGCTGAGGATCACATAAAAGACATTTATTAAAAGCATAAATATTTAAAAATTTTTGATTTAATGTCTTAGTGATTCGTATAATTTTAATTTATTAAAGAATATCTATAGCATCTTTAATTGAATTAAAATTATACATTAATTTTTAATCACATTTAGTTATAACAGACATAAATTACATAAAATTATTCATCATTTTGATAATATTTTGAGATGAATAATTATGAAGAATAAATATTTTATGCATAAAGAATTTAATATTCTAGGATTCGTATGATTTTAATTAATTGAAGAGTAGCCACAACATCTTTGATTGAATTAAAATTATACATAAATTATGAGGATCACATTTGGTTATAAGGAATATAAATTGTAATTAATTATATTTGAACATTGAAATTTATCCTACAAGAAATTTCGTTATGTTAAATATAATTAATTAGGATACAATATTGAGTTATTTTCTTAATTTATCCACATGGATTAAGAATTGAATATAATTCAATAGTTATATCATTAAGTTTTATGAATCTAATTGAATTAAAAATTCAGTCCACAGACATTTTTTATGTCAGTGATTCATATGTAGATCATGATTTACACGAGTAAAACATGATATATGGTTTATTGCTTCATTTAATAACATTAGCATGTATTCATTAAATTTGTAGCATATTGCTATTACTCTGATATTAATTTCTTGAGAATGACTTGATTAGTGGGAGCGATCAAATTCAGAATATTGATCATTATGATGCTCATTCATCCACACAAGTTATATGTATTGATTGCTATTCACAACATCTTCCAATTAAAAAGTGTGTTGTAAAACCAATCATATAAATTCCATAAAAAGTTGGTTCAATTGCCATTCATTTTTAGATGAGTCTTCAAAATAAATAAAGTCTCATTAGGCAACATCGAACAACATAAAGAATTCATCTCTAGTGATGATGAATATTTAAAATTTTAAGATTAAGAAAACGACATGGATTGAAACATGTCTCACATTAGTGGTATTTCAGGTTTTACAATGTTATCTCTTCATTAAGTTTTGTTGTGAATATTGTGGGCCATTATGAATACCAGAAGGTTAGTGGGAGCTAAATTATTATCAGAGTAATATAAATATTTGACCACTAAAAAGCTGCAAAATGTTTTGGGATACCTTTATGGTATTAAAGTTTTACATGCTTATGTGAGACGAATTGACAATTTGGAAAGTGATTTCCTACTTCTACTATTGAGTCAAAATTCGTCATTGAAGCACTATTGTGTGGTGTATTTTAAGGAGTTGCATTATGGGCTTAGAATTATGAAATTTATGTCTAAGCCATTAAGATTATATTACTGCAATTTAGTTATGGTCTTTGTGACTAAAGCGGTGGTCGAATTAAGTATATCGACATAATGTATTTTAAACCGTTGGAGAACGTGTTAATAAAGTGGTCATTAAACACGTTAGCACTGAATTGATGATCTTTTAACCTAAAGGCATGTAAATTTCAGATGTTAAAGGATCATATGGTAATTACTGATGGATTTGATTCCATAATAAATTTATATTATATACATTTGGTTTTGATAATGAAACGCATTCAGTTATGATATTTCTCATATTCAGTTATATATATATTCAGTTATCTTGAGAAAAATATCAATAAAGTTGGACCTCGAATAAACATTGGGTTTATTCATTAAGTTATACAGATTTGAGAAACATAATGCATTGTAATACATGGAAGATAATACTCGCTTCTAGAGGACCTATCGCCATTATTCATGTATTTTGTTTTCTCCTATGGTAAATGAGATATATGTGTCAAGTGGGAGAATGTAAGAAATGTGACACATATTAAAAGAGGCGTGGCGTGTAGGAATTGGCGACGGCCAATAAACCTACCATTTTTTTACGAACAGCACATGCAGCCTCAAATTTTAAAAATTTGATAAGCGCACGTATCTCCTCTTTGACAATTAAGCTCTCACAATAAACTCGTTGATGGTATGAGTTGCCTATAAATACCGAAGGCATTGAGGTCCGTAAATACACAATCTCATACAGAATAATACACCATCTATAGAGAGATTGGAGTATTTAGAAGACTTCAATCGGAGGAAAACAGAAGACTTAAAGATGATTCAATGGCTGGGGGTAACGCTCGATTTAGCTTCCGCATATTTGTTTCATGTTTATATACGTGCGTAAAAACATGATTTTGAGAAAATCTCTAACACTCACACCCTACAGCAACCCTTCGGGATAGCCCCCTTGCAAACACATACAAGAAAACATGAGCAAAAAGACACAACCTTGCAATATTCCAATGAAAAATCGATATATTCATCATGTCCCAGACTAGATCGAAAGAGTTCGTGGATGCACGCATGCATAGCAGTAATATCGACATGTATGATGCAAAATAATGTAACAACCGTACCTTGGTGATTATTATTGGACAAACGATCGATGAACACACGACCCTTGCTTGAAATGAAAAATGAAGGCACCGAAAATATTTGCAGCAACAAATCACGAGAAAGCTTGTGAGTGGAGGAGGTGGACGGCTGATGAAGAGTGATTAAGTTTAGTGGGAGCTTAGGGGAATAATTGGGTGCTAATTCTATAGTTTAAGATTAAATAAATGAGCCCTAAATGCTATTTAAGAGTTTTTAAAAGATATTTAGGCTTAATAAACTTAAAAGTAGGCTCATTAAATCCAAACGCACTCCTGAAAAATATTTCGTGCTGAAAAGATTTTGAAAATATTAGTCGACCCCTCAAAAAGTCCCCCGATCCGATAAAAAATTGTGTATCGTATAAAAATAAAATATTGCTGGTAAAAATACTCAATAAATCCTATTTTTTGAAAAATGCACTTAAAACACCTCAAATAAATTAATAAAATTAATCATATTATAAACTAATTTTCCTGAAAATTCTCCGGTCTGCATTCCTCGTTCGAGCGTGAAATGCACCTAAAAACTCTAATGCATTAACTGATAAAATTCCATTAATTAAATCCTATCATGCATGAATTATACATAAAATGCATAAAAATAATTAAACACGTAATTAATGAAATAAACATGTATTTAATGTTTTAAAACAATTTAATAAAATGCCAAAAAATTTAATAATTTGCAAGCATGTAGTTCACGTGGACCTTCAGATTTTCGAGACGTTACAGAAAATATCTACTGATGTAATATTTTTTTCGTCCGAATTTTTCCCAATATGTTTTATGAAAAATGTTTTAACGAGATAACATTGAGTCCCTTTGAAGTTTTTAAACATCCATCTTGTCAAATGGATATTAGACGAATCGATTGTTTGTGTAAATAATCATATTAGGATGATTGTTATAAATATATTATTACTATAGATGATTATCTTATTTAGTTAGATTTGAAAGATTTGTAACCAAGATAAATATGACTAGATAATATGTGTAAAGATTTATATGTTGTAATATTTTCTTATAAATAGAGTGATTATATTCAATGAAAATTGCACCTGAGTATTAACTCATTCTCTCTTTTTTTTTATGGATTCTCTTTACTCACCTCTCTTTCTTTTATAGTTTATAACAGATAATATTTAAATAATTCTCAAATTTAGCATGAATATGAGAAAATAAGTTTTTGAATTTAGTACTATTATCTCAGTATTAGTGAAATAAATTTGTTTATATACCGAGGGCATGTAAGCAATAAGTGACTCTCCATGTCCAAACTTCGGACAAAATACACTTAAAATTGCAAAAAGAAAGAAAGTTCTTGTATTACGATTGAAATTTGAAATCAAAGTTAGGCTAAAGACCAAGTAAGTAATTTTGGGGATCCAAATCCAAACTATTAACAAGTATCAATTCCAAATTCCGAAATGCCTGTTAAGTTTTATATCCAAACACAAATGATGAATTTCACTGAGGATTTCAGAATTCAGAGACTTCGTCTGTATTGGTAAGTTACAAGGACAAACCAATTTAGTGTATATATATATTCATATTTCATAAACAAATAGAACTGCTCGTCTCGTCGTGATCTTCTCTTGAATTCTCTACCCATTCAAGGACAAACCAATTTAGTATATATTTCATAAACAAATAAAACGGCTCGTCTCGCCGTGATCTTCTCTTGAATTCTCAAAACTTCAATGGCTCCATCCCCTAGTCATGTTTCTAACATACTCACAACTTCCCTCATCGTTGGCCGATCATCTCTATTTTCCTGAGCACACTTTAAAGCCACTTCCACTAAATTCCCCAATCTTTCCGCGTCATACTCACCTCCCAAACTAGGATCAACAATTTTCTCAATCCATCCCTCTTCATTCGTAGTCTCCATTATTACCCAATTCTTGAGCATCTTCCCCCCCATCCCGCGGTTTTCCGTCTCAACGTACAAATCTTTCGGGTTCTTCCCAGTCACCATTTCCAACACGACAATCCCGTAACTATACACGTCAACTTTAGAAGTGATTGGGAGGTGACTAACCCATTCAGGAGCCATGTAACCTCTTGTCCCTCGTATCCTGGATACGTTCATGTTCTCCTCGCCGCAGCTTCTGTTCAGAAGCTTCGAGAGCCCGAAATCGGCCACCTTCGGCTCGTAGTTTGTGTCCAAAAGTATGTTCTGAGGCTTCACATCACAGTGGAGAACCCACTCCAAGCATTCTTCATGCAAGTATGCTAGCCCTTTAGCCGTGCCTATTGCGATATCATATCTTTTCTTCCAATCTAGTTTGTTGGAGTGAAGATTTTCTAAAAGAGATCCGTGTTCTAAATACTCGAAAACGAGTATCCTATACTTCCCTTGAGCACAATAACCCCACGACTCGATTAAATTTGAATGATTCAGCCTTCCAATCAAGTTAACTTCAGCTAGAAACTCAGCTTCTCCTTGCATTGCTTCAATATTTAAGAACTTGATGGCCGCGATCCGATTATCCGATAAAGTCCCCTTATACACCACACCGCTGCCTCCTCGCCCAATTTCTTGGCTGAAGTTAATGGAAGCCTTCTTTAGTTCTGCGTATGTGTATCTCTTGAATCCAGTAGCAGCTTGAACATACCTTTGCCCGGTTGGACTTGAACTTTTGTGGGTTAAATACAAGAATATAAGCAGACAAAAGATTTCAAATGCTCCGATTGCCATAGTGCACCAAAATAAGTACTTGAACCAGCCATGCTCCTCCTCCTCGTACTGCCTGCTAAGTTGTGTGACGGAGCTCGGACACTGCATGTCGATATGGTCTAGTGTCGAATTTCTACCAGTAGGCCCCCAAGATTGAGGTAATTTTAAGTAAAACCAGGACTGCACTCCCGGAGTTTGTAATCCATTTAACAATGTTGGCTTAGTATAACAAGTATACGAGCCAGTACTCTCCTGGTCGTACTGGAATCCTATACATTCACAGTCACTCGAGCACAATTTCTTGCATTGATCCAAAGTGCAGTTTGGGAAGAACCCCTTGTCGTAACCATAAAACTGATATTGATTATGCTTAAGAAAGTATGGAGAATAGCTCTTGCTACACGGAAGCTTGAATTCTGGGACGCATCCTTTTGACCAATCGGCAGCGTTTTTCATCTTGTGTCCTGGTAAGCACGAACACCTCCGGCTTGAATCATGTCTGTAAGTGCACACACTATTGACACCACAAATACCATGGATCTTACAAGGTTGCCTGAAGACTTGCCATGTGACAGTCCAAATCCTCAGCCCTTTGTCTAAACTGTAAACTCGAAGGTTACCATCGTGATCCAGAGTCATTCTTCTCTGAGGCCCGAATCCATAATCCGATGTATTGAGCTGGAATCCATCCGACGAGTGAAAAGATCCTCTTAAATCAAAGTTGGCAATCTTGCTGGCATTATAGCTAGTCCGTCCTTCCTCCCAAATTGTTCTCCACGGCGGAGGCCAGTAAATACTACTAAAATCTTCACTATCGTAGAGAAGAGCTAGGACGTTATCATTGCCAAACAACAACTTGTACAAACCCGAAGAATAGTCACTACTGCTTCGCGAGGCTACTAGTTTCGTATTTCTTCGAAGTGATTGGAGAGGAAGAAGTGTGTTCGTCGGGGAGTCGAAACTTTCCCAAATATTGACACCATCTTCTCTGTGGAGAACAAGATTGCCATTATCATGGAGTTTCAATAGCACTGGCAAAGATGATTCGGTTCCACTGGTCCATACAATAGACTGTCCCGCGTCATTTAGGACAAGATTTCCGGAGTTCAACAAAGAGAGCTTCGTGTATCTTCCATTAACCGGTTCATCCCGATTAGCCATCCAAACCACAGTCAAATTTCCATCGAACAGCGGCTCCGTGTACCATAACGAAAATATGTACGCGTTATCACCAACCGGGTAGAAACCAGCAGTAAAAATTCCTAATGGTGAAGAGATTAAAGAGTCACTCTCAAGGACCAGAGACGAACCTCGGGTTAAAGTTTCATATCTGGTGGAGGATGATGGAAATGGTAAGAATAGGATCAAAGCAAAATGTGTAAGACCAAATATGATCTTCATATCTAGGAATGCATTATGTGTGTCTCCTCTGCTTCTTCAGATTCGGAGGTTAACGAGATGCTACAGCAGGTTGACTCATTCCGACGGCAGAAAAGTAGTCCTATAGGAAACTTCGAGGAAATATAAAAACAAAGACTCGTCGTTGAAGTCCGGCTCAATATTTTCAAAGATATTAAAAATAAAATAAAATGAAGGACAGTCGGGGTTACCTGTTTGTGATTTAAATAAAAGAAGATGATAGAATCTTTTTAAAGAGCAAATGGGTAAAATGATGCATACCATAACTCAACACAAATATTTTCGCACAAAAACACTCAAAAATAAGAGAAAACTACTTAACTTAAAATCCTAGATAAATGGAATAAAAGCTATCAATAATTACTGTTTCTATTCACATATTTTCATCTAATTTCGATAGAAAGAGAAAATTTTTAAATTTAATTTTGTTTGATTCAACTAATATTTTTTACATAGTCTAAATTTCATCAATCCAATGATATAACAAAAAGATAAGATTCATATTTCAAATTAATCCAAATATTAATTGTCAAACTAATTCTACATGAAATATGCTATTTTAATGTTTCTTTATATTCATTATATATATCAAAACAATATTTCGTAAGTGTCTAAAAATATTCTGAAAATCAGGTTGAATAGTACTAGTAAATTCAACAAAATATTCGTGTTCAGTTATTATAAAATGTTGACAAAATTTCGTAACCAATTTAACGACGACTTTTCAAAAAATTTATTTTGTAATTGTGAAGGATTAATTGTTGGGTTGTTTATCTACTAAATGGTCGTAGAGTATCAGAGTCAAGTTTATGTACATTGACTAAATATTTCAGAATGTCTATACCACCGGAACCATCATCTGTTTTGTAAGAATATTTGGCAAAAGAGTTGTTCATACTTTCTTTTTCAAGATAGAAGCGATCCCAAACTTTGATTTGTTTTACTGGGACTATCATCGTGCTTATTTCCATCGTGTTGCTTGCTCGAGCAGAAGATGTTGTCTCTACATCTTTGTTGGGGAGTTACATGACTTCTTTCTCCTCGTGGCCAAGTTTGATTCCATAAAAGTCGGGAATGTAGCCAAAATATTCACAAAAGTCGGAAATATACTCACTTCCACGACCACAACGATTTGAAGATAACGCAATTGAAATTCAAATTATGTACGTATATGAGTAAATTGCGACATAATAAGTAAATAATAATAAAGAAATTTTTAATATAGATAAAATCATAACAAAATTTATTGAATATATATTGACAGATGATAGCAAAACGAAAATTGATTATAAAATATATAGAGTTGAGAGAAAATTATTGTATAAAAATGTTTAGAAACGATATTATATTTATAGTTGATTTTTTGGGTTAAAATTTTTTATAAGAGTGTGTCTCATGTGAGACCGTCTCACGGATACTAATATGTGAGACGGGTCAACCCTACCCATATTCAAAATCAGGTTGAATAGTACTAATAATTTCTCCTCTCAAGTTACACTTTGCCAAATGAAGTTGTGTGAGAGATGTTAGATTTCCTAAGGATGGAGGGATAGTCCCAGAAATATTGTTTTTCCCTAAACCAAGATCTTGGAGTTTGCGAAGAGAATCGAGCTCAACAGGGATAAGTCCCGATAACCTATGGTCAATCATGTTAAGATACAAAAGATTTGGACATTGCGATATATTTCTCGGTATTTCCCCAACAAAAGAATTATTGCTAAATTCTACATACTCTAGACGCCTTAAAAACCCCATCTCTTGGGGAATTTGGCCATGAAAGCTATTCGTTTGGAGATTAATGGCTCTAAGAAAAGAGAGATTAACTATATGAGGTGAAAGGCTTCCCTCCAAGCCTTGAGAAATTACTAGTACTATTCAACCTGATTTTGAATATGGGTAGGGTTGACCCGTCTCACATATTAGTATCCGTGAGACGGTCTCACATGAGACACACTCTTATAAAAAATTTTAACCCAAAAAATCAACTATAAATATAATATCGTTTCTAAACATTTTTATACAATAATCACAGAAGACCTACTGGATAAGAGCATCTTGGAGCGATCAGATCAATCTTTAGGATAGTGTTTAAGATAGCTTAAACTCAACCATCTTTCTGAACATTATGCAAATCCTACTTCACATTTGACTGAGACGAGCGATTTGAATTCTAAAAATCAAGAAATCATCAATTAAATATATACTTTGCATTAAAATGGACGACAACAACAATAATAAAAAAAAAATATTGTGCTTCAAAACAGGATTGATATGTACATAACACAGTAATTGCTAAAAGAAAAGAAAAAAAAACTACGAGTATGGTAAACTGGTAGTTATATATCACAATCAAGTAACGATGGTGTACATATTTCTTGAGCCATATATTTAACAAAGAATGTGGAGAAATCTGATGATGAAGAATTATCAAATATACATTCAACTCCTCCTAAGAGCTGCTAATCTGGCAACAAATTCATCGTAGTCCGGCAGTTTGGGATGCACATGCCCATTTCCATTAAACATCTCGGGCTGTAAAGAAAACGCTCTAGCGTGTTGTTTGTGGGTCTCGCTGGTTGGGGTCGTAGCTTCACTGGGAAGAGACGACACCCTGTTTGGAGCATGTTTAGTAGCTTTGGGCGAGTGTCCAGGATCATGATCTTGTGGCATCTTGATGCTTGAGCCTGATTTGACGGTTCCACGGGGTGTTTTTTTCCTGCTGTAATGAAGTAGAAGCTTATCCATCATCTTTTCTTCTTCGTCTCGTTCATTGTTGTCGCCCTCGTCTAAGAATTTCAAGACTCTTTGCCCCTGTGCCGCTGCTTGTTCTTTGTTTGTTTCTTTCGGTGTTTCATCGCTTTCAGAGTGGACTTGTGCTGGTGGGGGTTTGAGGGGCCGCCTCCTCACAGATTTCGGTGCTGGCTTAGGTTTAACAGTGGGGTATTCTTGATCATCTGTTTCTTTAGGTTCCGCCTTCTCCTCGCTCGTCGTCTTTTTCACATCGGCTTTGATATATGGAGGAGGGATTGATCCATACTTGAGAGGCTTTTCATCATGTTCTTTTTGATTCTGAACACGAGATTCTGGTTGGTTATAATTATACATCTCATTTCTTTTAATAGCATCCACTTGAATGTCCTTGATCGAAACATCTTCACTTCTGCATTTCTGTTCATAGCCAGGAAGGCCATCTTTCCTCTCAGGACCGGTACATTTTCTGGGGTTCCAGCGTACGTAATCTGACCTATTCCTGGATTCATTCTTTAGAACTGAACCCTCCATCCTATCAAACGGAACGTACAGTTTATCTCTGAAAGCATCAGCAATATCCTGTAAAATAGTTGAAAAAATTTTGCAAAAAAAATTAATATTTAGGCCTAGTTTGTGTTTAAAGTGCGTAAATATGACTCAGGTCTCACCTTTTTACCAGCAGTTTCATGATACAACTTGTTTTCCAGAGCTTTTGAGCTCCATTCCACTCCTGATTCCGTGGCAATATCGTGCAATAACTGAAGCTTCATTTCTTTCGATGGGTGGCTTGATTTCAACTTCTCCATGAACTACACAAGATATATCAAACTCTTGGATTAAATTCAAGTGACCGAACGCAAGCAGATTTATATTCGACCGATTGAATCATTGCCCTTGCCCTTTTGGGCTTTGAAGGACTACATATTCACTCAGAAGATAGATATTGAGCATAACCAACAAAAACTGGAAATAAGAATCCGGCAGAATGATTTACACGGTTCGAACATGTGGAACGTCGATTTTTCTAATGACACCAAGGAATTCACCGCAGACCATACCTGTTTGTCAACATAAAAATCCAGCGAATTTGTATATCTCTCGGAAAATAAAGTTCGAAGTTGCCTCAACTCTGGCAGTTCAGCCAGTCTCGCTGCTGCAAACATCAAAGAAGCTACAGCTTCCCTGCACTCTTGTGGACATTCCCTGTGAACATAAAACTGCAAGATTCAGACAAATTCGAAAACAATATCATGTATTATTTTCTTAGATATATATATCCACTGGAGATCATACCTCTGTTTATCCACGGTTCCAAGATTGTTTGCTATGGTCACACAACATTGATCGACGAATTCGAAACAGCTGGACCGATTCAACTCGTTAAGAAGTCCTTCAGCCTGTTTCAAGATCGACAAAATGTCAAGGAATCCTTTCGAGTAACAATTCAGGAGCAGTTGATGAATCTTACGGAGAAGCATAAAATTCTAAAAAAATTATTCATAAAATTCGAGTTCTCTTTTCATGCTATTTCTTCCACTAAAGACAGGACGAGCAAAGCAGTACTATAATTTTGCTGTGACCATAAATTTTACAACTCAAATATTCAAATCTTCGTCCAAATTTAAATCAGCCAAAAATTAAATAGCAAAATTAATCTTTAAGAAACTCTTTCAAGATTTGACCTCAAGAAACGTAATCATTTACACAATTAACCAAGAAATAGAATGAATGCGATGATAAAGAATAAAAAACACAAATTCGAAGCAATAAATTCTAGAAAATCCATTTTCCAATAATTGAAAACTAATTAAATAAATAAAATACCCAAAATCTGGATTAACAAATATGGGAAAAAAATTACCCTTCCATAGGCGTTAGTATCCAATCCATTTTTAAGAAGATCAGCAATATCATTCCTCAAATATTTCTCCATTGCGTTTCTCTTCTTCTTTATCAGCTCAATTCGAGTCTTCGTCTGCTTAATATCCGACTTGCTAAATTCAAGAACCAAAAAAAAAAAAACCCCACCAAGAAAATACGTAATTAATCAAAAAATGAACCCACGAACATCGAAAAAAAACCAAGAAAATGAAATTTATCGGCATAATTGCAGCACTTACCATCTGGAAAAAAACTTGCTTTTCAACAACCCGTCGAACATTTTCTTTTTCTTCAACAATTCCCTCTTCTCTCCTCCTCAAGAATGAGAAAAAAAATCTGTGTGTGTGTGTATGTATCTATATATTGTATGTATATCTCTAATGCCTGAAATATACGCCAAGAATAACCAAGACTGAAGAATATTTATATATAAACTGCAAAGAAAAGAAGCTGGTTCGAGTGAGGGAACCGAAAGAAGAATACTTATATTTAGTGGAAATCAGGTTTCCTTTTTTTCAAATTGAATTGTTATTATTATTGTGAAAAGCCAATAATTGCCGTCAGACAACCTCTCGAGAAGATTGAAGATACAAATATACATACATAGATTATATATATATATGGAGAGTGGATTCTGGAAGGTGGGTGTGCCACGTCGGATTCGAACCAAAATGGTGTAACAGTGGGAGGTTGAATGACGAAAGTGGGACTCCTTGTTCAGTGGATTACGGCTGTAAAAGGGGAGAGAGCGGCGGGGAGAGAAGGGCAGTTTGGGGATTTGAAAAGGTGTCGTGGATAGAATTCAGAGAGAGTACGAGGTGGCGGTGTGGGGTCCACATGAGAGAGTGGGGGAGTGTAGGGAGACAAATCGGGTCAACCTTCGTGCCCCATGTTTTTAGCTTCATGTTATTTTTGCGTGTATGTCATTTTTTCACAATAAAAATTAGTACTCTTAAACTTAAAAGTAATAATTTTTCATGGATGACCCAAATAAGATTTCTATCTCACAAAATACGACTCGCGAGAACATCCCACATAATTTTTTGCCTTGAAAATAAAACTTTTCTCCTTCGGAAAAGTGTTTGAAAATAACTTAATTGATGGGGTAATTTATCCAAAAAATTGTAGGATTAAGTATTTATTGTTTTATCAAAACTTATAATTAATAACAATAGTGTAATTATATTATTTAAATAATACATCAGTCTAACCTTTATTTATGACTATACATTAGCCACAAAATCTTATAATATAAGACAACAATTTTTTCCTTATTGTCATTATTAAATGAAAAGAAAGTAATTACTTCTAATAGATTTTTGATAAATCAATTAGATCCTTTCCAATTTAACTTATATCAATTAAAATAATAAAATAAATAAAAACAAATCCTAACCATTATGTATGAATCCGACAATTGGTATAATCAATAGATATTGAATATCATTAATTATGGATGAAATTAATTTAAAATAAACCAATATATGTAAATCAAAATATGTTTTTACAAAAACTTATAAATCAAACTTGAAAGGAATATTTTATTCCTTTATTATTTTGCTAAATTGATATTATCAATTTATGATTTTGTCTTTCTAGATTATTAAATCTTGCTTGATTTAATTTAAATGCTAATATCTTGGTTTACTTATTTGTAGACTATGAGATCTTGCTTTATTTATCTATAGATATTATAGTATTTGTTTTTAATATGATTTGTATCTCCAAGATATTTTATCTTTATTTGAAAGTGTTTTTTATCTAATGAAAATCTTGTTTCCATATTTTGTAGGACACTTTTATGGAATAAATTTTAGGTCAAACTATTGATATAAATATGGATACCCTTGCAGCCGTACAGTGGGGTTTTTGGAGAAGAGAGAGTTGGACTAGGAAGCTTTTCACATAGAAGAAATTACAAAAGTCCAACATATATTTGCTCTACATTTTTATGTGATCGGGTTGTCACTTTATTGTGTAGGTGCTGAAGTTTTGTGTGATTGTGGATCACTTTGTTGTGAAGAGAAGCTGCTGGAGTTTTTGGGAGTCTTCGGGAAGGTCGGCAGAGGAGTTCTTACATAGAAGAATATACGAAAGCCGAGCCTATTTTTGATGAGAAGTTTTCGTGTGATCGATTGATCACTTTGCAACGCAGAAAGCTGCTGGAGCATTTTCTGAACACACAAGTTCAGTATTGGAGATTTTCGTGTGAAGTGTTTGAGTGATTGATTCACAGATTTTCCGTGTTGTCGATTGGTGTTGCCAACACTCGGAGACAACACTGACGCAGAGTGTTGGACGAAGAGTGGTTGTGTTTGTTTTAAGCAATACGTTTTTATTTTATGCATCTAGTTTTTATGTGGTTTATTTTGATGCATTTTTAATCCTTGGAGTGTCAAGGAATTTGGTTTTGTTTTCTCACTAGTATTGTTTTGGTGTAAACGATTTACATAATTTTTCTAGTGAATTTTTTGCCATGAGGCATCGCACAAGTATTCGTACTTGTGCATAATTTAAATCTGGTGTTAATTTATTAAAGTTATATTTGTGTGTTAAATACTTAACTTCCGCTGCCGTGTTGCGTACAGTGTTGACAACACCGGACACAACACTAACTTCTGATACACACATTATAATAATGTTTTTATATTTATTTCCTGCACAACAACAATTCCTTACAAGTGGTATCAGAGCCAACGCTTGATACACTAAGTGATTGATTCTGGTTTATTGTTGTTTTTTTTTTCAGGAAATTTAACAGAATCCCGATGGACATATTATCCAAGAACACTGCTGTTTTGAAGGAAAAATGCTGGCTGCAAGTCAACCCGCACGGTGTTGCCGCTGGTGTTGCAACACCAGGCCGCAACACCACTTCAAAATCCTTGTGTCTCAATGCTAAATCTCACAATGACTCAGGTAATCATGAAATCCAGAATACTGATTCTGATGAACTCACCTTTGAAAGTGTGCAGGCTATGTATGAAGAGCTGTATGATGATTGGCTTAAAAGAAACGAGACAAATTCAATTCTTTCAAAAGAAAATGTTGAGTTAAAAGGCAATTTGTCTCGACTCGAAGTCGTACTGAGTAAAAAAGATCTTGAACTGTGCAAAGTCAAGGATGAGCTTGAGAAGGCCTCAAAGACACTTGCAAAATTCAACTCAAGTTCGTCAAAACTTGACTCAATGCTAACTATGGGAAAAGACAACAGAACTGGTCTTGGATATGTTGAAAGCGCATATGAACATGGTGAATCTTCCAACTCCGGATCAAAATCAACTGTGTTTATAAAGGGAATTGAAGACAATTCTGTCCCTTTAATGGTGAACCCTCCTATGGAGAATCTGCCAATCTCAAAGCTAGCATCAGAACAAAGGCCGAAACAAAATAGAGCTTCTTCCTCTCTTTTGAAAGTTGATCCTCCAGTAAAGATGTCACAAATCAAGAAACCAGTGTCAACTTCCAAACCAAAGCAAAGAAAGCGACATTTTATCTGCCACTACTGCTATAAGCCTGGGCACATCAGACCCTTCTGCTACAAACTCAGAGACGACTACCTGAATTGGAAATCAAATCGGGTGTTGCCCACAGTGTTGTCCAACACCAAGCGCAACACCGCAGTCAAGAAATCTTCCACAAGGAAAGTTTGGGTACCTAAAACTGTTATTCGATGCAATATCATTTATACTTCTTTAAAAACTAACATTGCAGGTGCATGGTACTTCGACAGTAGGTGCTCACGCCACATGACCGGATTTAAAGAACACCTCACGGATTATGTTGAAATAAAAAGTGGGCGTGTAACCTATGGTGGTGGTTCTAAAGGAAGAATTATAGGCAAAGGAATCTTGAACGTTGATGGGCTTCCTGAACTTCACAATGTTCTACATGTTGAAGGACTTAACTCAAACTTAATAAGCATAAGTCAACTTTGTGATGATGATTTACATGTTAAGTTCAATAAAAATAATTGTGAAGTTTTTAATGATGCCAATGTTTGTGTAATGTCAGGTACTCGTTCAGCTGACAATTGTTATCAATTGGGAGAAGGTGATGGTTGCCTAAGTGCCAAGGTGAGTGAATTAGACGTATGGCATCAAAAACTGGGACACGTGAGTATCACTACCTTGAAGAATCTGCGTAAGTTTGATGCTGTGAGAGGTATGCCCAATTTAAATTTAGGTGTTGTGTATGTCTGTGGTCCATGCCAGAAAAGTAAACAAACCCGTGTTGCGCACTCGGTGTTGCAACACTTTGGGACAACACAGTGCCTTGAACTTTTGCATATGGATATACTGGGTCCAATGGATGTTGAGAGCTTGGGTGGTAAGAAATTTTCGTTTGTTTGTGTTGATGATTTTTCTCATTTTACTTGGGTAAGTTTTCTTAGAGAAAAATCAGATACATTTGATGCTTTTAAGAAGTTGCATGCTAGGATAAAAAATCTGTATGATATGAGGGTGGTTAAAATCAAAACCGATCATGGTGAGGAGTTTGAAAATTCTCATTTTATTTCTTTGTGCCATAAGAAAGGTATCACTCATGATTATTCTTCTCCGAAGACCCCTCAAAAAATCGGCATAGCTGAAAGGAAAAATCGAACCCTCCTAGAAATGGCTCGGGTCATGCTTAGTTCTAAGAATGTGTCAAAATGTTTTTGGGCCGAAGCTTTAAATACGGCATGTCACATTTCCAACCGTGTTTATTTAAGGAGTGGTTCTACAATGACCTCATATGAGATTATAATAGGAAGAAAACCAAACCTTAAATATTTTCATATTTTTGGATGTGTAGGTTATGTGTTGAATGATAGAGATCATCTAGCTAAATTTGATTCAAAAAGTGATAAATGTCTTTTTCTTGGATACTCTACAAATGGTCGTGCTTATCGTGTATTTAATCTGAGAACTAGGACTACAATGGAATCAATTAACGTTGTGTTTGATGATCTTGCAGATCTGACAGTTAAAACACCGGAGGCTGATGTAGAAGAATGGCTGGATATAAGTGAGGCACTGACCAGAAACAGTGTTGAGTCTGGTGTTGAGACCAGTGAAGCAACACCAAGCACAACACCGCCTCTGAACCGAACAGAAACTGTGGATAATGATAACGATGATAATGATGATGTGATGATCAATTGTGAAAGAGAAATTCCCAGCAAGATTCAGAAGAATCATCCATCATCACAAATCATTGGTGAATTACATGATGGTGTGCAAACAAGAAACAAAGAAAAAGTGGACTACCGAAAGATGATTGGTTTAATCTGCATGAGCTCCAAGTTTCCCCAGGTAAGTCACTCGTGTTTTGTGTCTCAAATTGAACTCAAGAATAATAATAATGGCATTTTGAATGAGAAAGCCTATGTCAGTCAACATAAGGGATTTGAAGATCTGCACCACGTGGATCATGTCTACAAATTGAAGAAGGCCTTGTATGGAATGAAACAGGCTCCACGGGCATAGTACGGTAGGTTAGCTGACAATCTGATAAACTTGAGCTTCAAACGAGGTGAGATTGACAAAACTCTTTTCATTCAAAAACTGTGTGATATTTTGATCTATCAAGTGTATGTAGATGATATTATTTTCAGTGATTCATCTCAAATGCTTGTGAATAACTCTGTGGATTGCATGTCATCACAATTCGAAATGAGCATGGTAGGAAAACTAACTTTCTTTCTTGGATTGCAAGTTAAGCAATTGCATGATGGTATATTGTGACAACTCAAGTGTTATAGACATTTCTAAGAATCCTGTTCAACACTCTCGAACAAAACACATAGACATAAGACGTCACTTTATTCGAGATTTGGTTGAAAAAAGGCATAATTCACTGGAATTTGTTAGGACTGAGAATCAACTGGCTGATATATTCACGAAACCTTTGGATTTTGAGAGATTTTCCAATCTTTGGAAATCTCTCAGCATGTGTGTACTTTAAAAGAAAAACATTTGTTCAGTGTTGTCCGTGGTGTTGCCAACACCAGAGACAACATCCGTTTGTGCATGATCATTACTAGGATATTAGGCATACTGCATATTCATAATCATCCTATTTATTTGTGCAATGACTGAACAGTGAAGGCAAATTTCTGAAAGGTACCCTCTGAGCGTTCATACTTCCAATCGTATGTTGAGAAATAGATTTTGCTCAAATCCAAGGCATTGAGTAGTTGAGGATTCATGAAAATCGCGATCTTGTCTAAAGTGAAAGGATGACTTGGAAAATGTGAGCAAAAGGAGAAAAACAGAAAAGAGGTAAATAAAAAAAAAATTAGAAGAAAATGGAAAAAGCTACCTAGAGGAGTCCATTGAAGACCGTTCTTCTAGTGTGGGAGCTACCACTTCTAAATAAAAATAATAATGGAAAAAGCTACCTAGGGGAGTCCATTGAAGACCGTTCTTCTAGTGTGGGAGCTACCATTTCTGAATCAAACGAATTTTATGGAAGTTTGAATAAAACTCAGTGGTGTTGCCAGGAGGTGTTGCCAACACCAAGTTCAGACACATCACAATTTATGCACTGCCTGACATTTCGATATTTCATCATATTGGAGGCATATTTAGGACATGCATATTGATTTTTGTTTCGTGAATTCATCATGTGCAGTGACATATCAGTGTTGACCTATGACAGTTGATAAAAACCTTGATTATCTAGATTTTGAATTTATGTGTATACTTGTGTCAGTGAGTTATAATCGACGTGGGTTTTACTGGATTTTCTTTTGAAATCGTCGTAACACGAGTTTGAATCAATTTTACTGTTTGATTTTGGGATAGAATCGTTATGAGTGTTTTGGGTAAATTTCGGAAATATTACATTTACCATGCGGTTTTTTTTTTTGGAGCTGAATGATTGAATCGGTGTATTGTTTTTGTTAGAGTAAGAGCATATATGTTTTGTTATAGTCTGATTTTGGAACTTGGCTTATATTCTGGCCAAAAAGGGGGAGTATGAGGACCAAAAATGCAAAAGAATGATGCTAAGTATCTGGAGTTGCTGAGCTTGAATGAATACTTATACTCTGTCTTTAATGCTCTTTTTAGGTTGCTTTACATGATTAATGAATTTCTCATTCGTATGACTTCTTATGTTTTCAGGTGTTCTAATGATGGTGTTGACAACACTGTCAACAACACCAGTGTTCTAACATGTTTAATTCAGGGGGAGATGAACTTTGACTCAGGGGGAGACACACTCCAATGCAGGGGGAGCTTAACTGACTGCGATGCTAACCAAGATTATCATTTTTGGATGTTTTGTCCAGAAAGGCAAAAAGGGGGAGATTGAAAGGGATATTTTATTCCTTTATTATTTTGTTAAATTGATATTATCAATTTATGATTTTGCCTTTCTAGATTATTAAATCTTGCTTGATTTAATTTAAATGATAATATCTTGGTTTACTTATTTGTAGACTATGAGATCTTACTTTATTTATCTATAGATATTATAGTATTTGTTTTTAATATGATTTGTATCTCCAAGATATTTTATCTTTATTTGAAAGTGTTTTTTATCTAATGAAAATCTTGTTTCCATATTTTGTAGGACACTTTTATGGAATAAATTTTAGGTCAAACTATTGATATAAATATGGATACCCTTGCAGCCGTACAGTGGGGTTTTTGGAGAGGAGAGAGTTGGACTAGGAAGCTTTTCACATAGAAGAAATTACAAAAGTCCAACATATATTTGCTCTACATTTTTATGTGATCGGGTTGTCACTTTATTGTGTAGGTGCTGAAGTTTTGTGTGATTGTGGATCACTTTGTTGTGAAGAGAAGCTGCTGGAGTTTTTGGGAGTCTTCGGGAAGGTCGGCAGAGGAGTTCTTACATAGAAGAATATACGAAAGCTGAGCCTATTTTTGATGAGAAGTTTTCGTGTGATCGATTGATCACTTTGCAACGCAGAAAGCTGCTGGAGCATTTTCTGAACACACAAGTTCAGTATTGGAGATTTTCGTGTGAAGTGTTTGAGTGATTGATTCACATATTTTCCGTGTTGCCGATTGGTGTTGCCAACACTCGGAGACAACACTGACGCAGAGTGTTAGACGAAGAGTGGTTGTGTTTGTTTTAAGCAATACGTTTTTATTTTATGCATCTAGTTTTTATGTGGTTTATTTTGATGCATTTTTAATTCCTTGGAGTGTAAAGGAATTTGCTTTTGTTTTCTCACTAGTATTGTTTTTGGTGTAAACGATTTACATAATTTTTCTAGTGAAATTTTTGCCATGAGACATCGCACAAGTATTCGTACTTGTGCATAATTTAAAGCTGGTGTTTATTCATTAAAATTATATTTGTGTATAAATACTTAACTTCCGCTGCCGTGTTGCGTACAGTGTTGACAACACCGGACACAACACTAACTTCTGATACACATATTATAATAATGTTTTTATATTTATTTCCTGCACAACAACAATTCCTTACAAAACTCTTCTGTAAATCTTTCCTAAGTGAAAGAAGAGTTGAACGTGAGAGTTTTATATCTGAACATCCATTAAAAAGAATTGTGCATATTACTTTATTGCATTTAATTTTTACTACTGTTTTTAAGATGTATTGTTGAAATATTTTATGTGTATTCAAATATCAAAATATCGTATACCAAGTGTGATAAAATATTTCAACCAAACTGTTTTTATTATTTTAACTTGCATATTTTTAAATGCTTTAGAAAATTATTAACCGTTTTTTTAAAGGGATTTTTTTTTGTGTTTCTTCTGTTTGGTTTTAGAACCAAAATCGGTTTATTTATCGGTATTGGTTCATTTTTGAACATTTTAAGAACGAGTAATAGTAACTCTTTTAATCGTAAAATATTTTAAAATTTTTATTCATCCCTTCAAAACACATCTCAATCCTAATACTGGTTTATTTTAAATTTGTTAAAATAATTAAAATTAAATTAAATTTATCCATAATTAATGATACTTAATCTCTACAAACAATAATACATTTTTTTTTTTTGATATATCTACACAAATACCAAAAACATATAAATTGACTAATTTCTTCCCGTAATTTTTTGTGAAAATAGTAATCGTTTTCTTTGGAATTTATAGATCAATTATCTCATATAAATATTTATTATATATTTATATCATAAATTTTCATAATTTAATATTTATTTTGAACATTTTTAATTTTTTAAATATTTGTTTGTTTGATTTACTAAAAATATTTTATTTTTTTATAAATAAACTTTCAAATTTAAATCATATGTATGACGGAGATTTTGTTAAGATGTGTTTAAATTAAAATATTATTATTATTTTTTGAATTTTATTTATTTTATTTAAAAAAATTAAAAATATTCAATATCAGGTTAATCTGGTTGATTCGGGTTCGGGTCGAGAGTTTTCGGGTTGGCTCGGGCTCAGATTGGGTTAAGGATGAACAATTTTTGAATAATACTATTGTTCAATCCGAACCAACTCACTCGAATTGACACCGAAATACCGAGGAGTGGAGTTTCCAATGCAAACTTGGAACGACTCTTCCTATTTAATTTGTCATTATTTAACCAAAAAAATTCCATTTTTCATCATGTCAAAATAAATCTAACAATAAAATATATGCTTGGAATTGTACCATTGAACGAAAGGCATGCAGGAGGAAGAGGCGCTTATTCGGCGGGGACCCGACTTGTCTGCTGCACATGGCACTGACTTGCCGTCGAAGGAACGCGAGTCCACCGGCCCCAATGAAATGCCAACCACCTCCACAACACACCAAAAAGAGTATGTCTATATATATATAACATGTGAGTAAGGATTACCAGTTGTTATGGATAAAATAAAAAATACTCGAAATTAAATTTATAATTTTTAGAAACATAGATAAAGATTAACACGTAATAATTATTTTAATTTAATTTTTTCGATTTATCATTTTTTCTTTTATCGTTATATTTCACGAGCCAAGTGAGATTCAATAATTATCTTGTAATATAATAAGGTATACATATGCTTAACTACTTTACCTGATTATCAAACTAGCAATAAATTCTACCAAAGAAACCTTATTCGATAAAACTGGTCTTTCCTACCTAAGAAATTTATTTCCCGATTGAGTTTAGGTACTAGAAAATAATTTTGATTAAGTTATAGTTTTTTTAAACGAAAAAATAAATAATTGGTGCATTTAATTAAAGAGTGAGTCTCATGTGAGACCGTCTCACGGATCATAATCTGTGAGACGGGTCAACTCTACATATATTCACAATAAAAAATAATATACTTAGCATAAAAAGTAATATTTTTTCATGGGTGACCCAAATAAGAGATTCGTCTCACAAATACGACCCGTGCGACCGTCTCACACAAGTTTTTGTCTTAATCTATACTATTTATTAAAGCTGAGCACCTTATAAAAACTGTCAAAGAGGACACCATCTTTTTTTTCCAGTTTACCCTTACAGTTATAGTATTATTACACTTGTTTTTTTGTTTTTTTTTTTTTATTTCAACACACACTTTTATTTTTATTTCAATCATTCAAATATCAATATAGTCCCTCTATAATTTGTGTATTTTCACTTTAGTCCATCGATAATGATAAAAATGATTGTACACACATGCAACGCGTGTGCAGAGTAACTAGTTTAAATGAAGAAATTGTTGGCTAATGGTTACAGCTTGGATTCATTGAAAAGGGTACCAATAACGACCTTTTGGATTTAAGAAATTTAATCAACACCACGACGAAAGGGGGCCAGGATGAGTAGGAATATGATTTATTTCATTGGAAAGGGAACCAATAACGATGTTTCTTGTTTTTGTAATTTTAATCGTTTTTTCAACGTGTTGTTGATGTGACGTTCATCAGCATCTACATGGCTTCAATATGATTTTGACGTATGAGTGCCACATCAATATTTCCTGTAAAAAAAAGAACTAAAATTACAAAAAATTGAAAGATACAAGATTAAAACTAAAGTGAGGCAATATAAAAGATCAAAATTGCAACAGAAGAAACATATATGACTAAAATTGTATTTTTTCATATAAAAAATCGTTTAAATTAACTTTAATAATTATTAATTAAAAAAAACTGATTTGTTACACAAAAAGTATGTGTTCTTTGTTCATAAATGCACTTAATTTACACAAAGATAGTGGACGACTAGCTAGGTAAAAATATTTAGCACTATGGTTCTTTTTTTTTCGGTGGAATAAACGCACAAAATAAGTTGACGCTTTTCGACATAGTGGTTAACACTTAACACGCGTTTTAATTCACAATAAAGTCGCTAGAGAACCTTTTGACAAGGTATGTAATAAAGGTGAAAGATCTAATATGCATTTAAAGTCAAATTAATTCCTATTTTTGAGAAATTAAATATAGTGTTACGAATTTATTATAGCTCTTTAATTTGTATTATTTGTATTTTATTTAATATATAAAATTTATTTATAAAATAAAACAGAGAGTGTAAATAACATAAATACACGTGAGTTTCCAGGAAAATCTGGTTGGAGTGAACTACAGATCACGTGACCCTACCACCAAGGCCACCTTTAAAGTTCACTACATTTTAGGGTTTGTTAAATTCCAACAAATTAAAGTCGACCTGCACCATAAATTAAAGTTGACATATAAATTAAATTTTATAAATAAATATACCGCCATAAAAAAGATGAGTTATGAGAAGTTTATTTTGTTTAGTTATTATTATTTTTTGATTTTATTACTATGATGCTCCTCTTCAATTCAAATTTTAGGGAAAGATGTATTTCTAATCATATATATTTATATCTGGATTATTTTGATCATTTATGTTGTTAAATTTCAGTTTAATATTATATTTTTCATTTTCTTTGGCAATAATAGTCATCATTCATCGGGATTGCTGATGTGTAATTGCGTATTTCAGTGTCATGTCGGCACCACATTGTTACCACGTAAGAAAAAAATGAATAAAATTGAAAAACAATTTAATAATAAAAACACAGCATCTAAGACTGAAATTTGACAACCCAAATGAATTATGACCGAAATCGCAAAGCGATAAATATATATAACCAGAATACATATAACCAGAATACATAACCAGAATACAATTTTCCTAAATATTATAGTAAAAAAACTATGTAATATACATATACATGTGTGTTGTTAAAAGTTGAAAAGTAGGTATAAAGGGTGTAGATATGATGCTTGTTTTGTGTATTAGAGGTACTTGCTGTCACCTAAAAAAGTCGATCGGCCAGGGGTGTTTGAAAGAAGTTCCACCGGCTTCAAATTTAATAGGAAAAAAGTTATTAAATTTATATTATACTAGAATGGAGATTTCTTTTCTATTTTATACAAAATCTTAACTAAAATTATCCTTTTTTGGATTTAATTACCTTCATAATTATTAAATGAGCCACTCTATCTAAAGAGTTGTGGTTGTCGTTATCTTTGGTTGGTTGAGCTAAACTCGAATGTGGAAAAAGACAAAAGAGTTGTGGTTATCTTTGGTTGGTTGGGCTAAACTCAAAATGAGGAAAAAGACAAAATAATGATAATGATAATGGACTAAAGTATTTTTTTTCTTATAATATATTTTTCGAAGATATTTTTGTTTTATATTTTGATTGGTCCCATTAATATATATTATAAATAGTGTCATATATATATATATATATATATATATATATATATATATATATATATATATTAAAAAATATAATTTTCTCATCTTCCAGAGAAAATTCTCTGGAGACTGATTATAAATTGAATTCAGAAAGAATTCTTTAACATATACATGAAGCTCGGGTAAATTCGATGAGTTAGGTGAGTAATTTATCGGGTCGGCTTATGTTTATTTCTTGAGAATACTCATAACTAGTGTGAAGACCATGCACTATGGAAGTGCACCAATTGTGGAGGAACTCATATAGCCAAAATCACTCCATTTCAGCATAAATCTCGAGTGAGCACATTGAACCAAAAAGTGGCCACATTCATTCGGGAGAGGTTAGTGCAATCACCATTGATTAAGCCATCAGCTTCATTCGTGGAGCCATCAACGCAGCGTCATTCGTGGAGCAACTTCAGAGCTTACCTTGTAGAAGATTATTCGTGCCTATAAAAAGGAAGGCTCCTCATTCGAAACTTGCACACCCAAATTCTCGAAATCCTCACTAGCAGCACCGTATTCTCGAAGCAATACGCAACATTTACTGAGTATTTTCCCCAAAATACTCACCCCTTACTTTCCCACCCAGATAAGAATGAGAATCAAATTGAGGATGAGGAGCAAGAATACTTTTGGGGATGGTGAAGAAGCAGTCTAATTCGTGATCGATTGATTATTCAGCCTTATGATTTCAGTATTACGTATTTACGCTTCCGCATGTTTCTATTTCTTTCTGAGTTGTAAAGACGTTGAACTTTTGGGAAATTTATGATAATAAACTGGTTTGGTATATGCTGTACTACGAGGCTTGTTGTTTTGCAATTATGTGATTGCGAGATAACGCCGGTGTCGACTAACCCAGGTCTCGAGGCGTGACATTTAAGTGGTATCAGAGCCGCCAGGTTCATAATCCGGTTGGGGAAGGAAATTGTCAAAAAAAAAAAAAAAAGAATTCTTCGGTGGAATTTTATAAATCAGCCAATGTTATCCCCTCCGAAACGGCCCAACGATCAAGACTCCCGAGCCTAATCGGGAGCTCCAGCGAAAAATCGCGAAATTCCTTCGTTTAGGCCTCCGAAACCTCGATTTTGCCGTTTTAGGAAAGTTTCGTAACTCCTATAACTTTTCGTAGGAAACTTCGAATTCGATTCCGTCAACTGTTCTGGAATCCTCTCGACATATGCTTCGAATCCATATGTCTATCTCGAAACTTTCCATTTTTGGAAATTTTCGAAAAGTTTTAATTATTTTCCTTTATTTGACTATATATGACTCTGATATTTTATTCTGTCCTATTTTTGATATTCTGAGCATTTCTATTTTTCCAGGAAATGGCTCGCATACGTTTAACTGCCCGTAAGAGTGTAGCTTCGATTACTCATAGAGAGACGTTTCAGCTAGACAGTCCCCGACCTCGCACGCGCGCTCAGTCTCTTATACGTTTAGATGATTTGGCTCTAGCATGCCATGATAGGACGGTTAGGAGGCTGAGAGCTAGCAATCTGGAGAGGAGGGAGCAAGTGGAGGATCTGACTACCAAGCTATTGGCAGCAGAAAAGAGGATCGATCAAGTATATGAGATGTTCCAACTCGTTAATGAAGATAACGGCGAACTGCGAGAGTCATTACAACTGACGAGAGGCCAAGCCAAACAAGCTATGGATGAATTGGACCGTCGTACCGTAGAATTGGCTGAAGCTCGTCACGCACGGGTAAGAGATAAGGAGAGAATGGAAGAGTCCTGGAAGGTGGTCATGCAATTGTCAGAAAATAACCAAAGGCTATCAAAGGAGATAGACGAAAGGAAGGCAAGGGAGAAGGCACTCATCCAGAAGGATCAAGCAAACTGCGCGCATGCAAAGAATGAGATGGACAACGCGATAGGGAAGAATCTGACTCATAGGGAACATATTGCCGAATTAGAATTGGAGAATCAAGGCCTGCAGATGCAGCTGGCAGAGTTTTTAGACCCGGATGTGCCGGAGGAGGATCCCGAGGAGGAAGAAGCCCCACCTGACGTAGCCGTGGGGAATGGAGAGATAGCAGATTAGAATATTTTAGTGAACCATTTTTAGTTTATTTCCGTTGTTGCTATTTTCCATTCCAGTAAATTCCCATTCAATTGTTTATGTTTATTTGAGAAATCAATAAAAGTTGTTATTTCGATTACTTGTCGGCGTCAATTTATTTTCGCACAAATTATTCAATGAATTCTATCAGTTTGTGCAACAAATATATTAGAAACTTGTACGCTTGTAGGAGATGGCCGGAAGACCTCCCCGAAACAATCGCAACCCGCGATACGCAAACGTTAACAACCGCTACAACAATGATGAAGATCCGAATGCTCACGGCAATCCACCTCCCAGAGTGGGCCTGAGCCAAGTAGATTTAATGGCTATAGCCACCATAGTGGCAACAACCATCCAGGGTTTGGGAAACCCCAATGGTAACGGTAATCAGCAGCCACAACCACCACCGGCACAGAATGGGATCAAGTATCATTATGAGTCCCTTCGTAAGAACCGTTGACCAGTGTTCAAGGGAGACGCCGACCCTGAGAGTAGCCAGAGTTGGTTGAAAAGCGTGGAAACCCAACTGCGACTGCTAGAGATACCTGAGGCACTTAAAGTAGAGGTGATAGTGCCATTCCTGGAGGATAAGGCAAGCAAGTGGTGGAAAACCGTCTCACCTACCCTGACAGCCGCCGGAGCAATCACTTGGCAACAATTCAGAGATGTCTTTCTCAAACAGTATTTCCCAGCAGAAGTCAGACTTCAGAAACTGAGCGAGTTTGAGAACTTCTCGCAAACTCTAGACATGTCAGTGGTAGATTACACCTCCCAATTCAATGACCTTGGAACTTATGCCCCTACAATCATGGCAGATGAAGTTCTAAAGATGCACAGATACAAGAAGGGTTTGATCAGCCGTATCCAGTCATCCTTAGCAGTTTACCAACCTACAAGCTTTGCTGATTTAATGGGAGCAGCGATAAGAGCTGAGACGGATATCAAGCGTCGAGAGAACGAGAACAAGAATAAGCGACCTCTTACTGGACAGTCATCTCAGGGGAAGCCACCATTCAAGAGACCAAATCAGTCCAGCGGATCCTTCAAAGGTGCTTCGTCCCACCCAACTTACCAAGAACCAAAGATGTGCCCAAAATGTAATAATCGTCATTCTGGAGAATGCCACCGACAGACGGGAGCATGTTTCAATTGTGGGAAATTAGGGCATCGAATTGCTAATTGCCCTGAGCCATTGAAGAGAAGTACCAAGCCTAATGCTGATGCTAACCCCAACAAACCAAGGGAGAATAAGCCCAACGCTCGTGTGTTTGCAATAACCCAAGAAGAAGCAGATGATGCAAACGATGTCGTGGCAGGTACCATTTTTGTCAATGAAATGTCAGCTTATGTGTTATTTGATAGTGGTGCTACTCATTCATTTATATCTAAGAGGTTCACTAAGAAACTAGGGCTTACGCCTGAATTACTAGTTGAACCATTTAGAGTAGCGACTCCTACTAGTAAGACAGTCGAAACACATAGAGTGCACCGAAAGTGTAAAATCTGTATCAATGAGCACCTATTCTGAGCAAAATTGATACAACTGAACATGGTGGAGTTCGATATCATTTTAGGAATGGATTGGTTAGCAAGAAACAATGCGATGGTAGATTGCAAGGGAAAGAGTGTCAGGCTCCGAACCCCGAACCAAAAAGAGGTCGTGTATCATGGCAAATCCAAGGAACGGAAGTCACTTCTTTCCGCATCCCAAGCATGGAAAGCCATGAAATCTGGAGTAGATATCTATCTAGCAACGGTTAACGTAGTAAAGGAAGAGATTGAACTTAAACCGAGGGACATCCCTATCGTGCGAGATTTCCCAGACGTCTTTCCAGAGGAACTACTAGGGACAGTCCCGGATCGAGAAATTGGGTTCGAAATCAATTTAGTGCCCGAAGCGGCACCCATCTCCAAGGCACCGTACAGAATGGCACCAGCTGAACTTAAGGAGCTAAAGGAGCAACTTCAAGAATTGCTAGACAAAAATCAGATTCGACCAAGTGCGTCTCCATGGG
Source organism: Primulina eburnea (assembly GCF_022965805.1). Taxonomy (NCBI): domain Eukaryota; kingdom Viridiplantae; phylum Streptophyta; class Magnoliopsida; order Lamiales; family Gesneriaceae; genus Primulina; species Primulina eburnea. Next base: position 37,871,650 of record NC_133110.1, read on the forward strand.
GAGCTCCAGTACTTTTTGTCAAGAAGAAAGATGGGAGCTGTAGTGACCCGTTCCAGAATCACCTACTAAGCAAGAACTAAGCATGCAATTAACCTAATTAACAATAATCAGAGATAACAGCGGAAAAGTCAACAAAATAATGGTTATACAACCCAATCGAAGTCTAGAATAACTCAAAATAAAATATCCAATACAACCATATCGAATCAAAACAATACCGATAAACTAAACCAACCAGCTACTCAACGTCCTCCTCCTGCTCCTCCTGAGCTGTCCAACCTGAGGCCTGCCCCGTGGGAATGGGGTGTCCAAGAATAAACAAAACCGAGGACGTGAGCGATAAGAACGCCCAGTACAAAAGTATGAGTATACAGACCTATATGAAATGCACATGCTATGATCATGATACCGGGGTAGTCAAGAAACAGGAGTCACAAAGGAAAGGATCTCAACAATGCTCAGTCTAGAGGCGCCAAGTGGATAGTGCCGCGCGGTACACCTCTGGGTCACTGCATCCACTACAAGACGGACGTGGACCTAAAATGTCCCGGACCACCGAAGCCCTCCCGACCCGTCGGCCACTGTGTACTCTCGGTGTCCATGCGTCCACAAGACAGGGCTGAGCGGCCCCAAGATATAGCTTATCTCGAAAGAGATACAGCTCAACAGCAAAGGCTATCTCGAAGGAGATACGGCTCAACATGAAATGCAATATGCATCATAACTCGTGCCATAATAGCATGCATCATATGATATATAACAATGCAACAGATAATCATGCAACACATATATGAATGTATACTCAACCAGGATATCTCGGATAGTACTTTCGTACCTCTATCACTGCAATCCTAATCCACTGGAACAACCAGACAACAGGTCTAATCCAAGCCTATTCATCAAAAGCATACCCAATGAACAATACTACCATGCTCGGCTAGCAAAACCAGTACTCCCTAGTACTACCAAAGGTTTAGGGTTTACCTTCGTCCGTCGACAGCCCTTTGATGTCGATTGCCTCGAAACTCCGGCGCTGCTATGCTACCAATCCCGGCAGCTCTTGGCTATCGCTCGAACAACAACTAGCCCTAGAATCCTTCCAAAACTCTCAAAGAGGAGACTTAACTCAAGGAATGGCAAGTCACAAATGAGAAATCCGAGCACTATTTATAGGCCATGTTCGGATCCTCCGAACATCACTTCGGAACGTCCGAACGCTACGTGTCCATTGGCTCTTGACAGCTCATGATCGGATCCTCCGATCATACACTTCGGATCGTCCGATCATGCACGTGTCCATCGACTCTTGACACCTCATGTTCGGATCCACCGAACTCACTTCGGACCTTCCGAACACTTCGGTGCTTCCGAACCATCTTCGGACCTTCCGATCATGATTAATCACCATTAGTCCGTTGATTACCCAATTCGGCATTCGGGCTACTACATTCTCCCCCCCTTAAAAGATTTCGTCCTCGAAATCAAGTTTATAGAATGAACAAAACTGAAATAAAAACAACATCATTATTACATCTCAATTGTTGCTTCAATTCTCTCATCTCTGACTCTCATCTGCAGCCTGATCCTGGTTCAGCGCAAAAACCTGACCTTGGGCACGAGGTCGAAGATTCGAACTACCCACAGCCTGACCTTGCCTCCTCTGCTGAACAGTCGTCTGAGATCCAGAACCAGATCCTGCTCCACCTCGCAACTGAGGACAATTCTTCTTGAGATGACCCATCTCTCCGCACTGAAAACAAGCTCCTGCTGCTAATCGGCATTGCTCTGATGGATGGTTCTTCCCACAATGCGCACAAGAATCCTTCTTCTCACCAAAGCGAACATCACCGCTAGACCTTGATCCAGATCCAGAAGAAGAAGAACCAGATTTCTTGAAAGACTGAGGTCGAGGGCTCAAAGTATGCGAAGGTCTAGAAGAAAAAATAGCCCTACCACGCTGGAGACTGATCTCTGCCTGGCGACACCGGTTCACCAACCCATCGTACGAAGTAGGATTATCACAGACAGTGACTCGATCAAAGATCTCCTGGTTAAGGCCCTGAAGGAAATGATCGTACTTGGCTTCAGAACTGCCACTGATATGAGGCGCAAAGGGTAACAACTCGAAGAATTTCTGCTGATACTCATCAACAGACATACTCCCCTGCTTAAGGTTCAGGAGCTCAATCGTCTTGGCCTGGCGAAGGGCTGGAGGAAAGTACAGCTGCATGAACGCTGCACGGAAATCGGCCCACGTCGCTCTACCCTGCGACTGAACTATCGGCGCAGAAGTCGATCGCCACCACCTGCGAGCACGGCCCTCGAGAAGAAAACTAAGGGTCTCCATCTTCTGCTCATCGGTGCACTGGAATGCGCGAAAACAACTCTCCATGCGCTCTATCCAATCCTCCGCATCATCGGGAGTCTCACCGCCAACTAAAGGCTTAGGCCCCATCTGCATGAAACGATGCATATCGAAACGCCTAGGACCATCCCGACGATGACGATGCTCACGATGCCGCCTACGATCGTCCTGGTCGCCCCAACGACCTACACTCCCCTGACTACTCTCATCACCAAAGTGGTCAGCCATCGCTACAACATAGAATGAGGAACTAGTAAATTGGTCAACGGAAATCCCAAAACAGAAATCTATATCCCAAAAACGTACGCATGCTCTGATACCATAAATGTAGTGACCCGTTCCAGAATCACCTACTAAGCAAGAACTAAGCATGCAATTAACCTAATTAACAATAATCAGAGATAACAGCGGAAAAGTCAACAAAATAATGGTTATACAACCCAATCGAAGTCTAGAATAACTCAAAATAAAATATCCAATACAACCATATCGAATCAAAACAATACCGATAAACTAAACCAACCAGCTACTCAACGTCCTCCTCCTGCTCCTCCTGAGCTGTCCAACCTGAGGCCTGCCCCGTGGGAATGGGGTGTCCAAGAGTAAACAAAACCGAGGACGTGAGCGATAAGAACGCCCAGTACAAAAGTATGAGTATACAGACCTATATGAAATGCACATGCTATGATCATGATACCGGGGTAGTCAAGAAACAGGAGTCACAAAGGAAAGGATCTCAACAATGCTCAGTCTAGAGGCGCCAAGTGGATAGTGCCGCGCGGTACACCTCTGGGTCACTGCATCCACTACAAGACGGACGTGGACCTAAAATGTCCCGGACCACCGAAGCCCTCCCGACCCGTCGGCCACTGTGTACTCTCGGTGTCCATGCGTCCACAAGACAGGGCTGAGCGGCCCCAAGATATAGCTTATCTCGAAAGAGATACAGCTCAACAGCAAAGGCTATCTCGAAGGAGATACGGCTCAACATGAAATGCAATATGCATCATAACTCGTGCCATAATAGCATGCATCATATGATATATAACAATGCAACAGATAATCATGCAACACATATATGAATGTATACTCAACCAGGATATCTCGGATAGTACTTTCGTACCTCTATCACTGCAATCCTAATCCACTGGAACAACCAGACAACAGGTCTAATCCAAGCCTATTCATCAAAAGCATACCCAATGAACAATACTACCATGCTCGGCTAGCAAAACCAGTACTCCCTAGTACTACCAAAGGTTTAGGGTTTACCTTCGTCCGTCGACAGCCCTTTGATGTCGATTGCCTCGAAACTCCGGCGCTGCTATGCTACCAATCCCGGCAGCTCTTGGCTATCGCTCGAACAACAACTAGCCCTAGAATCCTTCCAAAACTCTCAAAGAGGAGACTTAACTCAAGGAATGGCAAGTCACAAATGAGAAATCCGAGCACTATTTATAGGCCATGTTCGGATCCTCCGAACATCACTTCGGAACGTCCGAACGCTACGTGTCCATTGGCTCTTGACAGCTCATGATCGGATCCTCCGATCATACACTTCGGATCGTCCGATCATGCACGTGTCCATCGACTCTTGACACCTCATGTTCGGATCCACCGAACTCACTTCGGACCTTCCGAACACTTCGGTGCTTCCGAACCATCTTCGGACCTTCCGATCATGATTAATCACCATTAGTCCGTTGATTACCCAATTCGGCATTCGGGCTACTACAGGAGCATGAGACTGTGCATTGACTATAGGGAATTGAATAAGATCACTATCAAGAACAAGTACCCTCTTCCGAGAATAGATGACCTGTTTGATCAGCTTAAGGGAGCCACAGTATTTTCCAAATTGGATTTGAGAACGGGCTACCACCAATTGAAGGTCAGGGCTGAAGACATCCCAAAGACGGCCTTTCGGACAAGGTATGGACACTACGAATTCACAGTGATGCCTTTTGGTCTGACAAACGCGCCAGCAGCCTTTATGGACCTAATGAACAGAGTATGCAAGCCGTTCCTGGATCGGTTCATAGTGGTATTCATTGATGACATCCTTGTCTACTCTCCTAGCAAAGAAGATCACGAAGAGCATCTCCGCCTCACTCTACAAACTTTAAGGGAGAAAGAACTCTATGTCAAGTTCAAGAAATGCAAATTCTGGCTAAACAATGTGTCCTTTTTAGGGCATGTGATATCGGAAGCAGGAGTATCAGTGGATCCAAAAAAAGTGGAGTCAATTCTAGATTGGCCGAAACCGAGAAACGCCACAGACATTAGAAGTTTTCTTGGATTGGCAGGCTATTACAGGAAATTCGTTGAAGGATTCTCTTCCATAGCCGTACCATTAACAAGGCTTACTCAAAAGAATTCTAAATTCATTTGGGATGACAACTGCGAGAAAAGTTTTCAGACATTGAAAGAAAAGCTCGCGTCTACACCAGTGTTAGTCTTGCCCACTGAAGATAAGGATTTCACCATCTACAGTGACGCATCGAAGGAAGGGTTGGGATGTGTACTCATGCAAGAAGGAAGAGTGATTGCCTATGCATCAAGGCAGTTGAAGCCGCATGAACGAAATTATCCCACTCACGACCTCGAACTAGCAGCAGTCGTCTTTGCTTTGAAGATATGGAGACATTATCTCTATGGCTCCAAGTGCAAAATCTTCACGGACCACCAGAGCCTCAAATACTTGTTCACCCAAAAGGAATTAAATATGAGGCAAAGACGATGGATTGAGCTGTTGAAGGATTACGACTTGACTATAAGCTACCATCCAGGTAAGGCAAACAAATTAGCTGATGCTTTGAGTCGGAGGAATATGAGTAAGGTTACCTTAGTTGCAATCTCCGCTCAACCATGTCTGCGAGAAATCGTCAAGTTGAACCAGGATCGAGACCCAGTTCTAGTAAAACTTAAGGAACAAGCTAAGGAAGCAAATTCTCAAGATACTCAGATCGACGACAAAGGAGTCCTTTGGATGAAAGGACGATTGTGCGTACCAGACATAGATAACCTTCGACATGAAGTAATGTCAGAAGCACATAAGTCGAAATTTTCAGTCCATCCTGGCAGTACCAAGATGTACAGAGACCTAAAGAAGAATTTCTGGTGGGGTGGAATGAAAAAGGATGTTGCGATATTTGTTTCCAAATGTCTTGTGTGCCAACAGGTCAAAGCAGAGCACCAAAGACCTGGAGGACTTCTTCAATCTCTAGAAATTTCAGAATGGAAATGGGAACATATCTCCATGGACTTTGTGGTTGGGTTACCAAAGTCTAGAAAAAGCCATGATGGCATCTGGGTAATCGTAGATAGACTCACAAAATCTGCGCATTTCTTACCAGTCCGCATGAACTATAATTTGGACAAGCTAGCCACATTGTACATGAATAACATCGTACGATTACATGGGGTCCCAGCCAGCATCTTGTCAGACAGAGACCCGAGGTTTGTATCTAGTTTTTGGAAGAGTTTTCAACAAGTCATGGGAACTAAGATCACCCTCAGTACGGCCTACCACCCTCAGACCGATGGTCAAACAGAGAGGACAATTCAAACTTTAGAAGACATGCTGAGAGCATGTGCCCTAGACTTTAGCGGTAATTGGAGTGAACATTTGCCTTTGATTGAGTTTGCTTACAATAACAGTTTTCACAGCAGCATCGGAATGGCGCCGTATGAAGCTCTGTATGGGCGAAAATGTCGGTCACCACTATATTGGGATGAAGTAGGAGAAAAGGCCATCACTGGACCCGAATTGATCCAAGAAACAGTGGATAAAATCGCTATAATCAAGGAGAGACTTAAAGTGGCACAAGACCGACAGAAAAGTTGGGCTGATTTGAAAAGAAGACCAGTGGAATTCATAGCAGGAGATAAAGCATACTTGAAAGTATCACCAATGAAAGGTGTGGTTCGATTCAACAAACCCGGGAAACTGAACCCTAGATATGTTGGACCTTTCGAAATTCTAGGGAAAGTGGGGACACTTGCATACAGATTGGCACTCCCACCGAGTATGTCTAGAATCCATAATGTTTTCCATGTGTCACAACTAAGAAGATATGTTTCGGATCCAAGCCACATCCTCGAAGCTGAACCACTCTTAATCGAGGGAGACTTGAATGAAGGCCTTACTTATAAGGAAGTCCCGATCAGAATTGTGGATGCCAAAGACCAAGTGCTAAGACGACGAACGATTCCATACGTCAAAGTACAATGGTCCAATCACACCGAAAGAGAAGCCACTTGGGAACTCGAAGAGAAAATGAGAAACCATTACCCTTACCTTTTCGAAGGACAAGGTAATCCAAGTTTCGAGGACGAAACTTACATTAAGGAGGGGAAAATGTGAAGACCATGCACTATGGAAGTGCACCAATTGTGGAGGAACTCATACAACCAAAATCACTCCATTTCAGCATAAATCTCGAGTGAGCACCTTGAACCAAAAAGTGGCCACATTCATCCGGGAGAGGTTAGTGCAATCACCATTGATTAAGCCATCAGCATCATTCGTGGAGCCATCAACGCAGCGTCATTCGTGGAGCAACTTCAGAGCTTACCTTGTAGAAGATTATTCGTGCCTATAAAAAGGAAGGTTCCTCATTCGAAACTTGCACACCCAAATTCTCGAAATCCTCTCTAGCAGCACCGTATTCTCGAAGCTCTTCGCCCTCTAGTAACAAAGCTCTGCCGCAATCTCACCGTTCACGTTTACGTTTCCTTGAGCAGTCAGAATACTATAAGTGGGTTTTTGCTACTACTTCAATTGGCATAATATATTTCGAAAATAGCTATGACCTTGAAAATTATATCGGCATGATATATTCGTTCTGCTTCGTATGTAACCCTTTTTGGAATTTCCGTTTACTGAAAGCATGTTGAGTATTTGTAAAAGCACTGTAATGATTCGATTTAGAAATGGTAAAGGAAATTCCGAACTTTGAAATCTTTGTTTAGGCCTTGATAAGGTGGGTTATAATAACCGTTCCTTTGGCCTCCCCCCTTAGAGGAGTAACATATAGGGGACTGATCAGTTAAAAACCATAGAAAATGAGATGATTTCAGTGTTGTATCCGTTTTTTTTGTATCTGATTCGACATGCTAAATATTGAAATTGTGATAATTCGTGTATATGTATAACCTCGATATTTCTCATGCACGATTGGCGCACCCCCCCCCCCCCCCCCCCCCCATTTACTGAGTATTTTCCCCAAAATACTCACCCCTTACTTTCCCACCCAGATAAGAATGAGAATCAAATTGAGGATGAGGAGCAAGAATACTTTTGGGGATGGTGAAGAAGCAGTCTAATTCGTGATCGATTGATTATTCAGCCTTATGATTTCAGTATTACGTATTTACGATTCCGCATGTTTCTATTTCTTTCTGAGTTGTAAAGACGTTGAACTTTTGGGAAATTTATGATAATAAACTGGTTTGGTATATGCTGTACTACGAGGCTAGTTGTTTTGCAATTATGTGATTGCGAGATAACGCCGGTGTCGACTAACCCCGGTCTCGGGGCGTGACAACTAGGCAAAAAGATCATGAGCTGAGGATCTGCACATTTGAAAAGCAAAGAATGTTAGTAAGACGCCAAAAGGGTTTCGATATAACAACACCGATGTTCAAGTCAGACGATTATTCATGCAAAAGAAATGAGAGTATGGAGTATATAGTAAGTGCTTTTGATAAATATTAAGTGAATGTCCTAAATGATTGAGCAAATTTGAGTATTTATAAGAAAAAAGTAATGATGACATTGTTTTCAGTGTCTGGAAACTCCTCGTGATCAAATGGATGCCCATGCCCTGTCCACACTTTCATCAGTACTAACAACACATACTATCTTCAGTCTTGTTGCATCACCCTTATGTGCTATGACTGACATATTAATAATTTTGAGGCATGGTGATCCATACCTGTGGACCTGGGATCAAGGCATGTCCCGAAATGCTTGGACAATGGTCATGATGTAAGACACAAATAGGGTCTCTGATCCATTATGATAGTCTTCTTATACCGTTCGGGCTAAGCTGGGAACCTGCGTTTGTTTGAGCATGTGCTGGTCTAATCAACTTTCCTAGTTGCTACATACCCTAGTGATTGTTTATATAAGAGCACTTTCTTTGCCCGACTGTCTTCCTCTCGGTAGCCCTAGGCTCCCGATCACTCTGTCCGAATCCGAAAAAAGATCTGGATTCTCTCTGGGACATCAATATAGGAATTTTTTCATTTATTGTCTTCACACTTCTTTTTTCCATACTAATTCCATTTCACAAGTAAAAGTTTCAAAACTCATAATCTATAATAAGTGACTTCTCCGTCGCACCATGCCAATCTGAAACAAAGGAGGAATATGTATTTTTAAAGTTAACATATGTGTGAGTGTTGTAGCCAGGGGTATTCATCAAATGGACTTAAAACTGAAAAACCAATTTGGATCATAAATTTTGGTTTATTTTAAATGATTTTTTGACCGGTTAGATTTTAAGTTTCGATTTAATGGTTCTGTTTCCGATTTTTAAAATTAAAAACCATAAAAACCGAACTGAGTGTTCTACATATAATAATTGCTAAAATAATTCAATTCGATAATGCATCCTTCCATTTATTTTCCTTATAGGAGTAGATTGATTGTTGTTAGAATTGATCGTCTGCATAAGATTTGAATTAGTCACAATAATGACAACAACAATCATAAAACCAATTTTCATACTTATTTAGAATTAAAAAAATTATACTAAAATATTAAATATTTTTTTTTTTCAAAAACTATTTGTGACAAACAATGTTTGTTCTTTGTTTATACTGAGATGTTTTCAACTCTTGACGATCTAATGATTGAACCAGTGACCATCAGTAGTTGTATTGTACTACGTGAATGATGTGATTAACACCATTTGTAATGTTAGTGTAATATTGTTGTACATAGATTGTGTCTTAGACCATGTATCCTTAGCCATAGATTATTCCTTAGACTACCTAATTAGGTGTATTACCCATTGATTATCCTTTTTCCTATTTTAGATAGGTTGATGCATATATATAGATGTATATCTTATTGAATGTGAATATGAATTTCTTCTCAGCTAACATGTACAGTTAAGCATGTTTTATTTGAAGACTCTTATGGTTGATTATTATTTTTCCATATTGATTGAAATCGGAAGTTTAAAATATTTCATAAAGACTTACAATAAACTCTTATATCAATTTGGGTTAACCATTTTTGTAAAATAATACGGATATGAAGTAGTTTCTATAGGAATCTATTATGCAGTCGATCCTGGAGCATGACATAATGATATAAGAGACAATCGCCAGTAAGAACACTGGGAAAAAGTGTCATGTAGGACAAAAGGTTATGTGGGTAGGGGCCATATCTTGAATCTACTGGGCAAATTATTACATCACAAGAGTCATCTCTTAAATTTGTAAGAGTCATCTTTAGATTTCTGGCTCTGGTGGATCGAGACAGGCCGTGACTAATACGTTGCGTTCTGAAAGAGATCTGATTGTTTGATACATTTGTCTCATGTTGATAGAAAAATGAAAGTTTAAAATTAACTTGAGGTAACTGTTTTGAAAAACGAAAATAATATATAAATTAATTTCTTCTGAGACCTATTGCCCGAGGAATGACCATACCATTGCTAAACGAGAATTCCTAAATTTTATCGTGGGTGAAGTGTAGTATGTTTCACTTGTCCGAATTGCATCAAGATGGGAAATATATGAACATAAAAAGAAGGGTAAATGGCAGAAAACATACTTTATTATTTCTCTCTCCTTGAATTTGATATCAAGCTCGATGCTTGAGCCTTCTGGACGAAGATGAGAATTATCTATTAGAAAAATATTAGAAATGATTCATATGGAGTATTTCAAGACTTGGAAATTGAATTATTACGACTAATAAAATATACTATATCTATATTATTATTAAATATGACGACATAATAATAACTATATAAGGATGACACCAGTTTTTTTTTTTCTAATTTTATTTTTACATGATACTAATATTACACTTATGTTTTGTTTTTTTTTTAAATTTCAACACACACTTTTATTTATTTATTTTTTCAACCATTTAAATATCAAATTAGTCCCTCTTTATTTTGTCAAATTTTACTTTAGTCCATCAATAATGATAAAATAAATTATACACACGCATCACGTGTGCAGAGTAACTAGTATATATTACGACTAAGGGGTCAGGATGAGTAAAAACATTTCCTTCAAATTATTATTTTAAATATATATATATACATATTTCAACTATTTTATAATTACTGGCAAAAACTTGTATGAAATGGTCTCACGGGTCGTATTTTGTGAGACAGATCTCTTATTTGGATCATCAATGAAAAATATTACTTTTTATGCTAAGAGTATTACTTTTTAATGTGAATATCGGTAAATTATTATTTTTTATGCTAAGAATATTATTTTATAGTGAATATCGGTAAGATTGTTCCGTCTCACAAATAAATATTCTGAGACGGTCTCACAAAAGACCTACTCATAATTATTCTATGTGAAGCACAACTATTGTAAGTTGATTTTAATTTTACACAGTAACTTTGTAATAAGTAAAAGATACTAATTTGTTATAATTATAAACAAATTGGTTTAATTTGGAATGTATGTAATTAATATACAAATAACGCAATTTTTAGATCTAATTGGATACCTAATTAACAAAATACACTTGAAATAATGCTCATGTGAATTGGGCCTACGGAATGCAGTTCGGAAATATAAAATCCCATTAAAACTTAATGGATATTAGAGCTTGGGCCGCAGTACTGGACACAGTCTTAATCTCAAATACATATTTTGAAGCTGAATTTGCTAAAAAAAATTCAAATTAAAAAATACTTGCGCAAGTTAGGAGAGATTTAGCGGACCACGAGTCATGTTCACGAAATTAGGAAATAAAGTAATACAAATTACGAAAGCAAATAGAAATAAAATCACATTGTTTATTATACTAAGAAATATTATTTAAGAAATAAAAGAAAATGAAAAAAAAATACTTCTAATCAGTCATTTTGATTTTGATATTCGACTATTTTAGAAGAATTGTTGAAGTAAACGATATCAAAATCGATCAAAACAATGTAATCAATGAAAGATTACAACCCATCAAAACTTGGTGGAAAAGATGCGCCAAACGAATATAAAAAAGTTCTCTCTCACTCTTCTGAACCTTGGAAGAAAATGATGGAGTCTGAATTCTTTGGAGAAGAAAACCATTTCCATCGTCTTCTAACGGAGATAACCATCTCCGTTTTATGGTTATGCATTTGTTGTTCGGTCTCCAAGCATCTTGCCGCACTTGTTTTCTTTGCGAATTCCATCTACCATTCACCCATTCGATGGGGCTCCTGTTTGGCCACCAAGAATCATAGAATTTCTGATAAAACTTCACTGCCTTAAATATGTTATGACTATTCCATTTTCATTGGGTAAATCCCAAGTGTGGATGAATCGTCAGAGTTCTTCATCTTTAGTTAGGTGGAAATCTGTATCATCTAGCTAGCTTAATTCTTGTTTTCGCCAAGAACTGCGTAGCATCATCTGATGATGATAGTATATGCATATTGAAGTCTTTTTTTTCCTACGGTTCCATTTCACCTGTGAAGGGAAATATTATTTCTAATTTAATTGATTTAGTTTCTTATCTTAAATAATTTCTCTAATATTATCTTTCCTTGTTGATTTGATTGTGTAATAAGATAAGTATGATAGTGTTATCATGATATGGATAATGTTTAAAAGAGGAGTTTATTTACTAATCAAATTTTAATCTTCCTTATCTTATTGATTTGATAGTTAAATTCAAAGAATAAAAGGAGAAAGATTAGTCAGACTTCCGCTCTCTCGATTACATATACATACACGCACTTGTGCACGTAGAGGAATCATCAGAGAAATAAATTCACGAAGCCGTTGCTGATTTGAAAAGTAGTGATCGTCGTGTTGCTCTTTATGTTGCAAGCATCTACAGACAACATCCGTAACGATGTTGGCTGAAGATCGTGTTTAGTTGTTCGTGCTTTTCGGGATCACGTTTTGCTTTCTTAATTATGTTTTATTATTGTTGGTTGTTTTAGAAAACATTTATTTTCTCAAAGTGTTGAGAAAATTGGTTTTCGTCTAAATCACTAGTGATAGATTTTTGTAAACGTTTTGGTTTTCTAGTGATTAATTTTTGCCCTGAGGCACCGCACAACTCTTTATACTTGTACAAATTTAATCGTGCTCATCTATTTATTTAAAGTGAATTTGTGTTACAAATCTTAATATTCCGCTGCATGTTATCTTACATGTTGTAACATTTGACACAACACTTAATTCTGATAAAACACAAATTTACATTTTAGACTAATACTGTTATATAAACTTCGATCTGTCGAACAATATTCCTTACAACTTGCATTATGTCGGGTTGGGATTTTGTTATGTAAAAGAGCTTCTTGCTATTCTTCCAAACGTAAAGAATGTTTCGGTTGTAGACTCTATGAACCAGGGGCGTATTGTTTTGGAAGAAAAAGGCATTGCTAGCCCGAAAAAGGAGAATTCATTGAAGGGCCTCGATGAATGCTATGTAAAGTGGTGGAGAAGATCCCAAGTGAAGTTACCATTTTCTAAATGTGAAATGAAGGATGTGTTCCTTTTGTCAATCAGAAAAACTGAAGCCGGTGATTCTTTCATGGCGAAGAATTTTTTCGAAGAGAAAGAATACCGCGAACTCACCATGACATTGATGAAGGAAGAAGCCATTTTTGAATCCACCATTTCATTTCCCATGCAAGCCAATTTTGTACATACTTTAATCTCTGCATTTGTGGGTTTCATGCAGCAAAGGTTCGTAAAAAGTCCAATGAGTTTGGATTTTTATGATCTGAATACATTGTTTTCCATAAAAAAAAATGGGTTAGATTATTAGGTTATGGAGAAGGCAAAACTCGATTGTGATTTATATGTATGACTAGTTAATAATTGTATAATTTATTGTCTAATCGATTAGTGAGTTTTTCGATGAATTAAGAAGGTGACACCGATGAGAAAAAAATTAGATAGAAGGTGAATGGTTGCGCATATCTTATATTTTTAACAATATAATTATCCATTATCATTTATTTTTTTCATATAAAAAAATTCATGCTCTAAATTAATTTAGCTACGGATGCAAATTCCTTGTTTTGCCCATGGCCGATAGGTTCTCCCGCGAATTCATTCTGAAGTTAAAGGCTCAACTTCTTTTGTTCGCATGAGGTGAAAGTTATTAGGTTTCCAATTAGATTTGCAAGTTAAAATGAATTGTGTTATTTGTATACTAGTTGAAGCTATATGTTAGAAAATTTTGATCAGAGAGCTAAGAAAGAATATGCATTTGTTTATGGCAAATTAGTTTTTGAAAATCTTTTACAAAAAATTATTTCATATCTTATTAATGTAGAATTAAAAGTAACTCATAATTATGAAATGAAGATCGAAATGGAAGATGAAATATTTCTATTAGATATATCTCAATTTTCTATGTTGTGTATTTTGCAAAACTGAGCCGACATTGATACTTTTAGCTGTTAAAATTTTTTCTTGAACGGTTAGACTGACCGCTAAAAAAATATTAAGTGCGGAAACTGTCCGACTAGATTAGTGATATTGTATATATATTTAATGCAAGCGATTAATTAACTTAGCGGATAGCATTATAGACAAACAAATAAAGTTAAATGTGCAACTTAAGGAGACGATGTTTTATGGATGTTTAAAGATAACAATTGCTACGTCACACTTTATTCCATTGGGAATGAATGAATCTACTAAAAGACTTCGATTAATACAACAATTGTACAAACCTACTTTGATTAGGGCTTATCATTTTCTAAATCGAAACTTGTAATGATAACTTAACAATAACTTTTGGTTGTTTAAGAATACTTGGTTCATGAGACAACAACTTTCCAATTGGCAGCTTTGAACGGCTAAAGTTGGTAAGTAACACAAGTTTATCCTTAAATGATATGATGTAGAATATATGTGTGCGCTAGAGAGCGGCTTGATATTTGAATGAGTAAGAGTACTCAAAATCTTTCGTACTTTAGATTGGAAAATACTTTAAACTTCTCTTCTTTGATGTTATAAGTGTGCATATTTATAGCCAAAGTCTTCCAACAATCAAAACTTTTCAACGATTATTTTTAGTAACTCTCTACTGTTAGGTAAGATGAAGTATGAGAGCTGCATTTTATTTGTCAAATATGGTTGGTGGTATCAAATATTGTCACGCCCCGGGACAGGGGTTGGTTGATACCGGCGTTGCTCTCAAATTCACATTCGAAAACAACGAGACTCAGAAGTACGAAATTCAGAAACCAGTCTTTTATTCATAAATACTGAATCTTCCAATGTCTGATACAAACTCGAATAATTAATGTTTAACAGCGGAAATGTAAAACAAACCAGACATTACAATGTCTTACAGACGCAGCGGAAAACAACATAAATAAAACTGAGAATTAACAATCTTTTTCACCAGCCCCTGAACTGGATCTGCTCCTCTTCTTCAGCCTTTCTTCATCGTTCTTATCTGAGATGTTTTTGTGGGTGAGTGATATGGTTGTCAGTCAGTAAGCGGGGGCGGGAATAACTCCCAGTTTCCGAAATCATTTTCATACAAAACAGTAATACGAAAATATACAGAAATTCTTATTTTCATAACAAAAATCAGTGTTCAGTGTTCAGAAATCAGTAATCAGTATTCAGTAATCGGAAATCAGAAGTTTATCAAATAAGCATTGAGCACGTTCGTGAATTTCATGGCTAAACTGATATCAGTCCCCTATATGTTCTCTCTTCTAAGGGGTGAGGCCAGTAATCAGTAATCAGTAATGTTCAGAATATATATTCCTACCATTAGTTCACTAAGTTTCAGTGCTTCAAAATCAGATATCAAAAATCAAGAGTACTTTGCTTTAAATCAGAAATCATTAAACGGGTTTCAAGATATTTATACATAAGACCACTTACAATAATTTGCTACAAGTGTTTCGGTTGAAGTCTGAAATCTGCTTCTTCTTGCTACTGGTTTCTGCTGCTCGAAAATCAGCACTCTCTTAGCTCGAAAATTCAAGTGAAAATATCAAGATTTGTATAACCCATTTCAGAGGTTTGAGAGTGTTATATTTAGGCAAAATTCTGACTGTTAGCCTCCCAATTAATGGCTATAATCTGCCATTAATCTTTATTCCGTGTTAAATGTTTCAGTTACAAGTCATGGCTGAATTGGTAACTGTCTGCTGGAATTTCGTGCTGCTGCTGCTGCTGGATTCTAATCTACTGGAAAAGTAACAGCTTCTGAAATATTAGCTTCTGCTGAAATTAGCTAGCTGCTACTGCTGGAATTTCAGGTTCTCACAAATATGACATGCAACTTTGACCAAAGAAAAATGAATGAAATATGACAACTGTATTTCTTTTTTCAAAGATGTTGGTGGATCATCCAGTCGGAAGCTTTTCAAAGTATTCCAAAGTTGAGAGATCAAAACAAAAGAAAAGTATGTTTCTTGAATGTTGAGAGGCTTTCTTGTGTGAGTTATAAAAAATATTTTTTCGTTTAAATTCTGGGTTGAGTTTTGAGAGATCGAGTGTTTATTATACACTTATAATATTTCTCCATATAATAAAGATTTGCATTAGCTCCATTGATTAGGTGAATCACGTAAATCTTTATGTTCTTGTTCATTATTTTATTCCACATTTTTTATATTATATTACTGTCAAAATCTCATTCATTCAGTGAATTCCACAACATCTTGTATCAGATAATTGTTGTAAAATTTCTTAGAACTCTGAGTATAATATGTGGTTGCTGTTTTGTCTGATCTTCCACATTAGAAAATATTTTTTGAGATTTTTTGCTAAGCCTAAGAGAATCGATGGTCGGAGATGATGGATCGGGGCCTGAAATCAACAAGCTCGAAGGAACAGGTTTTTCATTATGGTGGTTACAGATTAAAGATTATCGAATGGAAAGATTATGCATCAATCTCTATCAAGAAAAAATACATAAAAGACGGAGACTGATGAATGAGAGCTCTTTGACCGACATGTGTTAAGTGTATTATGGCCGACATTAACGAAAAACATGACACATAACGTGGTAGAGGCACAAACCACTGAGGAGATGATATTCATTTTATCGAACATATACAAGAAACCATCAGCAAATAACATAGGTGCATCATATAAAAGAATTATTCAACTTGAAGATGAGAGAAAGTGATTTGGTGTTTAAAAACATCAACAAGATAAAAAATTTTGATGAAAAGATTCGTGCATTTATTCTATTGGTGTCTTTACCAAATGTTTGGAAACCGATGCAGGCAGCTGATAACAATTCTGTTGGCAAAAAAAAAGCTACAATTCAATGATGTCATAGATCAAATTTCTTGCTGAAAAAGTTTGCAGAATGGATTCCCGTGAAGGGACATCATCAAGATATAAACTAAATCTCGAGAATAAAGGCAGATGTAGGAGTGGCAAAAATAATTCTAAACGATGGTGTAGTATATCAGCAACCAAGTCGTTCCTGGCTCTCACCAGAATACTCTCTGGTAAAAGGAGATATAAAGGGGATGGACTCAAGCAAGGGAAAGATAGATTGATTCAACACAGAAAACAGGAAAGTGATATGCCATTCACAATAAGGCATGAGAGTTTTTCTTTGTAAATCATAAGAGAGAAAGACTGTGGAGTGAATGGTGATATTACATTCGTGTTGTTCATCTTGTATACTGATTGATTAATATAGTGGAATCACCTCCCGTGGATGTAGATCTTTACGATCGAACCACGTAAATCTTGTGTATCGTTTTTCGTTCTTATCTTTGTTAATTCGAAGCATATAGTTCTTGATTCAAATTGCATTCATTCGAGAAGCCAATAACAGAAGCAGATTAAGGTTTGAGATTCGAGAACACAAGAATCATAACAACTGGTATCAGAGCCAGGTTCTTGGCTGTCAAGGATCGCTCATATGGGCTCCAAGATTGATGTTGATCGGTTCGATGGCACAGGCGATTTCTCCCTGTGGCGAAGAAGAATGCACGCTGTTCTTGTTCAACAGAAAGTCGCGAAGGCACTTGGCGGTGAGAAGGTTCTACCAGAAAATCTCACCGCTGAACAAAAGCTGGATATCATGGAAACATCATTCAGTACCCTTACACTCCATCTGAGTGACAAAGTGTTACGGGAAGTTGCCTCGGAAAGGACAGCCGCTGGAATCTGGGCAAAACTTGAATCTCTATACATGACAAAATCATTGCAAGATAGGATATACCTTAAAGGTAAATTTTTCGCATTCAAGATGAATGATTCGAAATCAATTTGTGAAAATCTTGATGAATATAATAAGCTAATTCTTGATCTGGAAAATATTGGAATCGAAATAAAGGAAGAAGATAAGTCTATCGTTCTGTTAAATGCTCTTCCAAGTTCTTATGCTGTGTTAGTGGATACAATGAAATATGCAAAAGAGGACATAGTATTTGAAGAAATACTCAAAGTCCTGAAAGCAAAAGAATCACAAAAACTAGCAGAGAAAGAATTCAAAGATATCGGAGACAGCTTGTACACAAAAGGAAAATTCGAAAAGAGGGTGAATAACAGCAAAAGGAAGTCCAAATTCAATCCCAAGTACAAGAAACTAAAATGCTTCATCTGTCACAAACAAGGATATTTCAAGAAAGACTGCCCAGACCGATTTAAAGTGGATGGCAAGAGAAATGAACATGGAGAAGCATCAATTGCTCAAGATGGCTATGAAAGCGCAGAAGTTCTGTGCGTAGGCAATAGCCAAACAGGTCAAGAGTGGATCTTAGACAGTGGGTGTTCTTTCCATATGTCACCAAACAGAAATTGGTTTGAGACCTTTGAAGAAATAAATGGTGGTCAAGTAATACTTGGAAACAATAAGGCATGTCAAGTTCAGGGCATTGGTACAATAAGTCTTGTCATGCACGATGAAACTGAACTTACACTAAAAGGAGTAAGATATGTTCCCGAGTTGAAGAGAAATTTGATCTCACTAGGAAGCCTTGATCAGCTTGGATATACATTCAAGGCACAAGATGGAAAAATGACTGTATACAAAGGCTCACTTACAGTCATGAAGGGTGTCAGATCAAATGGTCTATACATCCTCCATGGACAGACACACATTGGAGCAGCCAGTCCTGATGAACAAAGACAAGACAACCCAATGGTGTGGCACAGACGACTAGCCCATATAAGTGATAAAGGATTACAAGAACTCCAGAAACAGGGACTTCTTGGCAATAGATCACTAAACAAGCTTGAGTTTTGTGAGGATTGTATAAAAGGGAAATCTACTAGAGTGAGCTTCAACAAAGGAACACATGTATCCTCTGCTCCTTTGGATTATGTACATTCTGATCTCTGGGGACCATCAAGGGTCCTGTCAAATGGAGGGGGAAGATACTTCATGTCCATAATTGATGATTACTCACGGCGACTATGGCTTTATATCCTGAAAAATAAAAATGAAGCACTGGAAAGATTTAAACAGTGGTTGGCCCTGGTTGAAAACCAGACAAATAAAAGGCTGAAGAAACTCAGAACAGCTAACGGGTTAGAGTTCTGCTCAAAAGAATTCAATGACTTTTGCAAGCACAAAGGGATATCAAGGCATTTCACTGTCCCCTACACCCCTCAGCAAAATGGGCTGGCAGAGAGAATGAATATAACCATCCTTGAGAGGGTAAGATGCATATTGGCACACTCAGGAGTTCCAAAGAGTTTCTGGGCTGAAGCAGCAACCACGGTGTGTTATCTGATCAATAAGTCACCCTCGGTTCCATTAGGATTTTTAACACCCATGGAAAAATGGTCTCATGAACCTCCACTTTTGAATGAGCTAAGAGTGTTTGGTTGTGCTGCATATGCACATGTAAAGCAAGGGAAGCTAGAATCAAGGGCAATCAAATGCATATTTCTAGGATATCCTGAAGGTGTCAAAGGCTACAAGCTTTGGTCTTTACAACCAGGAAGCCAAAGGATCATAATCAGCCGTGATGTTACCTTCAAAGAAGACAATTTCCCTTACAAAGATGCAACTCAAACTGAGGTGTCCTTATTAAGGCAAGACTACCCAAATGATACAAAGTTTGAGGTGGAGCTATCTGATAATACTCAACTGACTTCATTAAAGGACACATCTGTTGACACTGAATTCGAAGGATCTTTAAGTGACACAGATAACCTGGACCACTATCAGTTGGCAAGAGACAGAAGAAGGAGGGTCATTAAACCACCTAAGAGGTTAGGACATGCAGATCTTGTCTCCTACGCATTCTCTGTTGCATCACAGATAGGTGATGATGACCCAGTAAACTTAAAAGAAGCCATGGGTTCGGATGAAAAAGAAAATTGGTACCTAGCTATGAAGCAGGAGATGGACTCTTTGAAGAAGAACCATACCTGGGAATTGGTTGCAAAACCTGACAACCAGAGGATAGTTGGATGCAAATGGATATTCAAAAGAAAAGAGGGTATACTTGGAGTTGAAAAACCAAGGTATAAGGCTAGACTGGTTGCCAAGGGCTTCTCCCAGGTAGAAGGAATAGATTTTCAAGAAGTTTTTTCACCTGTGGTTAAACACAGATCGATAAGGACTATTCTGTCTTTAGCAGCAAAGGAAGACATGGAGCTTGAACAATTAGATGTGACTACAGCCTTCCTACACGATGAAATTGAGGAACAGATATTCATGAAACAACCACCTATGTTTGAAGTTGAAAGGGAACCCCAACTTGTATGTCTGTTAAAGAAATCACTCTATGGTCTTAAGCAAGCACCAAGGCAGTGGTATAAACGATTCGATGAATTCATGATAAGCCACAATTTCTCCAGGAACAATCATGACTGGTGTGTATACCACAAGGTGTTAAAATCAGGAAGTACAATGTTCCCACTGCTCTATGTGGACGACATGATAATTGCCTGCTCTGACATGGAGGAAATCCTAGCACTAAAGGCAGATCTAAGCAGCGAATTTGAGATGAAAAATCTTGGACAAGCCAAAAGGGTACTTGGCATGGAAATCAAAAGAGATAGACCGTCGAAGAAATTGGTCTTAATGCAACAAGGATATGTGTTAAAGGTGCTAAATAGATTTGACATGCTAAATGCCAAACCAGTGACAGGTCCAATGGCACAACACTTTAAGCTATCAATACTCCAAGCACCAAACTCAGAAGAGGATAGAAAATACATGGAAAGAGTCCCATATGCCAGTGCAGTAGGCAGCTTGATGTACCTAATGGTTTGCACTCGGCCTGACCTTGCGTATGCAGTAAGTTTGGTGAGTAGATTTATGGCAAATCCTGGCAAAGAACACTGGAAATCAGTCAGGATCTTAAGGTATCTTAAAGGAACAACAGACACTGGTTTAATCTTCAAAAACTCAAGAGAGAAAGAAAACTTAATAGAAGGGTATGTGGACTCAGATTATGCTGGGAGCATTGATACTCGGAAATCTTTAACAGGCTACATATTCACCATCAATGGCACAGCAGTAAGCTGGAAAGCTAATCTACAGACAGTAGTAGCTCTATCAACTACAGAAGCTGAATATGTGGCAGTGACTGAAGCATTTAAAGAAGCAAAGTGGATGAAAGGTTTCATGGAAGAACTTGGATACAAGCAAAAGACTGTGACAGTATTCTGTGACAACCAAAGTGCCATACACCTCTCAAAGCATCAAGTATTTCACGAGAGAACAAAACATATAGATGTAAGGCTACATTTTGTGCGAAGTGTGATCGAGGCTGGAGATGTTCAAGTTCTCAAGATTAGCACAAATGACAATCCGGCTGATATGTGTACCAAGGTTATAGGGACTGATAAATTTGAAAAATGCAAAGATCTGGTTAATACAACCAGATGCAGGCTGCCTTAAGGCATTAAGGCAGGTGGAGGTGTGTTCACTAAATCACTTAGTTGCAGATAAGGTGGAGAATTGTAGTATATCAGCAACCAAGTCGTTCCTGGAAACGGTTGAGAAATCGGTTATAAACAACTACCAGTAGTTGGATAAGGAAGAAGGTTGAAGGCTTGTTCTTGGCTCTCACCAGAATACTCTCTGGTAAAAGGAGATATAAAAGGGATGGACTCAAGCAAGGAAAGATAGATTGATTCAACACAGAAAACAGAAAAGTGATATGCCATTCACAATAAGGCATGAGAGTTTTTCTTTGTAAATCATAAGAGAGAAAGACTGTGGAGTGAATGGTGATATTACATTCGTGTTGTTCATCTTGTATACTGATTGATTAATATAGTGGAATCACCTCCCGTGGATGTAGATCTTTACGATCGAACCACGTAAATCTTGCGTATCGTTTTTCGTTCTTATCTTTGTTAATTCGAAGCATATAGTTCTTGATTCAAATTGCATTCATTCGAGAAGCCAATAACAGAAGCAGATTAAGGTTTGAGATTCGAGAACACAAGAATCATAACAGATGGAGCCCAGATCCAAGTCGGTAAATGGAAACAAAAAAAACATTTGAAAAGAATATATTTGAAGTGCTGGGGCTGTGGTGAGACTGGTTACATAAAAAAAATTCAAATCAACAAGGAACAATGTTTACGTTGTTATTGAAGAGGTACATGATGCTTTGTTGATATCTATGAAAGTCTGGTTGATTCTTGGATTATGGACTCAGGAGAGTTTCATTTCATACCACTGGTAATCATGATGTATTCAATAATTACATTGCTAGCGATTACAGAAAAGTTTACTTTACAGATGGAAAACCTTTGGAAATAACTGACATGGGTGATGTTCATTTAAATATGTCAAATGGATCTGTTTGAAAAATCAACAAAATAAGACATGCACAAAAATTTACACGCAATCTGGTTGTTGCTTGAGTAGAGAAAACAAAAGAGCCATGATTGTTGCTTGAGTAAAGAAAACTAGAACACTTTATATAACTTCTGGTTGTAGAGATACATTAGCATTTGTGGATGCTAGAGTTAATTCAAGTCTATGACATTATGTTTGTATCAAATGGGAAGCTACCGAAATTAAAGACTGTTGAACAGAAGCTATGTGAAAGCTATATTGTTGGTATTTTGATGCTTGAAAAGATTTTGGAGTAAGAATCTAGCTGATATGCTAATCATTGACAAACTGAAGTTATGTTCAACTTCAATTGGAGTCTATATATAAATGGGGATATACAAGCTGCTGCATTGATATTGTGAAGACATAATTGAAATCAATGCTTCAAATAAGAGAAATGTTAGGTAAAATAAAGCGTGAAAGGTGCGTTTTATTTATCAAATATGGTTGGTGGAATGAATACATGCAACTTTGACTAGAAAAAATGGATGAAATGTGACGGCCGCATTTTTTTTTCAAAGATGGTTGTTAGATCATTCTCTTTCATTCACACCAGCGGAGAGCTCTATAAATAGAGCTAATTTGCTCAACTGTAAATCATATGATCGGAATCTTTTCAAAGCATTCCAAAGTTGAGAGCAAAATAAAAGAATTTTTTTCTTGAGTGTTGAGAGATTCTCTTGTGTGAGTTAGAAAAAATATTTTCTCATTTGTACTATTTTTGAAATTGTGAGACATTTGAGTGTTTTGTATACACTTATAAAATTTATCCATATAATAAAAATTTGCGGTAGTTTCATGGTCGCAGTTATATTGGATGAACCACATAAATCTTCGTATTCTTGTTTATTTTATTTGCATTTTTTTGTATTATATTACCCCCATGATCTCAATAGCTCAAGTGAATTCCACAACACCGACAACATGATATTGTCATAAAAAATAACAGGTGCAAAATCTATATTTTAACCGTTAGTGTATATAAAAAATATATCATAAATAAAATATAAATGATAAAAAGAGTAAAATTAGTGATGACTTAATACATTTGAATTATGTTTGTGGTCATTTGAGTTCTTCAATTAATTCCATATCTCATGTCGAATTTGGTGTCAATAACATGTGCATAACATATTAACCAATTCTTTCATCTACATAATCTAAACAGTTCACTCCTTCGGTATCTCATTTTAGTGACACCAAATCTCTCAAACTAGTGAAGCTTCACAAATTTTCAAGAAAGTTCATTTAATTTTTTATTTTTTTTTTTGCATAGTCGACTTCATGAATGCTACATATATAAACTAAATCGGGTCTGCATATGGCGATTTTGAAGGTCTAAACTATCAATCAAGGTGCTGCACCAGGTTGGTGAGATTCAACGATCATCTCTGTTTCTGCAGGCATCGTCATATTGTTGTTCTTGGTGGACGTCTTAAATTCACCAAAAAAGTAGGAGATGAATCCCCAAACTGCTAGAAAAAGAGACACGCCTTTCTCTGGTTGGAACTTCTCGTGATAAAAAACGACGGCTAATAACTGCGTTAACGGCAGTAAGACCGTGATGACGATGCCGGATAATAGGGAGGAGGAGTAAAATATAACCCCGACCACGCCCAAGAAGAAACACTGCCAAAGAATGGCGCTGCATATTATTACCACGTAGTATTTTGTTTCCCCTAGTTGGTATTCTTTGGCTTCTCTTGGAATTGCCTGACAAATAAAATATTAATAATATATGGTTTGGGTGAGTTTATTAATTTTTTCACAATTAATGTTTTATCATCGAACATCTATATTTGAATGTACAGATTTACGTCAACACGTGCTTGCATTGTTCAATGTATAACACCGGGTGTTAATGTTGAGTAAGTCTCTTGTAAGACGATCTCACAAATTTTTATATATGAGACATGTCAATCATATCGATATTCACAATAAACGCGTACTTATATCATCTCAAAAAAAATGTAAAAGCTAAGTCCAATTTAATTCTTAATATTGCATAAAAATATTGAATATTTTGTCAAAAATATGTTATATTAAAACAAAAATCAGGGTGATCTAACCTGCAAATCATTGTCGATGACCATGCCGACGGTGCAAAACGCAGTAGCGAAGAAACACATAACCAACTGAACCTCCAGCACCAAAGTGTAGTTCAAAGCCTGTTTAGCCTTCAAATACATCAGCTCCACCAACGGCAGGATGAACCCGTACAGCGCCGCCGCGGACATCGTCATGAAAAACCCCAGAAAGTATTCCTTCTTCTTCTCCCCCTCCGGCCTGTCGCCGCTCGAGTGAAGCCCAAGAACCACAGCTCCGACCGTCAGCAACACGACCGCGTTCACAGAGTACGCAGTGAACTTCTGCTTCACGAGGAGGAAAGCAAAGGTCGCAGTGAATCCCAGGTGCGTGGCGACGATGAGTGCGCAGGTCGAGATGGGGATCTTCGCGACGCCATACGCATACAAGTAGTCGTCGAGGCCGGTGAGTATTCCGATCGCCGCTGATCCGAAGAAGAGGCGGGGTTTCATGAGGAAGAGCTGGGCGTCGACCGCGGCTTTTCGGCGGTGCATGTAGGCAGCGAGGAGGGGGATGAGGATTATCGGGAAGCCGCCGGTTTCGAGCCAGCTGGTGAACCAGATTCTTTTGCCGCCGCGGATGAAGTATAGGCGCATCACTAAAGGGCCGCCGCAGTTTCCGATCGATAGTATTATACAGTTGATGCCTAAGAAGATTTTCTTCATAGCGCCGGTGGTGATCATTCGAACTTCCATTGATTCACTAAGCTTAGTTTTTATCTGAAAACTTTTTTCACTATTTACACGATTGAGTCATTTAATTTCATATTATATTTTAAGTTATTCAAGTTTCATATATTTATATAACATTTCTCTATTGGAATTTCTAGGTTATTTATTTTTGGTATTATTATCGGTTAACTTGTATTTTTTCTTCAATTTTAATCATTTTCACCGAAAGATGGACGTTATTATTTTATAGTATCATGTATATATTCTTGTAGTGGTCTAAGTCCTAAGTCGTGAGAAATTTTGGCTCTCGTTAAGATAATGGGATTTAATTTCTATGGCAATTATTGGAGACATCGTGGCCCCATATTGAAGGTGAGAAGAAGAAAGCCATGCCAAACCCCTTATCAGTAGATTTTTGTAGCATATTAAAATTTTCAAATCCAATATCTTGTGGACGATGATTAAAGTGTGGGAGTGACCATCAAAGATCATTTGAGCTCCGGTGACGACGATGAATAGAATTCCGATTTTCAGTTGGTAATTATTTATACTTATCATAATATTGATCAATCAGAAAATGCTAATCCGTGAATATATAAAGAGTAGGTCTTTTGTGAGACGATCTCACGAATCTTTGTCGGTGAGATGAGTCAACCCTGCCGATATTAACAATATCATAAAAAGTAATATTTTTTTCATGGATGACTCAAATAAGAGATCTGTCTCATAAAATACGACCTGTGAGACCGTCTCACACAAATTTTTGCCATATATAAATCGACACAAACTTTTCATCATCTACTACATACACAAATCTTGTCATTTGGATATACTCCACGAATTAATAGACAAAATTATTTAATTAGAATTTCTAGTACACAAATTCAGATTTTTTTATATTAAATAGAAGAAATAGTAAATCACGGATTTTTAAAATTAAATAACCCGAGAAAATTCTAAACATATCATTAGCCATAATTTAAGATTTGAAGCGTCAAAATAGTAGTCCTTTGTATATTATTAAGAAACGAATTATCAAGAACCATAATTTTAAAAAAAATTAAATTAAATTCTCTCCAATTTAATTTGTTATTTATCTCATCTTTTTCATCGAGTAAAACCCGCAACCACTGCCCTTTCATCTGTGGTGGTGGAGTCACATATATGACCACTTGGTCGGTTCATTTTTAATTTTTTTAATATAATTTTGGATTGATTTGATATCATACGGATAAGTCAATTTAAAAGATTTTCGAGTTTAAAATCTTAGAGCCCGTTTGGTATCAAAAGTTTTTTAATTAAAAAAGTGCTTTTTAAAGTTGGCTTTTAAAAGTGCTTTTTTAAGTAAAAGTTGTGTTAATATTGTGTTTGGATGAATAGATGAAAAACACTTTTTAAATTAATAAATGTGTTTGGATATTTATCATTAAAGTGTTTTTTTTAAGGTCATTAAAAAAGCTAGTGAAAAAAGCTCTAAAATAAGACTTTTAAAAAAGCTCTAATTTCAACTTAAATAAGTGCTTTTTTAAGCACTAGAAGCCCACCCAAACAAGTTAAAAATTAAAAAAAGCACTTTTTTTTAAAAAAAACACTTTTTTAATTGTAGCTTCTTAATCTCCTTAGATTAATAATTTGACTGTAATTGTCATGCGTGTTAACCTTAGAATCACTCCACTAATCTTGTAGATGAACACACACAACAGCATCTAAGTCAAAACAAAAATTTGTGTGAGACGGTCTCACGGGTCGTATTTGTGAGACGAATATCTTATTTAGGTCATCCATGAAAAAGTATTATTTTTTATGCTAAGAATATTACTTTTTACTGT
Source organism: Primulina eburnea (assembly GCF_022965805.1). Lineage (NCBI taxonomy): Eukaryota > Viridiplantae > Streptophyta > Magnoliopsida > Lamiales > Gesneriaceae > Primulina > Primulina eburnea. The sequence goes on from NC_133110.1 coordinate 37,898,566, forward strand.
GAATATCAGTAGGGTTAGACTCATTTCATAAATTAGGATCCGTGAGACGTCTCACGTTACCCGCTCTTTAAGTCAATCCGTTTTTCTCGATTCCCGCTTCCTAACAGAATAACGACTTCGAACTTCACAAGTCCCGTGAACTAATTTAGAAGAAATCCAATCAATCGCAAACCCCATTGCAGAAATTGAGAAGTGGGATTCCAGTTGGATCCATCTCCATTCTTGAAGTTCATAGCATGGATTTCACAAGAAAACTCAGTTTCCTAGTGTTTCTGCTGTGTGTTTTGATCTCTCTCAAGAACCAAAATGCGGAAACTAACAGAAAGGGTTCGTTTCAGAATGCAGATTACTCTCAAGAAGATCCGCCTTCGATTCTCGGGGATATATTGATCGATAGAAAGCTCCAAGAAAATGATATAGACCACCCTCCTAATGAATGGCTCAGGTATGATTACTATAACGAATCTTGCCCGTTCGCTGAGCAGATAATCCGGTCAATTGTTCGAGAGTTGTATGAGCTGCGGCCCGATGTCGCCCCGGCTCTGCTGAGACTTTCCTTTCATGATTGCTTTGTGGAGGTAAGTTTTCCTCTTCTTTCACTTATTGGTATGATTTTGAGATGAAAATTTTGCTGTTTTTCCCCCCGAATTTGGTCTTTTGGGAATTGGGAACATAACTTCTTTCAATTTTCTCCGTGATTCCCATTGTTCTTGTTCTTGAGTCGCATTGGTTTGTTTGCATTCAATCACAATGATATGTTGTGTTACTCGGCACAAATTTTTGTGTAGGGATGCGATGCCTCAGTTTTACTGGATGCTACTGATGTAATGGAGAGTGAAAAGGATTCTCCACCAAATGAATCTTTAAAGGGCTTTGATGTTATAGACATCATCAAGTCGGAGCTCGAAGAATCGTGCCCTGGAGTCGTTTCTTGCGCTGATATTATTGTTTTGGCAGCTAGAGAAAGTGTTCTTCTTGTAAGCCTTCCCCTGTGATTTTAATACTTGTTCGACTATGCGTTCGTAAATATTTGAATCTTTTGTTTTTCTGTCTTACATTTTGGCATTTCAGGCTGGTGGTCCTTTCTACCCTCTGTATACTGGTAGAAAAGACAGCATGGTGTCGTTTTTCGAAGAAGCAACATACGAGCTTCCTAGTCCACAAGATGATCTCTCGAAAACCATTGAATCTTTTGCAACTAGAGGATTTGATGAAAGAGAAACTGTCAGTCTATTAGGTACACTATATTAATTGATCACATCCTTTCCTTATGAATCACAGATTATTTCTTGTTATATAAATCTTGTTTCATCGTACAATGTAGGCGCCCACAGCGCAGGAACAATTCACTGCAAGTTCTTCCACAACCGGCTTTACAACTTCAGTGGAACAGATGGACCCGACCCATCTCTAGATACCGAGTTTCTTGAGCTGCTAAGGTCCACGTGCAATCAAAGTCATGCCATGCCAGCATCATCACCATCACCATCACCGTCGTCTTCGTCTTCTCCTTCTCCTTCATCAGCGTTGCATATTTTAACAAACACCACCTTATTTCAAGATCCGGGGATGAAGATGGATTACGAGGGACCTAGAAAAGGTTTCGGTATATTATACTACCGGAGTCTTCTGCAAGGCAAAGGATTGCTCTTTGTTGATCAGCAGATGACATCTGGTGAAGAAACTGAGACTTGGGTTCGAGCCTATGCGTCGGATGGTACCCTGTTTCAGAGGGATTTCGGCCTTACAATGATCAAGCTTTCTGATCTGGGGGTTCTGACCTCACCAATGGGTCAGGTTCGGCTTAGTTGCCGAAAAGTGAACTAAAATTTTATGTACACAAAATCTTCTGAATTGTTAAGTTGGTTTTCAATGTGATGTTTCATGATTCATTTCATTGAAATTTCCTTTCTATTCTGTACATTACCCTTTGGCTTTCGCTGGCCAATTTATTAATGTCCAAGAATTTCTAATAGAAGCAATGATCTCAGAAAATTTACAGCCAATAAAAGAAAAGAACAATGGAGGACTCACCACAGAACCTCGTTTAAGATGCACTTGTTTTACTAATAAAACAGTAACAACATGGAAGTAAGAAGAAATAGATTCAAATGAACATAAATTCTCTACAGCTTTAGAGGGCCTAGACTCCTCATTGAACTGTGAGCACTGGCTAATCCTCCAAGTTTCCTCTTTGAACTGTGAACGCTGGCTGATCCCAGCTCCCTCATCGAATGGTGGACACTTTTTGACAGGTGGGGAACGATGAATTCTGAATACATATCCATGAAAAACCTGTCCACAAGTTCAAGATAAGCCGGGCATGTAATAAGAGAATAGTAGTGAAAGAATTCTTCCAAATCCGATACATGATCCTCATCATCATTCACATTCATCAAGTCTAAATCGTTCATTTTCTGAGCTAACGTGTGCACGGCCAAGAAACCAGATTCTTCTTGTTTCACTACAGAGTATGTAATTGTCTTCTTCTCTTCTTTTAAGTCCTTGAATCCCTTTTGATCTGCTCCATACATGGAGGTCTTTATACATCTTTGATGCTCATCACCTTTTGTTGGCTCATTAGGAGAAGAAATGGGATCCAGGAGAGGAGTTTCAGGTTGCTTTTGTTGCCTCTGTAATAGCACAGATTTGAGATTCTTGAGTGTTTTTTGCAAGATTTTGCTCGTCATGTAAAGGGTTTGTTTGATTCTTCTTCTAATATGTGCTTCCCTATCTTTAGTGACTAGAAAGCTCCAAATTTAGTTGGGATCATTCTGGTTTAGGAGCTGCAAGTGTTGTTATATGTAATAAAATAAACTGGATTGAGACAAAACAGCAATGAGCAAAGGACAAATTTTATCAGATTTTGATTCATTAGTTTGCTGTCTTTTGACTCATGGAGGGATTATATTTCGATTCCCATGATAAAACAATACAATCTTTTTTAGCAAACAACATAAAAATAATAATATAGCTCACATTTCCTTAACCACTTGACATAATCTAAATATTCTTTTCAAATTTGTCACAAGAAGTGTGGAAAGGCAATAATTTTGAGTCAAACACATCCATAAAATATTTTTTTTTTTTAATTTACAAAAGTTAATGAACTATATCCAATGATTAAGGTAAACTTCAATCCAAGTTTTAAAATTAGGACTGTCATTTAGAGCTTGTGCCATAAAGGAGGGAATTGTTTACATTATGGCAGCATTAATATGGAAGTGATTGGACCCCTACCTATGAGCATGTTAGTTGAAAAGTGGGATAAAGGCAGGACCAAATTAATTGAAACCAAGAAATAAGGTCATAACATCACTATTTGTGTAGCCACTTTCTGACAGTTTAGTGCGTCAAACCCTAAACCCTAATATCATATCCTTCAATATTAAACTAACCGAATCAAGATAAATATGACGAAAATTTAAGGCTCAAATTCGGATCAAATTAGTTCTACTGAACTTCGAACTTGATTCGAAGTTCGAAAATTTTAAATTTTTTGCTTCAATTCGGTTCGAGTTAAAGCTTGAGTTCAAGTTGATTAGAACATGTTCACGCATTATTCAAACTATAGCTCGAAAATAAGTAATATAAAAAAAATAAAAAATTATTTTTTTAATATAGATTTGTATTATATTAATAAATATTAAGGTTCACAAGCGGTTCGTGCACTGTCGAACAAAATAGTTTGAATTCGAGTTTGACTCAAATTTATAATCTCAAATACAAATCAAATATTTTTTAAACGGACTAAAAAAAACCGCGAACCGACTGAGTTAATCTCTATGGGAGCAGTCATGGGAGCAGTTGACTGCTGTTTTAAATTGATTAAGATAGCGTCCCGTGGCCCCAAATTGTAAGATAAATTCTGACTGATGGGCTTTTTTAATACCCAACAGAAATCATAGGCCCATTGGGCCCAATCCTATTCAAAGCCCAACCCTTACATAATTCACTTATGTATAAGACTCCCTCCATCGCCGCAGCGCAAATCTGATCTGCGAGCTCGCGAGAAAATTAGAGTTTCTGGAGTTTCAAAGCTATGGTAAGTTAGTGGCTGAATTCTTGATAATTTTACGTTTTTGAAATTTATTTCAATTCGATCTTCCGTTGTAAGTATAGTTCTTGTGAATTTTTCTTAGTGTGTGTAACGTGTGGTACTGTTCTAGGGTAAGGGGACGGGGAGCTTTGGGAAGAGGAGAAACAAAACCCACACACTGTGCGTGAGGTGTGGCCGCCGCAGCTTCCACCTCCAGAAGAGCCGATGCTCCGCATGTGCTTATCCCGCCGCTCGCAAGAGGACATGTACAGTATTTTTTGTTAACATTTATTTTCAGTACATTTGGATTTAAGTTGAGTGGATGCAAATAGTAATAAACATGAGAAGGCGACACAATGGTTGTATAGTTTAGTCTCAGTTTCCCCTATTGCAAAGTAGGCAATTAGGGATCATATCGAGTATTGACTGATGTATAGGTAGATTTGTTAATTGGTAAATAGTTGACGAGATTTTTAAGTATTATTCCTATAAGATTAAAAAATGCTTCCTTTACAAAAATTATTGCCCAAGTGTTATTCATTTAATTGTAGATTTTTGTTTTTGATGGCTGATTGGACTTATTATTTGAGCAGATTGTGTATTTTGGATATAATATGCTGTCTTTTCCGTTAATATATTTGTGCAAACAGTTTACTTTTTTTAGTTGTAGACGGTTCTCCTATTGATAGTTGATTGAGCTGATTATTCGGGAGAGTTTTATAAGCGGTCAAAAGATGCTTTATTTGAAATGTATCTATGGTTTAAACAATTTGCTCATTTTTTACTGTTTTAAATTCTTTGTTGGTTGATTTTGATAAAATATTACATCAAAAAAATGCTACCTTTGCTACTAATATATGGGCCAAACATGTTTTTTTGTTTAACTGAATATGTTGTCACGTCATTATTGATCTGAATGGTAAATGATACAAAATATAATGAAAAAGAGTGATTGAAGCATATTCTACATTTCAGATAACTGGAGTGTGAAGGCGATTCGTAGAAAGACTACTGGAACTGGACGAATGAGGTATCTTCGCCATGTACCCCGCAGATTCAAGACCAACTTCAGAGAAGGTTTCAACTTTACTGTGCTTTTTCATATTATTTTGAATTGTTTTGAATTTTGAGCGTTCCATTTATTTCCTTTAAATTTACGCCGATGGATTTAGGTACCGAAGCTGCACCCAGGAAGAAGGCAACAGCAGCTTCTGCTTGATAGCTTATTAAGTTGGTACTCATTACTGTACATTTCATTGGTATTTTTGAAACTTCAAGAACAATTGAGTTTTGGGAATTTCCTTTGAAGGGATCTTTGCCTTGTTTGATTCTTTGTTGGATAAACAATTTGTTGCTGTACTTGGTTGTTTTGGTAAGGAAGGATGATACACTATTATGAAGTTTTTAGTTGGTATTTCTCTGGAGCAGCTGAAGGTGTTCAATTGTTTATGATGAACTAAGTTTCTTTGAATTTGAGCTGATGTGGTTCAATGCTTGTGCAACTCGTTTGACTGGAATGGTCCTCGTTTATATGTTCCACCGCAGTTACTTAAAATCTACTGAAATGTACTTGTGCTGAGTGATATAACACTAGGCATGGTAGACTGAGGAGAACTCACTATATGATTCCTTGATATTTATCACATTCTAGTTTCACCGACTAAAGCTATGTGAGGCAAATAAAAGTTTTTTATATTATATGAATTACCTAAGTGATGAGCTGGTCAAAATATGTTATTGATGGATCGGATAGATCGAGTCTTTAGCTGCGAGAACATCTCTCCCGGAGAGTAGGAGAGGCTAAAAATACCTCTTCTCGTTTTTTCTTTGTTTTGTTCTGTTTTCCCTGTTTAACGCTGGTTTACTCTTGTTCACTCCACGAAATATTTTTGGTCACGGTCCTGCAAATTTAATATGGTGGTCGGCCGGTGTATCGGATCATCGTGGTAAATCGTATCGTCGTGGTAAATTTCGAAAATTGATGCGGTTTATTTGGGATCCTGGGAGTATTTTCATTTCGTCTCTTTAAGAAATTTTATGGGTGGATGTTGCAACCGGCAAGTGAATTGTGCACCTGCATAAATTCTTGGATTTTACATCCTTTTATCATGATTCTTATTCTATTTTTTAAACATAATTAAGTAATTCAAATAATTACTTATTGCAGTAATTTAAAATGTAATCCCAAATCCATTTCTCATCAAATTCGTCGATTAAAACCAGGAGTACCATGTGTGCTTGTGTGTGCGGGGAATGTAAGTTCACTCGACATTAAGATTCCAACCGACCTAAAAAAATATTTCTGACATGAAAGTTACAGCCTAAAAATGAACAAAATCGCAGCGAACTTTAGGAATTTGTTACATCGCCGATGAACTTTCCTTAGAAAAAAATTACCATTGACATAGCCGTTGAGCTTTCAACAAGAGAAAATCGATATGAAAGAGCTTGAATCTCCTAATTTAATTCAAGTTTACCAAATTTATCTTTCTCTTCGTCCACCAGTCTGAATACATCGCTGAGCTCTGGAAATGCGGACAAAAGTAGCAGCTGAAGAAGATCAAATGCCAGCTGCTTCATGAAAACAGATGACTGTACATTCAAATCAATGATATCATTTGTTAATTTCGGTTCCAAGAAAATGCAGATAAAAAGCTCGTTTTTAACGGACCCCCCAAGTGCCTCAAGCATTCCGCACCGCCATTTCAACGTGAAACATATGATAGAACAATTCAATCAAATGCATAGGAGTGTGGCCGAAAATTTGCTTTGGATAAAATCATGAGTTTGCAATGACTAGACATCGTACGTATATGGTGTGAAAAGATGATGCAGAGGTTGAATAGGTGCAAAAGATAGTCACTCTCGTACACATCAAGGGCAGGAAAAATTTCAAGAATGAGTTTCTACTCTCACCTGGATGAAGTAGTAGAGATCCTTTGCGCACAGATCATATTCCTTGCGTCCAACAAGGCCTACAATAGCAGCTGGTGCTTTATCTGCAGGGGTCACCAGTAAAAAGGCCCAGTATAAATACTATGGGTCAAGATTTGAGATAATGCACTTAATAGACAAAAAAAAAGTATTACCAATCATTACTTCATACACTAATTTTGCTTGCTGTTCAGCTACTTTCTGTTGCATCTCCTCTAAACTATGGGAATCGTCAATTTTATGTGAGGAACGTGGACTGGAAGGTTGGTGCCTTTGAGAATTGTCGGATGGACTAGTAGGTGGTGGTTTCTGTCGGGCTGGATGCTTTGTTATGAATACTCCGTCAGGCCAGAGGATCTAGCACATGTATAGAATAGTATTAAGTGAAAATTCGGATTTCGCAATGAGATCGACAGCGTAACATTCCACAGGCATCGGACCATAGAAATTAACAAATGCATACGATGGTATTATTAGTATCCATAGATTTGTTATGACTTATGAGATTGGCCATAGAATCTAACACATGGATATAATGGTATTATTGGCATCCACAGATTTGCTATGGGATAATAAGCATAACAATTACAGATGCTTACGTATTTGGTATAAATTAATTAGAAGTCGTAAGTTGATATTTCACAGATGTAGCAGTTTTAAGAAGAGTGTTATTTGAGAAACCATTGAACGAAAAAGAATTTCTTCCAACATTGGAACAAGAAAGATATACCTGCTCCAACCTCCTGATCCCAGAGGCAACAACTGATCCTTGTCGCAGAAGCTGGATTTTCTCGATCAGCCAATCATCAAAGGCATCACCCATTCCCAATTGTAACACTTGCTTAGCCACCCAAAAAGCTTTTCTCCTGTATACAGCTCCAATTATGTACAAGCACAAAAAGCAAATGGTGCTTAGCATCAATTCTTTTAGGAACGAATCCTATCTCAATGTATTTAAGATTATTGGAAATATATTATATTGAATTTTTCCTTAGAATAAGAAAGTATACACAATATAATCATAAAGATAGAATAGGATTTGATTAGATCAATTAGGTCATGATTATCTTTCCTTATATTGTATTCGGACAAACATGCATATATTATTTATCAGAATTAATAGGATGCAAGCAAGAAAGTTTATGTCCAACTCTTGTTTCACGGTATTAGAGAAGGCGATACTTGTCTCTGATTCACTTGAGTCTGTTTCATTGTTCACAAAATGGCCTCCAAGTATCCTCCATCGTGGAAACCACAACCACCATATCCAAATCCCCTTCTACTCCTTCGTTTGACAACCAGTCTCTACAAACTACGCATCACAAACTTAATGGCGTGAATTTTTGAGAATGGTTTCAATCCGTCATAATTATCATCAAGGGAAGAGGAAAAATCGGCTACCCGACTATTGCAATTACTGCCCCGGGAGAAACCAAGGTTGGTTGTAGCACTTGGGAGGCTGAAAACTCGATTGTCATGGCTTGGTTCATCAATTCTATGGAACCAAGCATTGGACGAACATGTCTTTTTTACCAGACTGCTAAGAAGATGTGGGTTGCAGTCCAGGAAATTTGTTCTGATCTCGAAAATGCATCTCAATGTTTCGAGATTTGCTCAAAAATCCACAACACCAAACAAGGCGGTCTCCTTATTACAAAATATTACAATTCCCTCGTGGAATTGTGGTGGAATTGGATGAGCATGTCCTACCGATGCCGAGAAATACAAAAAAGATGTTGGAAAGAGAGCGCACATTTGATTTCTTGCATGGGCTGAATCCAGATTTAGACGAAGACCTTTGGAAACTCGAGGTTCTGCCCTTGTGACAAACAAACATAACAGTGGTCGAAACACTACGTCAATGTGTGATTATTGGAACAAACCATACCACACACGGGAGATTGAACATAAAATTTGCTCACTTGGCTGAATCAAAGTCCAACACCAACGCTGGACTTGAAGACATGCTACTGCAACTCCTCCACCGGACCAAACTTTCAACAAATGCTGATGGTCAAAACTCTAAATCTCCTACTGCTGCTGTGGCACTAACAGGTACAATCAGCCAGACCTTTCTGTTCAACTCACTACAACCTAATTGTTGGGTTGTAGATACTGGGGCTTCAGATCATATGAGAGGTCTGTGAAACTCTTTGATGATTATACCAATTGTCACAACAGAATAAATGTGTGGGTGGGTGGCAGATGAAAAAACCTAACCAGCCGTGGGCCAGGGCACGGTTTTCTTACCCTGTATGATATTGAAATTCGTTCTTTTTGAGCCTAAGTTGACATACAATTTGTCATCTGTTAGTAAGTTGGCGCGTGGTATGATTGTGTTGTAACCTTTTAATCCTCTCAATGTGAATTGCAGGACCGTTCTTCGGGGAAGATGATTGGCATTGCTGAAATGAAAGATAGCATTTACTACCTCTCTCCCCCGCGTCTAGATTCTTCCAAGGCCTCGGGAACTCTTGGGCCCAAGTCCTTATTAGGCAGGCCCACTAAGTATTGAGGCACATAACACAATGTTAATAAAAAGGGGGAAGCTAATAAAAGAGTCATTCTAATTGTGAATGCATAGTTGTCAAGACCGCAAGACACACCGAGGGCAATGGAGCCTGAGGCCGCACGCCTTACTGAAGCAAAGCGCGCATTTTAAATTTTTAAAAGAATTAATTTTTTAGAATAAATTTATTAAAATATAAAATAATTAAGTCACAAATGTCACACAAAACAAAAAATAATTAATAAGTTCATAGTAATTAGTATATGATTAAAATTTGTCAAACATCCAAATCAAATTCATCTTCTTCCATCGAATCATCAGAGTCCCCAGAACTTTCAGACATATATTCTTCTTGGACTTCATCATTTTCTTGATCAACATCTATTTTTTGTCCTCTTCATCCAAAAAAAGTGAAATCGGTCTTTTTCTTGTTATTTTGGATGTAGATGCCCTCCTCGTTCTTCTGTTTAGATCTTTCTTCTCCTGATTCCAGTGTTGGGGTGTTGGTTGCTAGGGTTTGGGTTTGGACTACTTGTTTTAAACAGGTAACTAAAAAATTCCAATTGAAAGACTTGGGACCCTTCAAATATTTCCTTGGGATGCAAGTGGCTAGAAGTAGGAAGGTATTTTCATTTCTCATTTGTCAGAGAAAATACACCATTGAACTACTGAAAGAAACCGGGAAGTTGGGATGCAAACCAGTGAGAACTCCAATGGAAAGAAATTGGAAGAACAAGATTAAAGATGATGAGCAATACGTGGACATGGGTACATTGGGGAGATACCAACGCCTAGTTAATAGATTGATTTACCTCTCTTACACGACCAGAAATTGCATATGTTGTGATTGTTGTTAGTCAATACATCCATTCACCTACCCAAAGACACCTTGAGACGGTAAATCATATTCTGAGATATCTGAAAGGAAATCCTGGGAGAGGACTGGTGTTCCTTAAAAATGAGAACAGAAGTATTGAAGGTTATGTCGATGATGAACGGGCAAGGAATGAAGATTGCAAATCAACTTCAGGATATTGCACCAAGTTGTGGGGTAACTTGGTCACTTGGAGGAGTAAGAAACAAACCGTTGTGGCAAGAAGTAATGCAGAAGCAGAGTTTCGGGCTATTGCTCAAAGAACGTGTGAAGTTACATGGCTTGAGAGACTAATGCAGGACTTGCAAATCCCTACTCACCATCCAACCAAGTCGTACAGTGATAGCAAATCTGCCATTAGCATTGTGAAAAATCCTATCCAGCGTGATCGAATGAAACATGTATGAATTGATCGAAGCTTCATCAAGAATGAAATTGAGCAAAGAGGCTCCAACTTATGTTTTATCTCTTCCCATGCACAAGAGGCAGATATCCTAACAAAGAGTCCCTAGGCCAAGTCAAGAAGATCTACTAAACAAGCTTGGAAAATATCTATTCCTAACCTTGAGTGGAAGTGTTGGATATTATTGGAAATATATTCTTTGTATTTTTTCCTTAGATAAAATAGGAAAATATACACAGTATAATCATAAAGATAGAATAGGATTTGATTCGATCAGTTAGGGATTATCATTGCTTATATTGGACAAACATGTATTTATTCTATATCAGAATTAATAAAGATGCAAGCAAGAAAGTTTCTGTCCAATTCTTGTTTCAAATAGGAATGGGCTATTTGCATTCGGCCCCATTTGATAACTTCCACGTTGCATGTGACCCCTAGATATAACCTTTAAACATAGGGAGTTCTAAGCTTGTGTTTTAAAAAATGGAGGACCTAGTATCTTGTTAATTTTACTTAGAGGACGTATCATACGGAGGCCGAATGCAGTTAGCGCAATACTAAATACCTGATCAAGCCACGATCATTTAAGTCTGCACTTAGCCGAATGCAGACTTAGTAGCCTGTTATCTACGGAGGCCGAATACAGTTAAAACATAGAGAGTTCTAAGCTTATGTTTTAAAAAATGGAGGACTTAGTAGCCCGTTAATTTTACTTAGAGGGCATATCATACAGAGGCCAAATGCAGTTAGCACAATACTAAATACCTGATCCAGCCACCATCATTAAGCTGCAAAACGACATCAACCAAATCCAAAATGGGAATACCTAGATTTGGTGGTATAAACTGCAAGTAGGAAGAAAATCATCATCACCGAGCAAAATCACAGGCACAACAAATTAAAAATTTCAAGTGAAATAATTGTTATTAATAAAGATTCTGTCGATCATTGTGCATAACCAACAGCATAGCCAAATGAAAAGAATTCGTAATGACCTCACTGGGGAGGGCCGGATCAGAAGTCTCAACGGGATGTGAAGCTTGCTGTTCTCTGTTTATTCTTCCCAAATTTCTGGCTGAACTTATTTTATTTTGATCTACATTTTCTGAGTTGTTACTTGGTTCAGACTTTTTCGAAGAAGAAAGAGCCTGATTTTTTATTTTCAACTGTGATCCGTTGCTGAAATTCTCTTTTTCAGATGAAAACACATCATGTAATGGCCCTGTATCCCAATTTTCCTTCCTCTTTTCACTTACTGTGGCATTACGGTCAACTGAAATGCAAACCAGATTTAAAATGTAAAAAAGTAAAATGAGGATCTAGAGAGGAAAGCCTGCTGCTTATAGTGACATTTCACCTGAAATGGTCTCGACGATAGATAATGAATTTGAAAATATATACATCTGCAGTATTCAGACAATAATCAGGTCAAGCACAGATGGGGAACCCCATATAAAGATCCGAGATTAAGCTTTTGAGAATGAAATATGCCAAACCTGAGAATCAACGCTTAAAAAATCCCAAACTTCAATAGAGCACGAAACAGTAGGAAGCTGCAGAAGCTTCTGCAGAAAAATGGAAAGAAATTATAGGCCATAGACACTGCACTGTTTTCCTGATGCATGAACACAGATGGGATGTAACAACAATATTGTATGGCCAACATCAATGTGGTCCAGGGACAGTGACCTTTTTCACAGGTGAACCAAACATCATGGCTTGTCATGTTTCTAGAACATGGAAGAATTGCAGACATATTGATTTATTTTGTCATTACAAGCACAAAACAGAGAAAACTAATTCACCAAAGGTAGTTATAGTTTTATCAGGTGAGCAAAACAAAGAAACTAATTAAAAACAAAGGTGATTTCCGTTATATCATATTATAACCCTTGTAGTAGGAATATGATTATGCTATTATGCCTGCCAAAACAAAACTGCAGACATTTATGGATAGAAAAAATAAATAATCATTAATCATCGTTCATTAATACTGTACAGAAGTATTCTCCAAATGAATTCAGGAGTTTGGGTAAGCTTAATATAACATGTTTTACTACTTAGTGTGTGTAGATTCAAACAAAATCCATAGAGAAGATCGTGATCTCTGGTAATAATTGGTTGAAAATTTATCAGCTAGTCCAGAAAAAATAAGAAGCCACCAAATAGGTTTTTAAGAAATTTTAAACTCCTTAATCCAACCCAAGTAAAGACAGACCTTGAAAGATATTACTTTTCCATACACATGTTTGCTCAAAATGATTGACAACTTATGATCAGAGAATAGCTCATTCATTGTACAAGCTTTAAAATGTATCACAAGCATTCACTCTTGTGACATGCTCCAAAAACACACAAAGCTCTCACATCTTATAACCTCAAATTTGTCTCATAGTATAGAAACTCTCCTCCTTAAATCAATTTATCAACTTCTAAATCTCCTATTTCACGGTAAATGTCAAGCATACTTACAAGCTAAAACAAACAAAAAGATGTAAAATGGCAAACTCGGACAAAAGAATAGGACATGGATATAAAGTGTACTAATGACGACCTTCAAGTACTGGTCAAGTAATTTACAACGTTCTTGAATGATGAGTACATCTAAAGCAGTTGAGAGGAAATGCTTTGGTGGCAAGTGGAGATTATATTCCGGAAAATCTTTAAGGCGCCTATGTAACTCCTCAAAATGACGAAATCTGTGATCATAAAATCAGATAATGGACAAGCATATGGAAAGTGTACCTTTCTTTGTACACAGGGTTTCACTCTGTTCAGGACTCAACAACTTTTTTGTTTTTTTGATTTCTCCAGTCATAGGATTGACATTTGCTTTTGTGCCTCAAAGATTTTAACACCTCGATATGTCAAAAGGGATAGAAAAGTTGCACAGAAAAATACCTTTTTCTGTTTTCATCTATAAAATTGTGCTAATTAAAATAAGGATGTTGAATCCCGAACAAAGGTATAATTATAGAAAACAATGGATAAAGTGGAAAGTTTGCAGAACAGGTTCGTACCTTCTCTTGATGGACCAACTGTTATTATTAACATCTGTAACTGATATGGAATAAATAGTAAATGTTTTAGACCCACTCTTAACGATATTGGCACCTATTACCTGCATAAAGAAATAAATTCCCATCCTTCAGATCTACAATCATAAAACACATTCAGGTTGGCATAGTGCGACTGGCAGAAAGTTTATGATGTGAATGGAGTACCTCACATCTTAACCTGAAAAACGAATTGGCAATAATTGAATTTTTTGCCGATTTAGCTGCTAAACTATGACTTTCAGGTAACGAAGCCAAAGACATAGATGATGAAGTTGTTGCTCCACTACAAATTCTGTCCGTCTGTTCAGCCTCAGAGTCCTCACTTACGTTTCCAGGTTTGACATTTACGCAGGACAAATTCTCTTTACCCTGCATCCGTCTCAACAAAGAACTTGTTCTTTCAACCTCTTGCCAGCCAATCTCATCACGAATACTTGATCTAGACCTTTTCTTTGCAGACTTAGTTATGTGCAATTTCTTAGAATGAAAGCGCGCTTTGTTTGGTTTTCTATTCTTGTGCGTCTCAAAAGTTTCAAGAGGGTGATGAATGTTACTGAAATTTTTTTTATTTTTACTATCCCAGACTTTAACACCAGGAGTATCAAGACCTGTAATATTGTTGGTGTCTTCATCCTCAGTACAGCTGCTTCTCCATGATTCGACCCCATCAGAAGGTACACTTCCATGTTCATTTTCCTCTTCATATAGTGAAGTAGTGGATGGCCCGGGGAATTCATTATATCCAGAGTTAGAAACATTTTTCTCCAAAACACTACCCTTGGTTTCCCTCTCCGTTTTCTTTTGCTCAGAAAGCCCTTGTGACTGTTCCACAGAATCAGATACCCCCAACAAAGAGTTCCTTTGCAACTGAGCAGCCGGCTGGTTTATGTCTTCCTTTTTGTAGCCTCTTCCTTTGGTCCACAAATTGTCTAAATGTTCTGGAGTCAGAGCCTCATTTTTCCTTCGTGAAAACACATCCAGCATATCACCCCATTCGGCTCCAGAGCGATGTCGCTGAATTCCTATTCCCTCATTATTCTGAATTTCTGGCACATAATTCCACGAATGGGTAGATTGTGGATTCGTGGAAAGCAGTGGATCCTTAGAAAGAACCGCACCATTCACATTGTTAGATGAAGGATACTCTGGATCTTTTTTATTCTGGTCCTTCTTCAACGGTACCAGTTCAACACCCTTAACAGAGGGATCTGGAAACCCTGAAATATGATCAGATGATATCTTTGAAGATCCATCTACCTCCCGTGAGGCCGCGCTTGACTCCTTACTTCCTTTATCACTCTTGCTAGCAGAAATTATTAAAGATTCAATTCTCTCATTAATAAACCTGACAATAAATTGTGATGAGCATAAAGAGCGGAAATACTGTATTTCAAGAAGCAGAATAAATAGTACACTTACCTTGGATTAGCAAGATTTAAGACTGGTCGCATAACAGCACAAGCTAGGAGTTCCCTGACAATATAGCGAAATAGGGAGCAATGCAGATCCTCAGGCTTGAATGTAAATAAAATGAGACCATCCATAACATGCTGGAGAACCTGTTAGAACAAAGGATTGACAAAAGGAAAACATTACCCTTCATATGGACCACATAATTGCTTCTGCCTACAAAAAGCATTGTTATAAGATTGTGCATCCTATACTAGCTGCAAAGAGGATAAACCAAAATAAGAACCTTATGCTCAGCTTCAGCAGAAAATAAAGCAGGATGCAGTTTATTTTCAGCAGCCAGCACAACTTTCAGTTCGACATCTCTCTCTGCAATGGTCAAAAATCTGGACTGTTGCTTCTCAATTTTGCTCTTACAAGAACGAAAAAGTTCCAGCCTACTGCTCAAGAGATTGATGATATCCCTGTGTTATACCAGTCAAAAAATCATCCAGTTAAAGCATTAAAACCAATGTGAATAAAGAAACAATTGTTCGGTACCTTGTTAAAAGATCTATGAGATTAATATTTCTCATGCGATTTGAAATTTCTCCAAATATACCATTGATGATCAGCGCTAATTCTTCTGGGCCTTGTCTATCAGGAGTTATGCGGCAGTACCATAGGTCTGTCACCCACTCTGAAACAATGTGTCCAGTGAATTGACCAATTGCGTCCTCAACAACAGGTGAATTCACCTTGTGCTTCCAGTTGGCCCTTCCAGTAACTTTGAGATCCTCAAAAGGTTTTCTCCCAATAGAATTGTCAGAGGATGTTGGTTTTGATTTGTAAGTTGCGGCTTTCCTTCGCATATCAAGATCCAGAGATAAGTAGCGAAGGCTGATTAGTAAGAATGTGGCCACGGGCAAGTTCACTATCAGTGATGAACTTGTTACTGATAGAGAAAGTCAGATGTTAAGAGATAACAGGTAGACATTCAGCCCCTAACAAACTAATATCCGACTCTCTTTTCTGAAAGAGAAAGCATCCATAGTAGAGAAAAAGGCAGCAATAATTTAAGGATTCCTTATGAGATAAGCTACACAAATTAACTTCCTTTCCAGCTTTACACCATCAGACAAATATTGAAATGTAATCAATACCAAAGACAAACTACTAAAATCATTTATTACCAGTTTCCAGAAGAAACTCAATACTTTGTATAAATCAAGAAGCCATGTCACAAAATGAAAAAAGGCATTGTTTTTCAAGCGCCATAGCGAATGCGTAATAATGAGTAGAAACTTAAGGATGCAATTACAACTTGTGAACCAAAGCAGCACAATCTCGTCAGTTATCGGGTAAAACGAACATCAAACCAATTCTAGATTCCTGCATGATATTCCCTAAATTAGTATAAATCAAGAAGCTATTTCACAAAATGAACTTAAAGATGCAATTACAACTTGTGATCCAAAGCAGCGCAATCTCTTCAGTTATCAGGTAAAATAAACATCAAACTAATTCTAGATTCCTGCATGATATTCCCTACATTTCACCCATGCTCTCACGCACGCAATAATTCCAGGCAAAGTCATCCTATTCCAATTTCAATAAAAATAAAAACAAAAAGCAAACTACAGTAGAATCGTTATTCTTCATCGAAATTAGCACAAAACTGCGGGAAACAAGAAGATGCAAACAAATGTACTCACATGACATGAGATAAGATAATCCGACAACGCAGATAACGAGAAACACAATCCGCTTCTTAGCTTCATCCACGAGGTCTCGCACACTCACAGCTTGTCTCTCGCTGCTCATTTTCGTACTTCCAAAAATCACTTCACTCGAAAACTCATCCAAAAATCAACCAAAAAAATTCATTATTTTACACCCCAAATCCATCGCCGCGATCATTCGAGAAACAAACCGCCGAATCGAAGCAAAAAACTCACCTAAAAAAAGGTGGTTCACGCATCTAATTCAATCAACTTCCACGTCAAATACCATTAGGTGTCGGCCTTCTCGCGGAATCATATGCGTCTTCTCTCTGGTAAAACAGCTAAAAATTAAATTCTCTCCCGTGCATTTTGGTTTAGGGCTTTTTAATTTTAAATTAAATTTAATAGAGCCAACTAATTAATAAAGTTTATTTTTGTTTAGTTGAGTGAAACACTAGTTACAATTTGGCGTCAGACTCGAGGTTACAGATTTGGGATGCAAATAAATTTTGTAAGTTAACTCGAAAAAATATTTGATTTGTATTTAAGTTTATTGTATTCGAGTCCAATTCAAACATATTCAAATTTTTTCAAGTCGTACTCAAGTTCAAATTATTTTATTCAATAATTTGTGAATCTTCATATTTTAATAATATAATATAATTATATATAAAATAAATAAATTTTGAGTCTTTTGAGTACTTATTTTTGAGCACTAGTTTACGAATATTTTCGAATATTTCAAACTGAACTCGAACTCGAGCTTCAAGTCGAACTGTATTCGACCCAAAAGTTTTAAAGTTTTCAAACTTTTAATCGATCTTGTACTCGAATATAACTAATTCGAGCCGAATCCAACTTTTAAAATTTTCGTTATATTCCTCTCGTTTTGTTTGGTTCACACCTTTATGACATATAAGTTATAAGTTATCGATATCTATTTATTACTCATCTTTTACTATTTATTAAAACTAAGGCCTATATAAAAACTGTATTGGTGTCTTGGTCTGTTTTTTGGTTACCCAAAAATACCCCTCCACCCCCTTTTATTTTCTCCCCACGTTCCTTACTTTTCACTCAAATCCACCGCATATCAGATTTTCTGAAATCTCCACCTTCTTCGCTCAAATCCAACGCATATCAGATTTTCTGAAATCCCCACGTTCCTCTCTTCTTCCCTCAAAGGCAGCGCATAGAAAAAATTCTGTCATAAACAGAAAATCCGATATCAGATTTTGTGAAACAAAACACCCGCAAATCCATCATTGTTGTTGCTTCCTCCTCCACTTCCTCAACAAACCAAAACCACACTGCTTTTTTTTCCCACTACTTAAAGGGGCACACAGCAAGGAACGACTTCCACAACCAATCATCTACACCCAATCGTCGCATAACTTCAAGCCGCGACCAGTTTCATATTTTTCTGAAGAATAACCCACACGATCTGTCATGTAAGAAACTCTTTCGCAACTTCATGTTTTCACGATGTTCTTATTTTTGTTTTGTTTTGTTTTGTTTTGTTTTGTTTTTTTTGTCGATCCATAATGGAAAGAAGTAACATAGATCCAATTTAATTTCTAATTGATTGTTTTCTCAAAAAATTTCGCACCAATTTTTGTATACCCAAATTTCTTAATGCATCCGATTCATCGTGTTCTTTGAAGAATTATTATTGAATTAACTTATCCAAATACAGATTCCGGAATTTGGGTTTCGGAAATTCAGTTAACTTGGGTTTCAAACACCAAGTTTTTTACGATAAAATCAAACTGGGTTTGGGAAATTCATTTATTTTGGGTCTTGGAAAATTCAATTGTTTTGCTAAATTCCATTTGAGTTCTAACATGCTTTAACTCTCTGTTCTTTCGTCTCCATTGCATAAGTAAATTTGTTTCCTAAACTTTCCGAAAGCGTTTTGTGTGTGTACTATCAAAAGAGTTTCAGACATGGAGAGGTGTATGTGTTGGAGTGGGTAACAGTAATTATGTTAAGGTTTTCATTTTTCACATGTTAACGTTGAGCCTATTTAATTTAATTATTATATCGGTGTCCCCAACCCATCTCACTACGAAAAAAAACATTCGGATTTTTCAAAACCATTGATCTCATTGATATGATAATCAATGTCGGATCCATGAAGAGGAAATTTTGTTTGAAGTCAAGATATACACGGGTTTGATTAGCAATTATAGTGTATTTTTTAAAATATATTTTTTCCCTTTCAACTTTTTCCCTTCTTCCCTTTAATCAACTCTAGATCTGTTTGTGTGCTTAGATATGTACACCGAATGATACATGTTATTAGCTGTGCACCGAATTTATTTCCCCTTAATCCTATTGAAGTTATGGATAAGATTATGATGTGCACCGATTTTAACAATAAATATTCATAATCTTATTCATAACTTCCCCTTTAGCCTTTTGAATGTCTGTACACCGAATGGTCCATGTGATTAGTTCTTGTGGCTTACTTTTGGCACCATGTGATGGCTTTAATTTAGATTTGAGGTATATTTGATTGAATTTATTTCATTTTGTTGAGTTTTTTGTTTTATTTACCGTTGAAGTCAATTAAATGATAGTCAATGGCTGATGAAAATGTTGTTTGAATTTCATATATATCAATGGACATCATTTGTATGATTTTTTTTATTGATTTAGATGATCCATTTTTCGAATTTTCCTTTGAATGATTCAATATCGAATTCATATATTATTTTCATGTGATTTTCATTATTTATATAAATCATGTACTAGGTTTCATTGTGATGTGTACTAATTCACCGGATACTGAATTCAATTCAATACCATTGCTTTAACCAGGTGAATCTCTCTTCGTGTTTTTTTTTTAAAATTTGATATATGATGCAAACAGATCGACCACAACCGAATACTATATAGTTTTTTTTTTCAAATTTTAATTTTATGTTACATGAAGCTAGAAATATAAATAACTTCAATTCGAGTTTGGCTAGATTTGAAGTTTAGTCGATTGATTTAGTTTCCATTAAACTTTTTTTTTTAACAAATATATTAGCCCATCGGTGCCGGTGGTAACACAAGGAGTTCGTATATAAATTACCTCGATTTACCATTGATCTTTTTGTTGGTAAGGAAAAGTATATTGGTATTTACAATGTAGGAAGATAACTAAGCATGCTAATGAATGGGGAAAAGAAAGACATACAGAGTTCTAAATAATTCAGTTTGAATTGCAGGGGTGGTTTGGATGGGCCTACTTAGAACAGTTAATTCAGTGCTAATTTATTTCTATACGATCTAGCTCATATCTTTTACTATTTATTAAGTTTAAGCACCACATAGAAAATGTCGTGTCTTGGTCTGTTTTCTAATTACCCAAAATTGCCCCTAAACCCACGCACATTCCCTCACTTTCTCTCATTCCACGTCTAAAGAAATTAATTCAATTTCAAAATATCAACCCCATAGGACCACCGGCCCACCAACCACGTTACCGGAAGAAAATGCTTCATTTTCATTTCAATTTCAAAATCTCCATCTCTCACCCTCCTCCACGTTCGAGAGCAAACTGCTTCAAATTTAAAAAACTTCACCCGTCTCATTTTTAAAGAAAGAAAACTGCTTTGATGTCAAAATCTATCTTTTTGAGATATTGGACACTGGAGATTGGACAATGAAGAACAATTTTCCTCTCCAAATCGGTAATTTATATTTCATTTTCTCATTCTCACTTTCTCAATATCTGCACTAATCTTCGCATATTATCTCAATTCTATTTTTGAAATTTCAGTCCAGGTACAAATGGCCCTCTACTCAACTCTGCAGCATCTAAGGTTTAATCTTTTATCTATTGTTCCTTTTATTATATAAATTATTAATTTTGCATTCTACTTTCCTCTCTAAGATGTAAACTTATCATATTATTGCATAAATTTATGTTTTAATCCTCCAATTTTGCTTTTCATAGTTGCTCATAAAATTGCTCTCGACATGCTCGATGAAATGTGAGAAAGAATATTTAGTAGAAGATGTAAACAAGTATTAGTAAAAACGATGCATTATCCTAGGTATGACATATATCAGAGATTCAGAGTCATTTTCGAAAGTGTTTGTTTTCAATATGATGTATTTAATTATTTGCATTAATATACTGTGTTATTAAGGAAATACATATTTTGATTTATGAAACTCAAAGATTTTGTGGCGAATTTTATAGTCATTTTGAATGATTTTGTGTTATCTATTTCTTTTTTGTTATAATTTTTTTCCTTATGCTCGCGTTGATCTAATAATTTCTTTAAACTAGCAACTGATGCACATTCTCGAAATTGAGACATTGATAGAATGCATTTCTCCTCGCAAAATATTATTATATCTTTTACTATTTATTAAAACTAAGGCCTATATAAAAACTGTATTGGTGTCTTGGTCTGTTTTTTGGTTACCCAAAAATACCCCTCCACCCCCTTTTATTTTCTCCCCACGTTCCTTACTTTTCACTCAAATCCACCGCATATCAGATTTTCTGAAATCTCCACCTTCTTCGCTCAAATCCAACGCATATCAGATTTTCTGAAATCCCCACGTTCCTCTCTTCTTCCCTCAAAGGCAGCGCATAGAAAAAATTCTGTCATAAACAGAAAATCCGATATCAGATTTTGTGAAACAAAACACCCGCAAATCCATCATTGTTGTTGCTTCCTCCTCCACTTCCTCAACAAACCAAAACCACGCTGCTTTTTTTCCCACTACTTAAAGGGGCACACAGCAAGGAACGACTTCCACAACCAATCATCTACACCCAATCGTCGCATAACTTCAAGCCGCGACCAGTTTCATATTCTTCTGAAGAATAACCCACACGATCTGTCATGTAAGAAACTCTTTCGCAACTTCATGTTTTCACGATGTTCTTATTTTTGTTTTGTTTTGTTTTGTTTTGTTTTGTTTTTTTTGTTGATCCATAATGGAAAGAAGTAACATAGATCCAATTTAATTTCTAATTGATTGTTTTCTCAAAAAATTTCGCACCAATTTTTGTATACCCAAATTTCTTAATGCATCCGATTCATCGTGTTCTTTGAAGAATTATTATTGAATTAACTTATCCAAATACAGATTCCGGAATTTGGGTTTCGGAAATTCAGTTAACTTGGGTTTCAAACACCAAGTTTTTTACGATAAACACCAAGTAATT
Organism: Primulina eburnea; assembly: GCF_022965805.1. Classification (NCBI taxonomy): domain Eukaryota; kingdom Viridiplantae; phylum Streptophyta; class Magnoliopsida; order Lamiales; family Gesneriaceae; genus Primulina; species Primulina eburnea. The sequence continues at coordinate 37,920,679 of NC_133110.1, forward strand.
ATATATTTATAATTACCTCTTGCTTTACAATATTTCAATATTTTTTTTAACTTTCATAATATAAATTTTGAAATAAATACATTCTTTACCATTTTTTCTACTTTTAGGCACTTCATTTTATTTTTATTACATGCAATTCCCCACTGTCTTTTCGAATTCATGATTTCGTATCATTATTTATATTCTTGGATGTATATCTATTCATCAATTGATTTGGATTTCACACTATATTTAAAGTCACTTGATTTCACAATATATTTAGTACGACATCTTTTTTGAATCTACGATTTTGTATAATTATTTAGCATTAAAATGCAATAACATAAACTTAAAATGTTAGATGACTAAATACAAAAGTCATATTTGCAATGAATAACATTAACTTTACTAAATTTGTAGCCTATTAGGACGCAAATTATTGATTTGGGTTGGAAAATCTTAATCGGGATGAACATAGCAACAATAAGACATTCACTTATATTATCTTACACACTTATATTAAAGTTTATGTATCCAAACAATAAGACATTCACTTATTGTTCAAGTGCATATGTAGCTTACATAAAATATATATATATATATATATATATATATATATATATATATATATATATATATATATATATATGTATATGACATTCACTTATATTATCTTACACACGCAACGCGTGTGCATCAGTCGCTAATTTTGATGATATTTATGTCCAGTTTGGTAACTTCAATGGAGTATAAAGCAAATTTTATTTTTGAAACGAAAGTTTTTAAAAAACATAATAATTATTTTGTCATATTGAAACATAAAACTTTAATTGAAAGAAATATATCCAAAAATTATATTGTAGAAAGTATTTTGGCATCCTTCTCTCAAATTTATGTTCGATATTGTACCTATCGAATGCAAGAGGTTCACATGTATAACGGATTGGGTTGAGGCAGCTGGTCTTATTATAAGAAGTTTGGGTGGCCTATTATTGAAAACATTAAAAACCCAGATTGAGATAAAAGCCATTAAGTAGGCCCATAGTTTTCTGAGCCCCGTTTTTTATCCTAACACATTATATTCTATTGTTTCCTGTTGTGTGAAACATGCAGGTTGGATGGCCAGATAAAGAAGATACGGCACTTAGCGATGGGCAACTAACAGTGGTATCAGAGCCATCGGTTCGTCGGAATCTGAAACTCTTACTTAGGGATTCACTCTGGTATATTGGGTGGAACCTCTTTTACTGCATTTAGTAGCGTAACGGCTTGCCGCGGATTTATGTGCTGGGATTTGCTGCTGGTAGAAATCTTAGTTTTATGTGCTTGTTGTGTTTCCATTTTCGTGGCGAAAAGTTGCTTCCGCTGTGTTCGTTTTGATTTTGCGTGATTTAAATTTTTTCTGTGTGCAAATTTGTTGTTTTTTATTAACTGTTGAGGTTTTTTGAAAATTGCTATGACTGGATATCATCTCGAACCTTTTAACGGAAAAACAATATGGCAGCAGCAAATGAAAGGTATTTTGGTACTACAAAGAGTTTTCAAAGCGATAGACTTGTCATATTCTGCTGAAATGGATGAGTTTTCTTATTCGTCTATAATTTTGAACTTTTCTGACTCTGTGTTAAGAAAAGTTGGTAAACTGAAATCAGCTAAGGAACTTTGGGAAAAATTAGAAGAACTTTATACTGAAACTTCGTTTCCCAGTAAATTATTTTTTCTTGAGAAATTTTTCCGGTTCAAACTTGATTTAAACAAGGACATTGATGAAAACCTTGATGTGTTTACCAAATTAGTTCAAGATATTAAGCAAACATGAGATAAGAATATTGATGATTACACCCCTATTGTTCTTTTAAATGTCATACCTGATGCTTACAGTGATGTTAAATCTGCTATTAAGTATGGTAGAGATCAGGTAAGTTTAGAAACTTTTGTGAACGACCTGAAAAGCAAAGAGATAGATTTAAAAACCAATAAGAGTGGTAATAATTCTGGTGAGGTTATGTTTGTTAGAGGAAGGTCTCAACATAAATTTCAAAATCAAAAACCTTCAAACAACCATAACCAAGCGTTCATTAAAAATAGAGGTAAGAGTAAATCAAAGGTCTAAGTCGAAGCCCAAGAATAGAAAATGCTATAATTGTGGTGAAACTGGTCATTACATTAAAGAGTTTTCTAGGCCTAAGCAAAACCAAAACCAAAACCAAAACCAAACCAGAACTTTAAAAATCAGCATGATGACCATGCAAATATGGCTTCTGGTAGTGAAAACATGGGTGATATTTTTATGGTGACTGAGGTATGTGATGTGTCTATGGTGAATTCTGTGCATTCAAGTTCTTTATGTGAGAATGAATGGTTAGTTGATTCTGTGTGCACTTTCCACATGTCCCCATTTAAAAATCTATTTTCTAATTATAAAGAAGTGAAGCATGGGTCTGTTTTTATGGCAAATGAAAAATTGTGTCAAGTTGCTGGTCTTGGTGATGTATCGCTGAAATTTGATTCTAGTTATGTGTTAACTTTGAAAAATGTGATGCATGTTCCAGATTTATGTCATAATTTGATTTCATGTGCTGCATTAGAAGATGATGGTCTACAGGGTAGATGGGGAAACGGGGTTATGAAAATTATGAAAGGATCTTTAGTGATTTTCAAAGCTGCCAAAAAGAGAAACTTGTATGTTTGTCATGTTAAATCTGAACCTTGTGTGCAAAATTCTGTGAATGTTGTCTTAAGTGACAAAACTGATTTGTGGCACAAAATTTTAGGTCACATGAGTTCTAAAGGTCTTTAAATTTTGCACAAAGATGGTTATTTTGGTAGTGATAAATTGTCTTGTATGCCATTTTGTGATTCTTGTGTTCTTGGTAAACAGTCCAGAGTTAAGTTTCCAAATTCCCCTATTCCCAAACACTCTGCCACTTCTGAAATACTTGAGTATTTGCATGCTGATATGTGGGGTCCTGCTAGTGTGCCAACGCATGGTGGAAATCAATATTTTCTATATGTTATTGATGATTTTTCAAGAAAAGTGTGGGTGTTTTTACTGAAAAACAAATCTGATGTGTTTGAGAAGTTTAAAAACTGGAAAAACTTGATTGAAAATCAAACAGGTAAGAAAATTAAAATTCTAACAACAGATAATGGTCTTGAATTTTGTAATCGATTGTTTGACAATTTGTGTGCTGAATCTGGTATTCAAAGACATAGGATAGTCCTTTATATGCCTCAGCAAAATGGTGTAGCTGAGCGTATGAATAGACCTTTACTTGAAAGGGTAAGGTGCATGCTTGCTAGTTCTGGTCTTTCAAAAACGTTTTGGGGTGAAGCTGTTTGTACTGCTGCTTAGTTGATAAATAGGTCTCCTTCTGAACCTTTGAATGGTAAGTGTGCAGAATATGTGTGGTCTTGCACACAAATAAATTTTTCAAACTTGAAAGTTTTTGGTTGTTCTGCTTTTGTGCATCAGAAAAGTGACAAACTTGAACCTAGGTCTGTGAAATGTGTTTTTCTTGGCTATCCTGATGGGGTTAAGGGTTATAGATTATGGGTAAGGGACCAACCTGGTTTTAAAATGTTAATCAGTAGGGATGTTGTTTTCAACGAGTCTGAATTTCCCTGTTCATCTGTTCTTTTACCTACTCCTGAACCTACCACTGCTCCAAACAAGGTGGAGCATTTACTTGGTCCAAGTCATGATTTTGAAAATGTGTAGAATGTTCCTGATGTGAATATTTTACCTTAAAATCTGACTGAATCTGTTTTTGACAATCTAGTTGATGCTGATGTGCATGAAGAAATTGCTGAAAATATTCCTGAAACTGATTTTAGTGATTTGAATGATTATCAATTGGCTAGGGATAGATCTAAAAGAAATATTAGGCAGCTACAACATTTTGATGATTTTCATACGACTTATCATGCATTTAGTGTGTTTGAGTCAATTGATAATGTTGAACCAAAGTCATGTGAAGAAGCTTTAAAATCTGAAAACTATGTACAATGGATAAATGCGATGAATGAAGAAATTAATTCGCTGCATGTTAACAACACTTGGATTCTTGTAACTAAACTTGAAAATTGTTCTGTTGTGGACTGTAAATGGTTATATAAGGTCAAAAATGAATGTGAATATGTTAGATTTAAAATTAGGTTAGTGGCTAAAGGCTTTACTCAAAAGGAGGGGATAGATTATACTGAGATATTTGCTCATGTTGTAAAGTTTACTACTGTGCGAATTATGCTTGCCTTTGTTGTTCAGTTTGATTGAGAGTTGAAACAACTAGATGTTAAAACTGGTTTTTTACATAGTGAACTTGATGAAAAAAAAATTATGAAGCAACCTGATGGTTTTGTTGATTCTAAGTATCCTGATCATGTTTGTTTGCTAAAGAAATCTTTGTATGGATTGAAGCAATCTCCTAGGCAATGGAACAAAAAGTTTGATGAATGCATGCTCTCTATGGGTTTTACTAGAAGTAATTATGATCATTGCTTGTATTTCAAACACAATGCTAAAGTTCCTGTTTTCTTGCTTATCTATGTGGATGATATGCCATTGGTTAGTTCTTGTGTGAAAACTATTGAACATGTCAAAAATTGCTTGAGTGCTAAATTTGATATGAATTTCCTAGGAGATGCTAAACGTATTCTTTGCATGAACATTTATAGGGATAAAAAACGTTCTGTCATTTCGTTGAATCAGGATACATATGTTAAAAAAAATTTGAGTAAATTTTCCATGTCGAATGCAAAACCAGTCAATGTGCCTTTAGGTGGCCATTTTGTTCTAAGTAAAGAACAATCTCCTAAACTGATTTTGATGTTAAAAACATGAAGAATGTGCCATATTCAAATGCTATAGGATCTGTCATGTATTTAATGGTTAGCACGAGGCCTGATATTGCTTATTCTTTGAGTTGTTTGAGTCAGTATATGTCTAATCCTGGTGTTTACCATTGGCAAGCTGTCAAATGGCTTTTGAGATATCTGAATGGTTCTGTGAAGCATGATTTAAAATTTTCAAAATCTGATGTTGGTGTTAAATTGGTTGGATATGTGGATTCTAACTATGCAAATGATAGGGACAATAGAAATCAACAACTTCTTGTGTGTTTACATTGTGTGGTGCTTGTATTAGCTGGAAATCTCAATTACAACACATTGTTGCTCTTTCAACCACTAAATCTGAGTATGTTGCTGTCATTGAAGCTTTAAAAGAAGCTATTTGGTTGAAAGATCTTATTTCTGAAATTGGTTTTCTTGAAGGTGAAGTTGTAGTATTTTCTGATAGCCAGTCTGGTATACAACACAGTGTAAGAATCCTGTTTTTCATGATAGAACTAAACATATTGATGTTAGATTCCACTACATTCGTAATGTGGTTACAAAAGACATAGTCTATCTTGAAAAAACCCTTCTCAATTTAATCTTGCTGACATGGGAACTAAGTGTTTATCAACTGAAAAATTTATATCTTGTCTAAAAATTTTAAACTTTGATACTTCTGATTGATGTGTTCTGTTTCTGTTCTGTAGTGTAGCTTACTTAGTGTTTGCTACATATTAGTACTTGTACTAACTTTGTGTTTTCTGCAGTGGTACAATGATGATGGCTGTAGGTGACTCTCCTGACCAGTTGAACCGGTGTTGGGCCAAAAGGTGGAGAAATGTTGGGTTTGGCCCAACTTTCCTCCAGCCCATTATACCAGCCCAAGCCCTTCCACCCTTATTGTTTTTCACGTCTGGGCTGTAGGGCTTAACAAAACCTCTCTTCCCTTTATTTAATCGGCCGCCTAACATTTCTTCTTCCTTAATAGCGTGAGCAGCCGATTTGAGAGAAAAGAGCGTGAGACTTTGCTTCGTGTGCGTCTTCCTTCGGTGACTGAGTGTCTTCGGTGTTCTCTCTGTTTTGTGTTCCTTTCTCTCTCGTTTGTTCTCTTGACAGCAAGGGGACGAATTCTTTGTGTGTGTGTGCAACCCCCTGGCCGTGAGAGCATTAACCAGTGAGAGCATGAGTTGAGGGCATTAATCAATTTTTCTATTGGGAAACCTTTTGTGGTCTTCGCCTTGGTTTACTGCGTACTTGGAGAGGTCAAAATCAGTTTGTCTGAGCCCCGTTTTTTATTCTAACACATTATATTCTACTGTTTCCTGTTGTGTGAAACTTGCAGGTTGGCTATCCAGATAAAGAAGATACGACACCGAGCGATGGGCAACTAACGTTTCTCCCTCTTAATCAATAGTTTAATTTTTAAAATAACTTATCTAAGATATTATTTACTTTAAATAATTATAGTTACTTTTATTTTATCTTAATTTATTTTTATTTTCACTATTTTGTTTAAAGAAGATATGTTTAGTACCATTCTTACTTTTAAATTATTTTTAAAATTTCATGTCTTCTTAATGATTTATTATAATTTCAAAATTAAATTTTTTTTTAGTTAATCATAATATCTTATTAAAGAGATATACCTACTAACAAAATTGTAAATTACTTTTATCAATTGACCGTTACTATATTTATACATTACGATTAAAAAAATTAAAAAAATAAACTAATTTTACTATTTTTCGTTTATCTATATAGTACAGACATATTTCAAATAAGATCTTTATAGTATATAATTTATATTGTTAATTACTAAAGGATATGTCATAAAAAATTAAAAAACAAAAATTCTTAATATGGATCATAAATTTTAAGATATATTTTATTGAATAATATTTTGTATGGCAAAAACTTATGTGAGACGGTCTCACGGGTCGTATTTGTGAGATAGATCTCTTATTTGGGTCATCAATGAAAAAATATTACTTTTTATGCTAAATGTATTACTTTTTATTGTGAATATCGGTAGGATTGACCTGTCTCACAGATTAAAATCCGTGAGACGGTCTCACATAAGACCCACTCATTTTGTATATCCATAATAAAACTTGGGATGATAATATTCACATTTTAAGGTCAATATTTATATGATATTTTATGTCTCTCTCTCTTTTGAGTTCAGAAGGATTCTACTAGAACGATTCACCAACCCTATTGACCTGAAACTCCTAGTCTCAATATTGCAACTTAATCTGTTCAGAAACACATTCTTGGCAGTTACAATATTTCTCACTATACAATATAGCTCGTGTTTAAACAAAAAATAAGTAAGAATAAAAAGTGCACTGAATCTTAGTCAATCTAATTGAACTTTTAAACATATGCAAATCAGCTTGAATCTAGAACTTGAAGAGATGCTGATAGAAATTCATAAATGCTCCATGATATACAAGATTCAAAATCGCACAGAGTGTGTTAACATTTTTAAAGAATTCTCCTTTTATAAAAGATGGTCCCAACATCAATAAATTTGAACGGTACTCACAATGTACTGAATGATCAAAAATTTTATAGAGAATGTCACATGATCTTGTCGTATTTTCAAATATAATACTAGTTAGTTGAATTCCTTTGGAAACTAGCTAGATGAAGAAACCAATGGATCTTTTATTCTATTACAGAAAAAGAATGTTTGTCCTTGCCGATCAATTTAAATTAAACTAGGAGATAATCGAATATTGTAATTCATAGTATGTCTTCAAATTAGTCTGGGGGTAAGCATGATCAGTCTTGTTTGTTTTTAACCTAGTTTATCCTTGACTACTATATATGATCATATCAGTACCATTCTTATCAGTTCACTTCTAAATTCATATCTGATCACATCAGTGTCGTGGCTTAACTGTTTTGCGTTGTCAGATTGGATATATTCATCATTCGACATAATTATGTCATATAAGTTTAGTTCTTTAAGACTATCAGCTTAGTTTTATCGGATAAGCTTAGTTTATAATCACCAAAACCTTGGTCCAAATTTTATCTTTACAATTTCTCCTTTTCGTGATAACAAAAATGAGCAAAAGAACGAGTATTGAGATAAAATATAACTTTCATAGATAAAATTATTCGAGTAGATGTCATGTAAGTCAATTGTTGGCTAGAGAATTAATTGACTCAATTGTAATAAACAATCTTTATTTTAATATAATTCATTATTTCATGGTTTGTTATTTCTTTATCTGTACACTCATGTGATCAACATAAATAAAGACCTTGATTTTACTTTAATACAAATGAATCGTAATTCGATATTGAAACTCATTTGTAAACATTGTATAATCTATATTCGTTCCTAGTCGATTCAGCCGCCTAAAACATGGATAAAGGTCGCTTGAGCTCGAGACTAGCATATGTGATGTTATGTACCGCGTTTCTTGGTAAGAGCATAGAGATGTCCAAACATGCAGATGGATAGTCATATGATTATTATACCGAACTACCCTCTCTATGACTTTTCAAGTGGTTATCATTCATCAAGAGGATTAGTTCGTGGTTATGGTTGTACAACATTAGTCTTTACGACCCGGGACAACTTTGAGGCTCTATATGCTAGGGCTATGCTTTGACTCGTTTACCATCTCCAAGACGGTCATCATGTGGCGAGATTGGGTACAGTTACGAAACATGTATGAGCCAGTGCATTTTAGTCGGGAATTAACCGCTCATCTACGGGTGTGGATATCCTGTGTGATCTGATGATATAATAGTGCATTAAATCTGTAATGCCCGGAAATTTAATCCTGTTAATCCGTAATTATTGAATTATAATTTGATATGATTATGAAAGGATTAATCGGGACACGATTTGAAATAACGTGTGCAAATTGAATGCGCGAGAAATCCAGGGGAGTCGGCGCACATGCGCGATGAGGATGCGCGCACATGCGCGGAAACTCCAGAAGGCTTCGCGCATATGCGCGGAAACGAGTCGCGCATATGCGCGAGCTGCCGAGAATGTCACCGCGAAGACCAGTAGGTCTCGCGCATATGCGCCGGTAGTGTCGCGCATATGCGCGAGACATGCAGCGTGAAAGATCACCACTTGGCGGGTTGCAGGTCGTGTGTATATATATATATATATATATATACAGTAACGTAAATTAGGAGATAAAAATCAGAATTGAGAGGAAATCTTGTTCTTTGCAATTCAAACTTCAACCGTGCAATATCCGTCCGTCCAAAGTGTAATCCGACTTCGGTACGGTAATCCTATCGACGTAGGCTACAACTTGACATAAGTTTTGCTACGTTTTGACATGTTTTGAAATTACACTATGGTCAGAATTGAATAGGATTCATATATGATGTTCTTGACATGTTAGACATCGTAAAATCGAAGTCAGATTAAGAAATAGACTGATTATGGAATTGTTATGATTTTCTGATTATAATCAGTTGCTATTGGACAGATATGGATTATGGATTGATTATAGATTGAATGTGATATAGGTTATGGATTGTAACTGTTATCTAGTGATGTTGTATTGACGGGAATATTGAGATTGTACAGTTATGCCGTCAATTGTGAATTAAATCCAGATTGATCAAGATTGTTATGGAATTGACTAGTATATTGATATGAGACTATTGATATTGTCAGTACCAGACAGGCTTTGAGTTCAGGACTTTGACTGAGCGGGAAACCGAGACTGCAACGAAAGGTATAAGTCAATGTGGTATTGGGAGATGGACTTGAGTCGGTTTAGACTTGGGTTTCCCTAAATCACATACTTTACTTTATTGCATTGATATTTGCATTGATTGATTGATATACTTGTTTTCTTGAGTTATAGATTACAGGTATTAGAAGAGTAATCTTATGACAGAAGTGCCGTCAGTGGTGGGATCACCACGGGCACATTGCACGATGTCATAAGATTGTGTATTGGCGGATGTGCCAAAGACTGTCACTGGATGTTTGGCTATCGATGTGGATAGGATGGTGGCTTTTTCTATTACTGTTAATCAGTATTGTATCGATGTGGATAGATTAGTAGCTCTTCTATTACTGTTAATCGATGTCATATCGATGTGGATAGAATTGGAGTTGCTTCTATTACTGTTAATCGGTACTATATTGATGTGGATAGAATAACAGCTTCCTCTATTACTGGTAATCGATACTGTATTGATGTGAATAGAACTGGAGTCTTTTCTATTACTGTTGATCGATACCATATCGGCGTGGATAGAACTGGAGTCTTTTCTATCACTGTTAGTCGATATATGCATGCCAACTTCTGGAACCGGGATCCCTAGACTAGGATTGAGTCTAGTCTAAATGATGTAGCTACGAGTATTATCGATAGTTGATATTGATTCTGTTTCAGGCTTTGTTACATATATCTGTTACCTGATTACATGCTTTATATTGTTTATATGATTGCATGTTTCGTTGATTTATACTGGGAGTATATTCTCACCGGTTTATCCGGCTGTTGTCTTGTCTGTATGTGTACTCGACAACAGGTGGGACAGGATCAGGGTCCAGGAGATGAAGAGAGAGATCGTGATTAGAGTGGTGGCACCGGACTTGGACTAGAGATAGGGTTGCACACTTGATCGTAGTTGTCAAACCCTAGTTTGAATAAATATGTTGTAATACAGGACTTTTAGTTTATATACTGATATGTATATATGTTTTAATTTCACTACGTTCCGTATTTTAAAAAAAAAATTTAGACCCTGTTTTTAATTGATTAATTAGTCCCAATTATGATTAAGAACTTGATTAGCGTCCGGGTCCCCACAACAGGTGGTATCAGAGCGATAGATCCTTGCGATTGAGATAGGAGCTAGTGAGCGGGGTAGATTGAGATTTTCTTTCCTGCTTTTGATTGCTAGCATGATTCTTGTTTTAATATATGCTACCTGAATTATCTGATATTGATATGGTATTGTATATTATTGGAATGGATCAGCTGTAAGATGATCCGAGGAGGATTGAAACTGGTAAGTGGTATTTGGAATTACTAACCTCTTCGATTATCAGATATGCCTCCGAGAAGGATACCAGAACAGGGAAGTACATCGAATCCTCCCATGGATGTGACCCCTACTCCAATGGAGCAATTGTTGAAAAGATTTCAGTCATTTCATCCACCGACTCTGAAAGTAACGGAGAATTCCGTGGAATGTGAAAGTTGGATGGACGACATTGAATCACTGTTTAACTCTTTGGAGTATACGGAGGAAAAGAGGGTGAAACTGATCGGACACCAGATGCATGACGTTGCTAAACACTGGTGGAATACGACAAAACGGGCTTTGGAATTACGAGGTACGGCCATTACCTGGAATGTGTTTAAAACTGAATTTTATCTACGGTTCTTTCCAGTTTCATATAGGAAGGACAAGGGAGCCGAGTTTGCAAATTTGAAACAAGGCCAGTTGAACATTGAGGATTATGTGGCTAAGTTTTCTACTTTGCTTCGCTTTGCCCCTCACGTGGCTGGAAGTGATGAGGCCGTTGCAGACCAGTTTATAAATGGTCTAAATCCTGAAATATTTACCCTGGTGAATACCGGAAGGCCAAACAATTTTACCGATGCCTTGAACCGAGCCAAGGGAGCTGAAGCAGGATTGATAAGACAGAAAGAGGCTTCATTTGTGCCTTCAGCACCGAGTTCACAGATGCCTCCACCATTTTCTCGATTTGAGAGTGGTAGTGGAAGTGGGAAGAAAGACTTCCTGAAGGCTAAAGGGAAGAAATTCAAGAAAGCTGGGAGTAGCTCCTCTAGTTCTAGTGGCTCTAGACAGGCTAGTCAGGGCCAGAATTATACAGGACCATACTGTAGCACCTGTGGAGGGAGGCATTCCACAGAGCAGTGCAGAGGAGTGTTCGGCAATTGCCGCATCTGTAAGCAGCATGGACACTTTGCTCGAGTGTGTCCCCAGAGAGGTGCCCAGGGATCACAGGCAGCTGAGTCAGCGGGATCAGTTGCTCAGCCAGGGAGACGACCCTCTGCCGTGCATTCCTTTCAGCCAGCACCGTCTACTCTATCACAGCAGAGGCCAGGAGGGGGCCAGACAGCGAGCCAGCCTCCTAGACAGCAGGCCCGATTGTTTGCTTTGACCGAGGAACAAGCTCAGGATGCACCTGATGATGTCGTGGCAGGTAACTGTTTTATTTCTGGTTATCCTGCATATGTATTGATTGATACTGGCGCATCACATACTTTCATATCTGAGCGATTTGCTTTGATGCATTCTTTGCCTATTGAGTCTTTAGCTACTGTAGTATCTGTCTCGTCTCCGTTAGGGACAGATTTGATATCGGTGAAATCTGTGAAATCGTGTATACTGCAGTACGACGGGCATACGATTGATTTAGACTGTATTGTTCTTGGTTTATCTGACTTTGATTGTATTGTCGGCATCGACATGTTGATCAAGTACCGAGCTACAGTCGATTGTTTTCACAAGATAGTGCGATTCAAACCTGAGATGGATGAAGAGTGGAAATTTTATGGTAAGGGTTCTCGTGCTAGAATTCCTTTGATATCTGCAATAAATATGACTCGATTATTGCAGAAGGGAGCGGATGGATTCCTGGTATATTCAGTTGATTTACTGAAGAAGGGCCCATCATTGGCGGATTTGCCAGTGGTGTGCGAATTTACTGATGTCTTTCCAGACGAGATTCCTGGATTGCCTCCGATTCGAGAGATAGACTTCAGCATAGAGTTAATGCCAGGAACAGTTCCGATTTCGAGAGCTCCATACCGGATGGCACCAATCGAATTGAAAGAGTTGAAGGAACAGTTGGAGGATTTACTGGCCAAGGGATATATCAGACCGAGTGTATCTCCTTGGGGTGCTCCAGTACTGTTCGTGAGGAAGAAAGATGGGTCGATGAGACTTTGTATCGACTACAGGCAATTGAACAAGGCAACGGTAAAGAATAAATATCCATTGCCTCGTATTGATGATTTGTTTGATCAGTTGCAGGGTTCATCTGTATATTCCAAGATCGACTTAAGATCTGGATACCATCAATTGAGAGTCAGGGATTCTGATATCTCAAAGACTGCATTTAGAACCAGGTATGGACACTATGAGTTTATTGTCATGCCTTTTGGTTTGACGAATGCACCGGCGGTGTTTATGGGATTGATGAACCGTGTCTTTCAGACATATTTGGATGATTTTGTTATCATATTCATTGATGATATATTGATTTATTCAAAGAATATGATTGAACATGCTAATCATCTGAGGACTGTGTTGAGAATTCTGAGAGCTGAGAAATTGTATGCTAAATTGTCGAAATGCGAGTTTTGGTTGAAACAGGTAGTGTTTTTGGGTCACATTATATCAGGAGATGGTATATCTGTTGATCCCAGTAAGGTTGAGGCAGTGATTTCTTGGCCGAGACCTACATCTGTGCCGGAAATTCGCAGTTTTATGGGTTTGGCAGGGTATTACCGACGTTTTATCCAAGATTTTTTGAGTATTGCCAAGCCTATTACTCAGCTAACTCAGAAGAATGCTCCGTTTAATTGGTCTGAAGAATGTGAGACCAGTTTTCTTGAGTTAAAGAAGAGACTGACCAGTGCTCCTGTGTTGACGATTCCTTTAGGCACTGGTGGATTTGTTGTTTATTGTGATGCATCTCACCGAGGATTGGGTTGTGTTTTGATGCAGCGGGGGCATGTGATTGCTTATGCCTCGAGACAGATGAAACCCCATGAGACTCGTTACCCAATTCATGATCTTGAATTGGCAGCCATAGTCTTTGCGCTGAAGATATGGCGACATTACCTCTACGGGGATAAATTCGAAATATATTCTGATCATAAAAGCTTGAAATATATGTTTTCACAATCCGAATTGAATATGAGACAGCGACGATGGCTTGATTTATTGAAAGATTTTGATTGTGAAATCAAGTATTATCCAGGAAAGTCAAATGCAGCAGCTGATGCACTAAGTCGAAAGGTATGTGCACTATCCTTGTCGACTATTGGTGTTTCGAATTTGATTAAAGACTGCTGTTTGTCTGGATTAGTATTTGAGATAGATCGGAGACCAATAAGAATATATACTATTCGAGCTGAACCAGAGCTGCTTTTGAAAATTAAAGAAGCTCAGAAAGGTTATCAGAATATTCAGAAGTCGATTGCTATGGTTAGAGCTGGACATCGATCGGAATATCAGGTTCGAAATGATATTTTGTATGTGAATAATCGATTAGTTGTGCCGAATGTTTCGGATTTAAAACAGCGAATACTGTTAGAGGCGCACAACAGTCGTTTTAGCATTCATCTTGGTGGTAGAAAAATGTACAATGATTTAAAGACACAGTATTGGTGGAAACAAATGAAAGCTGATGTGACTACATTTGTAGCCAAGTGTCTGAATTGCCAACAGGTGAAAGCTGAGAGGAAGAAACCTAAAGGACTATTACAGAGTTTGTCCATTCCTGAATGGAAATGGGATCACATTTCCATGGACTTTGTGACACAGTTGCCGAGATCCTCCCGAGGTTGTGATGCGATTTGGATCGTGATTGATCGATTGACCAAATCAGCATGTTTTATTCCATACAAAATGACGTATAGATATGACCAGATGGCGGATATTTACATCAAGGAAGTGGTGAGACTGCACGGAGTGCCGAAGTCGATTGTTTCAGACCGAGATCCCCGATTTACTTCGCACTTCTGGCAGAGCCTGCAGCAAGCTCTCGGTACGAAGTTACATTTGAGTACCGCATATCATCCACAGACTGATGGACAGTCAGAGCGTACAATACAGACATTGGAAGATATGCTGAGAGCTGTAGTACTTGATTTTAGCACTGGATGGCAAGATGCATTGCCTCTTTGTGAATTTTCGTACAACAATAGCTATCAAACGAGTATTGAGATGGCACCATTTGAGGCGTTGTACGGGAAGAAATGTCGATCCCCTCTTTACTGGGATGATATCTCTGAAGTTCCTGAGACTGGACCTGATATGATCAGAGATATGACTGAGAAAGTAAAGCTGATTCAGAAGAAAATGAAGGCAGCCCAGGACAGACAAGCCAAATATGCCAACCTTCGACGACGACCGTTGGTATTTGAGGCAGGAGACCAAGTATTCCTGAAGATTTCACCTTTCAGGGGTGTTGTCCGATTTGGAAAGAAAGGGAAATTGTCTCCAAGATATGTAGGTCCATATGAGATTCTTGAAAAGATAGGAGATCGTGCCTATCGACTAGCATTGCCGCCTTCATTGTCCGAGATACATGATGTCTTCCATGTATCAATGCTGCGGAAGTATCTTCCTGATGATTCTCATGTGATTCAGCCAGATGAGACTGAGCTGGACGAGACATTGAGTTATGTCGAGAAACCGATCCGGATTATTGATCGTAAAGAAAAACAGCTCAGAACGAAGATGATCCCATTGGTAAAAGTACAATGGACTCGTCATGGTGTTGAAGAAGCTACGTGGGAGACTGAATCTGACATGAAACAGGAATTCCCAGCATTATTTTACTGATGTAAATACGTACTCGCCTGTAATTACAGTCCTTCTTAATGATATGATTTGATTATCGATGATTTCGAGGACGAAATCGTATCTTAGGGGGGGAGAAATGTAATGCCCGGAAATTTAATCCTGTTAATCCGTAATTATTGAATTATAATTTGATATGATTATGAAAGGATTAATCGGGACACGATTTGAAATAACGTGTGCAAATTGAATGCGCGAGAAATCCAGGGGAGTCGGCGCACATGCGCGATGAGGATGCGCGCACATGCGCGGAAACTCCAGAAGGCTTCACGCATATGCGCGGAAACGAGTCGCGCATATGCGCGAGCTGCCGAGAATGTCACCGCGAAGACCAGTAGGTCTCGCGCATATGCGCCGGTAGTGTCGCGCATATGCGCGAGACATGCAGCGTGAAAGATCACCACTTGGCGGGTTGCAGGTCGTGTGTATATATATATATATATACAGTAACGTAAATTAGGAGATAAAAATCAGAATTGAGAGTAAATCTTGTTCTTTGCAATTCAAACTTCAACCGTGCAATATCCGCCCGTCCAAAGTGTAATCCGACTTCGGTACGGTAATCCTATCGACGTAGGCTACAACTTGACATAAGTTTTGCTACGTTTTGACATGTTTTGAAATTACACTATGGTCAGAATTGAATAGGATTCATATATGATGTTCTTGACATGTTAGACATCGTAAAATCGAAATCAGATTAAGAAATAGACTGATTATGGAATTGTTATGATTTTCTGATTATAATCAGTTGCTATTGGACAGATATGGATTATGGATTGATTATAGATTGAATGGGATATAGGTTATGGATTGTAACTGTTATCTAGTGATGTTGTATTGACGGGAATATTGAGATTGTACAGTTATGCCGTCAATTGTGAATTAAATCCAGATTGATCAAGATTGTTATGGAATTGACTAGTATATTGATATGAGACTATTGATATTGTCAGTACCAGACAGGCTTTGAGTTCAGGACTTTGACTGAGCGGGAAACCGAGACTGCAACGAAAGGTATAAGTCAATGTGGTATTGGGAGATGGACTTGAGTCGGTTTAGACTTGGGTTTCCCTAAATCACATACTTTACTTTATTGCATTGATATTTGCATTGATTGATTGATATACTTGTTTTCTTGAGTTATAGATTACAGGTATTAGAAGAGTAATCTTATGACAGAAGTGCCGTCAGTGGTGGGATCACCACGGGCACATTGCACGATGTCATAAGATTGTGTATTGGCGGATGTGCCAAAGACTGTCACTGGATGTTTGGCTATCGATGTGGATAGGATGGTGGCTTTTTCTATTACTGTTAATCAGTATTGTATCGATGTGGATAGATTAGTAGCTCTTCTATTACTGTTAATCGATGTCATATCGATGTGGATAGAATTGGAGTTGCTTCTATTACTGTTAATCGGTACTATATTGATGTGGATAGAATAACAGCTTCCTCTATTACTGGTAATCGATACTGTATTGATGTGAATAGAACTGGAGTCTTTTCTATTACTGTTGATCGATACCATATCGGCGTGGATAGAACTGGAGTCTTTTCTATCACTGTTAGTCGATATATGCATGCCAACTTCTGGAACCGGGATCCCTAGACTAGGATTGAGTCTAGTCTAAATGATGTAGCTACGAGTATTATCGATAGTTGATATTGATTCTGTTTCAGGCTTTGTTACATATATCTGTTACCTGATTACATGCTTTATATTGTTTATATGATTGCATGTTTCGTTGATTTATACTGGGAGTATATTCTCACCGGTTTATCCGGCTGTTGTCTTGTCTGTATGTGTACTCGACAACAGGTGGGACAGGATCAGGGTCCAGGAGATGAAGAGAGAGATCGTGATTAGAGTGGTGGCACCGGACTTGGACTAGAGATAGGGTTGCACACTTGATCGTAGTTGTCAAACCCTAGTTTGAATAAATATGTTGTAATATAGGACTTTTAGTTTATATACTGATATGTATATATGTTTTAATTTCACTACGTTCCGCATTTTAAAAAAAATTTTTAGACCCTGTTTTTAATTGATTAATTAGTCCCAATTATGATTAAGAATTTGATTAGCGTCCGGGTCCCCACAAAATCTCTAGCCAGAGTATAGGTGTTCTCCAATTGTACATGTGATGTCACTATTTATTCTCAAATATGTGTCACATAGTTATCGAATTCTTATATAACACTCGATTAACCAATGGTTGCATATTCGATTGGGATATAAGAGATGAACGGACCTTACTGTACGCTAATCATAACCGAATGGTTCTTGCAGGCACTATCAGTAATACCTAGGAAATCATGAGGCCATGATTCGATGGGTTTAATCAGAAATATGATTTCTGACATTCTCATGATCAATTGTTGATACATAGAATCATGATCAATTGTTGATACATAGAATGAGAAAAATTAGGGTAAGCCCAAATAAAGGATTATGTCCTGAACCACAAAGAGTTGTGAACCCATGGCTAGCTGTATCTCTGAACCATTGAGGGTCATGCAAGCACTAGATCATTTGTTCCCGTTGAGAAAATAAGTTCAAGAAGTTGAATTTATATAAAATTATGATGTAGTAAATTCAAATAGTTGAATTTATAATAATTAAATTTTGAGAAAAATAATTCAAGGAGTTGAATTTATAGATAGTAAATTCAAGAAGTTAAATTTATGAATTTATAAAATTTGGAGATAATAAATTCAAAGAGTTGGATTTATAAAATTTGTGAATTTAAATTATAAAACTCAAAAGTTGAGTTTATTAAATATAGTGTGAAGTATGTATAATAGACTTGTATGAGCACAAGTCCAACATACTAAATAATTAAAGTTCTTAATAGACTTTGATTAATTAATTAAACTAGTTAGACTAGTCTAATTAATTAATCAAGCTCATTAATGTTAATTATGAAAATTAGGTCATTGCTTGACTATAAAAGATAGTAGAGAGGCCACAAACCCTAGCCTCCACACTTACAAATTTCGAAAATTCCTTTCCCTTTCCTTCCATGAATTCGGACACCCCTAAAGCAAATTTAGGGTTTTAGCCGCCTCTCGAGTTTTTGATCTCAACATTAAAACTTCTTGTAAATATTCTAGTGTTATTTATAATAGGAAAAAGTCCGGTCGTGGACCTGATTTGAAGATTGAAGAAATAAGATTTGAAAAAATTACGTGAAATTTACAACAAGAGCTACGTTCACTTATATCGACGTAGTTGGAGCTAGGTGAAAATTCACTAAAGGTAAACTTCCAAAATCCTATGTATTTTTATTCAATCCAAATCATACAAGTTTCCAAATATTTTGATTGTCAAAATAAAATAAAAAATTTAAAACTTCTGCTGCGTTTGGGCACGAGAGAAAAACGAGATCACAACAAAAATGAAATCAATACTTCAACAAACGACAATACTTTAAACAAAATCTATCTTCTGAATAACTGGTGCGAGGAGTTGCTAGGTCTGTAACCAACACTTGAATTATATGACCATCATTACTACTATGTGGTGTCTTGTGTTGAGACTGAGTAGGAGGAAGAAGAGCAGATGACTTGGATTTTCTAACTGCTTCTTTTCTCATTTGTCAGAATAACTCCTATCATCCTGAAGAAATTCAACAACTTCAGATAGTTGTTTGCCAATAGTCTAGATCTTATTTGACAACACAAATTCTTTTTTATCAATTCTGCAAATCATATTGGCAGTAAATCGAAATTTGTGGCCCTCATATAAGAGATGTTCCCAAAGTGCAGAATGACGACTTTAAGTACTTATGAGATATGAGAATTTACATCGGTCTTAAAAATCTCGAGATCTAAGGTACATTCCAAGTGATCTACTTGGAGACCAGCTATTTCAGCACCTAAGTTGGTGAGAGACTGATTTATTGAATCCAGTGTGCAGAGAATGGGATCTTCAAGATTGTCCTGAGTCTGTTCTAGTTCAAGTTCAGGACGAAGAGGTGACATTTGGGTCGGATCAAGTTCAAGCATATGTTGATCTAAACTGATGTGCAAACCAGTCTGATTACCTGCGATAGTCTTAACATCCTCAAAGTGTGGTGTTTGATATGATTGAAGATGTTATCAAAAATTCCTCCACTATATTTTCCTTACGTGGGGGAGAGTTGTGCTGAACTTCTGATTCAATGTGAGGCGGAGAAGTCGGAGTTGTAAGATCCTCAGTTATTTCAGTTGTCTCAATCAGATGAGATAAAGTGAAAATTGATTCAATTGGCTCGATGGGTGGAATGGGAGCCATTTCAGCTATTGTGATAGTTTCCAAGGACGTAAGTATCTCAGTGGCAAAGGCCAGAGGAACTTCTGAAAGTTTTTCAGATGAGGTCGGAACATAAATGTGTTTTTGTATATGCTCAATCCGAGGTTCATCTTGTTGATGATGCTCTGAAGAAACTGCTTTAGTGAGATGGATAAGGATCAGTCACTGATTGTTGAATAGAATAATCATGTTTGTTGGACTGATCGAGCTAATCAAGTTGAGCTTCAAGATCTATCTGTTCATTTTCGTCAATAGTTGGTCCTATCAACGGAAGATGTAGTTTCATATATTCCCTCATGAATTTTAAATTCATAGACACCCTAAGGGAATTTATTTCGAGATGATTAATTATAGCGACATCATCTCGTGTTGTTGGACTGTGAGGGTTGAAGTTTTATGTGTTCTTATTCAGCAAGATCCGCAATGTGCTTTCTCTCCTCATCATCGTCATAAAGTCTCTTCTTTCCAAGGCTTCTGAGATCAAATCAATTTCATTGCATTCCTGTTATTTACCCACTTGTCAAACTTGTTTAGTTTGATGTGTACTCTTATTTTCTACTTCCTGCATTGTCAGATTGATCGATGTCTGAACGGTGAGATTGATTTAGTTGGTTCAAGAAGATTCCATTTGCCTTGAGCCTTCAGACCAATTTGAAGCACACCAGATTCAGTGGAAATCACATCTATTTAAGCAATCTTGATTCTCGGTAGCACTTTGCTGGTGGGAATGGCAAGAATTGGAGCTGGTCTGATTGGTTCAAGTTCTTTACCAGCCTAAGCTTATTTTTTCTCTTTTTATTCCTTGGAATGGATGGATAAAAGACCCGAGTCAGCGGAAACTTCTCACATTCAGTGTCTGTGTTGTCTGAGTCGGATGAGTCAACAACCAACTACATTTTAACTGTCCCTTGCTAGGGGACTTATTATTATTAACCATTTTATTCTTGACTTGAAGTAGATCATATTTCTTAATGATGTTTTTTATTTGTATATTGCAATGGAGTTTTCGTTAAGAACCTTGTGTACATGTAGTGAAGAAGAGAAATCCATATGCACTTGTGACCTTTCAAGTACTCAAAAAACCGGCACAACAAATCCTTGATGTTGTTTGTTTTAAGTAGAAATAAATGCGACAAAAATATCATATAGAAAGATAGACCAATTGATTTTTATGCCAAATGAGATGACCACCATTAGCTCAAACCATTCAATAGCGAAAGAATCAAGTGATCCGACTTTAGAAGTCTAGGATTTGACCACAATATCATTCAGAAGTTTGTACTGAATTTTTCATTTCTTTCTTCTTGCCAGAAAACTTGATGGGTGCTCCAGTTTGAGAAAATTTGAGGTCATCTCTTCTAAATTTACCGGAGGTAGATTGTTGAACTCAGTGCAATCCTTAACATAACAACATGAAGGTCTCAACAAAATACTTTTGATCAAAAGAAATTTTTTATCCACCAACTGTGCATGTCACATATTGATGTTCAATGGTGGCAGAGGCTTGAGAAAGTCATTCTTCATAAATGTGGCTAGTGCATCCCAGAAAGTCTTTCAGACAATAAGATTTGAGTATGCGGAACATGGAAATCATTCCCTTGTCCTGCAATAGATTGGCAATATAAAAGTCTTCTTGAAGAGTGTTGTTGGTGAATGAAGACATTTTCAAGCATCATATTCATAATTGCGAGCGCCAAGAGAAAAAGTGCAAAGGATAGCAAGGAAATGGATCTGGATACAATAATATGAATCAGTGAAATATAATGAACATACATATGGTCGTGAAGGGACAAACATATCAGGCCACATATCAGCATGTTTGTGGAAGAAATTTGAAAATTCAAAAAATTATTATTCTTATATTAAAGGTTGTTAAGTTACATCATTAACCGAGTGCACAAGAGGCCACATACTCACACATGCAGAAGATCTCAAGTCCATCATCCAGAAGCTCCTAGATTCATCTTTTGTTATACTAGTGTAACAATATAACTTAATTCATATTCACTTTTACCATTTTATCCCTTGTAATTGTAAATATAAAAACTCTTGTATTGATCAAAGGAAATACAGAAAGAGGATTACAATTTACTGAGCATTTTTCCCGTTATTTAATTTCTCTAACTTGGTATCAAAGCAAAAATGGTGGAAACCACCTCACCTGGCGAATTGAGCTCAGCCACAGCATCTAATCTCGGAACTAATCTCATGATCCTAAATCCCTCCAACCAAATCAACACCATCAAACTCACCGATGATAATTTTCTCCTCTGGCAGCTCCAAGTGTTGGCTGGAATTCGAGGATTGGGTCTTGATTTGTACATCAACCCTCGATGGAACTTTCCAAGTTCGCAATCTTGATATTGATTGTAACAAAACTTGTTAATTGTATTACTAATGATCTACCTTAGTTGTGCAGCATCTAAGATCACCTACGAGTTGTTTACATTGCAAAACTGAAGACCCAACTGATGCTCAAAATGAATCAGTTCAACTGGCTACGTCATTTGAGCAGTACAGCTGATTGACCAGTTGATAGGTAATTCAGCAGGAAAACCTCATAATCCTGGCCAGCCGAAAGATTGTTCAACTGATGAAGAAACTCAGCTGATCAGTCCAACTAAACGAGTGTGAAATCAGTTCCACTGACGAGTCAACTGATTTCACCAGCCCAACTGAAAGATCAGTTCAAACTGACCAGTTCGAAGCATCAGTTAGAATCCTTCAGTTATGGACGATGATAGATTCCTTCGAGTGGATTCCAGCTGTGCGAGAAGGTACAAAGCCATTGTCCAGTCAAAGGACAATAATGGACATTGAATCAGAGCATTAAAGACAAAACGATTCAGATGGACAGTCAAAAAGACGAGACACATAGTCCAAGAAGACGATTCAAATGCAACAGATACAATTAATGAGTCTCACTGTACGATCAGCCTCTTTCGGATATATAAAGAGAAGATCAGTGAAGACTCAAGATAGATAGTGGTGAGACATTCTTGAGAGTGAAAAGAAAAACATAGAAGGGCACGATCAGTTGCAAATTAGCTTATCGAAGCATTTAAGCCCAGAGGGAATTATTCATCGTGATATCTGCTTAGTTTAGAAGCCTTTTATCCCTCAGTGTGTGAGAATGTTTCTGTTCAGTTTTCACACACATTCACTCTCAAAACCACCCAAATACAGTCTTTCATAAAGATGTTAAACTTGTGTATGTCGTCTTTCTCACATAGACGTTAAATAAGTGTTTACTGAAAGTGTTGTTTTCAGTCGTAGCTAGGAGTTCAGTTTAGGCAGTAGATAAGTCCTAGCTGAGTGGGATTGTACACATAGTTTTATAAATCAAAGTCTTCTAGTGTATCCTATCCGTGGAGATATAAGGGGTGACGTAGGAGCAGTTGAAGTCTCATAACATCCGTAAACATATCTTGTGTATTTAATTGATTAACTATCACTTTAAAATTGTTTTGATTAGTTAGAGTGTTCGTGTGTTCAGTTGTTACCATAACTGAAATACAAGAATGCAAAAACTAATATGTGTTCTTTCAGTTAGTCAGTTTACACAAGTTAAAATATTTTCTAACATTTCAGTTTTCTTTATGAAGGATTACTTCGAGTTTCTTTCGCTTGGTTTAAAACCAAACTCGATTTAATTCATCGATGTTAATATTCTTAGAACACGAGCTATTGAAGCTCATTGAAGGTTGTTGTGTGCGAAATACCTTCGAAGGCGCTAACACACATGATCCATCACATACCACCGAACTCCATACTTGATGAAAATGGCACTGATATTCTGAATCGTCTCTACATTACTTGGTCTGGACAAGATCAACTTCTTTTTCATTCCTTCTGGCCTCCATGACCGAAAGAATTCAAATGATTGTGTGTTCCTCGTCTGCTCAAATCTGGATCCGAGTCTCTACTTTGTTTGCTACTCACTCAAAAGCGAGAATGATGCAATACAAACTCCAATTGCATACACTCAAGAAAGGTAGCCTTAGCATGAAGGACTATCTTGGCAAAATGAAAAATTATGTTGACTCACTTACTGCTTGTGGTGAACCAATATCAGATGATGATCAGTTTGTATATTCTGGGTGGTGTTCGAATGGAGTACGACTCGGTTGTTGTTCATGTGACCTCTCGAGTTGAACCAATTTCCCCCCTCAGAGGTTGGTGCTTTGCTTTTATCGCATGAAGGGCGTATTGAATCATATACTGTAAATGTGGATGGCACCATACCTACAGCCAAAATCTCTACTTTTACCTCTGCCAAAGGACGTCCATCGTCATCATCTCTGAGCTCTCCTTCTCGCGGCAGAGGTTGTGGATGATTTGTACGAGGTGGTCGACGAAGCTGGTCTAATAGCATTAATTGCCCTATCTGTCCAATTTGTGGGTATTCTGGCCACATTGTAGAGAAGTGATATTATCACTTTGACAAGGAATTCATTTCACAATCACGAACTTCGGGAAATCATTACTCACATTCATATCGCAATAAACCTGAAGCACCACCAACTGCTGCAGTGGCCATAGATAATTCAAAGATTCTAACTGACGACTGGTGGTTCCCAAATTCTGGATCTTCTCATCGTGTCACTAATGATCTCGCTAACCTTTCTCTTGGTTCCGAATTTACCGGTAGAGGTAAAGCTCTTATGGGAAATGGAACAGGTTTGCCTATGACCCATATTGGATCTTCATATTTTCTATCTCATGATTCGAACCACACATTATTTTTGAATCATCTCCTTCGAGTTCCCTTATATCTAAAAACCTGCTTAGCGTTAGTAAATTTGCTCACAACAATAACGTCTATTTTGATTTGAATCCCTCTTTTTGTGTTGTGAAGGACCTAGAGATGGGAACCAATGTAATAGCCAAGCCTGGTGAACGGTATGGTTTAAGATTTCGTATGATTATTGACTATTTGGTTAAGTTTAAATATAGTTTTGATGTTAAGAGTTGCGATTTATGGTTCATAGTATTGTTGTTATTAGATGATGTGTAGTTGTTTTGTAGCGTTGTTGCGATTTAATTCATGGTACTTAGTATATTGAGCCAATTGGTATGAGGCCAATTGGGGTGATTAGATAAGT
The DNA here is from genome assembly GCF_022965805.1 of Primulina eburnea. NCBI lineage: Eukaryota > Viridiplantae > Streptophyta > Magnoliopsida > Lamiales > Gesneriaceae > Primulina > Primulina eburnea. The sequence goes on from NC_133110.1 coordinate 37,945,471, forward strand.
TATAGAAGTTCAACTTTCTTGTTGAGAGTGTTGTCAGATTGTGAAGAGAAGTGACGTTGCGATTCGATTTTAGTTGCAAAAGTTTGTTGTTAGCTACAGAGGTGACCGCACCCGCGGTCAATTAGACACCGCACCCGCGGTGATTGGGCAGAGGCCCGCGGTCGCTTGTTTCAGATTTTTGGCTAAATTCCAGTAGGCAGAGCGCACCCGCGGTAAGAACTCAGCGCACCTGCGATCGTCACTTTCGGATTTTTGGATGTGGTTCTGTACACGCAGTGCAGCCGCGGTCCAAGGCTTATCGCACCCGCGGTGCATGAACAGTAGAGTCGTGTTTTACGGTTTTAAGTGATTAAATTCAAGAGTTGGCTTTATTTTCCTCATTTCTTCTCCTATTTCTCGGTTTGCAGCTCAAGGGGAAAAGCTAGGGTTCCATTTCCTTTCATTTCCTTTCTTTGATTCAAGCTTGTTGTTGGATTGTTGTAGTGAGATCAAGGTCATTGTTGGTCCAAGGAGCTAAGGTAAGCTTGTGGTATAGTTTATTCTTGGTTTTTGGTGTTGGGAGAAATCATGGGTTTGTTGATGGTGTTGGTTTTATGGATTTATTGGTATGGTTGTTTGATTATTGGGTTATTAATGGTGCAATATATGGTTTATTGTTGTAGGAAGTGTACGAAGAGATTAGAATCAAGTGATCCAAGTGTTGTAAGTGGAATTCATTTCCTTGTGCTCACATGATAATATGTATTGTGTTTCAATGGTTTTAACATGTTATTCCCTTCCATTTCGTTCATGCTATGTATTAATACACTTTGTTGTATATTAGAGGCATTTTATGTCTCAATTATGTCAAAGGGAATACAAAAAAAAAGAGTATGCAAAGTGTTTGGTTTAATGCCTAAAAGAGAGTTCAAATGATTTATTGGATTGATAGATACATAGTCAGATATTGCATGCAATTAGTTGATCAACGACCATAGACTTATATCCCAGCAGAGTATCGATTCATATCGATGGGATATAGGTACAGAGATAGAGGTACTATCTAGATAACAATCCAACAGAGAAAAGAGAAATACCATCTTTATTGTTATTCATGTTATGATATTTATGTTTCAGAGTTGATGGTATTCAATGTTTTCAAAGTTATGTTTTTCAGAGTATGCTATGTATCCATTGCTATGTAAGAGTTCCACTTGCTGAGTTTTATACTCATTTCAGTTATTTCATGTGATGCAGATAAGAGCGACGAGCCTGGACGTTGATTGGGGCCGGAGTCATATGCATAAGAGAAGGAAGGAAAAAGACTATTTTGCTAGCATTTTGAACATGATCACAAAAATGATATTTTGTATTTTGTTGCATCATTTTATTGATCATGCTGATACTTTTGATTATATATTGAAATGTATTCTAAATCCTTCTTTCTTTTAAAGAAAATTTTAAATTCCGCTGCTATTTTATTAAAACTGGTCGAGGTGTTACAACCACCCTCCTCAAAGGCACCTTACATGAAGGCCTTCGTAAGTTTCCCTTAGGCAAACCATCTCCCTCACCTACTCACTCTACCACATGCGTTCTTACTCCTCTTCTCCCGGCGGTCTCTTTCTTCAATCAAGTGAACCAGTCTCACAAGCTAACTGAAGTAGCACCTTCAACACTCAGTCAATTGCATTATAAATTAGGTCATCCTATGCTTTCCACTGTAAATCACATTTTATCCAAATGTAATATCTCCTTTTCAAAGAATGACAAAATTGGTGTATTCTCATCTTGTGAATTGGGAAAGAATCGTCTTCCATTTCCTTCATCCTTATCCTGTTACAACAAGCTACTCAAGTTAATATATTATGATGTATGGGGCCCTGCTTACACCACTTCGACTAATGACTTTAAATATTACATCAGTTTTGTGGATGCCTACAGTCGATAGACCTGGATCTACTTTCTTAAAACAAAATCTGAGGTGTTCCAAATTTTTCATTAATTTAAGACTCATGTAGAACTACAATATGATACCCGAAAAAAAACTCTTCAAACTGACTGGGGTGGTAAATATAGACCATTAACTCGTTTCTTTCGAAAATATGGGATTAATCATCGTCTTTCTTGTCCACACACTTCACAACAAAATGGTGTTGTCGAAAGAAAGCACCGTCATATAGTTGACTTTGGTCTTTCTCTTCTTGCTCATGCTCACATGCCTATAAAATTTTGGGACGATGCTTTTTCCACCGCTGTTTTTCTAATTAATCGTCTTCCTAACTCTATCATTCAAGGAGTTTCTCCTCTCAAAAAATTATCAAATCTTGTCCCTGATTATTACCTTCTTCGTGTTTTTGAGTGCTTGTGTTTTCCTTGTCTTCGAGTCTACAATGCTCATAAACTTGAGTTTAGGTCTAAACCATGCACCTTTCTTGGCTATAGCAACAAACATAATAGGTACTAGTAAAAGATGCACACGCGTTGCATGTGTTATTATTAATATTAAACAATTAACACGAAATTATTTTAATTTAAAAAAGTTGTTCGATTTAAAAGAAAAGTTTTGTTTAGATTTTTTTTTATGTAAAATATGGAGTGAATTGATAATGTTTTTAGTAGAGAAAGAAGGGTAATTATGCAATTAAATATTTTGGTGTCCTCTAAGGTAGTTAAGCTAAAGGTCTTACACTTAATAATATAGTATATAAATGCCTAAGTCAAGATAGTTGTATTTTCATATCTCGGCATGTTAAGTTTGATGAGTCTTCATTCCCCTTTTTCGATACTCATTCTGAAAATTCACTTCGCACATCTCCAGTTACCTCTAACCTTACCCTACCAGTTATTCCTGTCACTTCTTCATCCCAACCTCCGTCTCACTCACCCTCCCCAACTCCTGCACATCCCATTAACACCTCTGACATTTCCTCTTTATCTCAAGACCATGATTCAAGCTCATCACCTATCTCTACCACTAATGAACAACATGTTCCTCTCCCTACGAATGTGCACTCCATGGTCACTCGGTCCAATGCGGCTATTTACAAACCACGGGTGTATACCTCTCAACTCACACATGTTCATGAACCAACCAAATCACATGATTCCTTAGCACATCCAGCTTGGTGTCATGCTATGAAAGTTGAGTACAGTGCTTTAATCCAAAATAAAACTTGGGTTCTAGTTCTAGCACCAACCAACACACCAATCATTGGATGCAAGTGGGTTTTTAAGATCAAAAGACATCCCAATGGAACTGTGGCCCGGTACAAAGCTCGTCTTGTTGCTAAAGGGCATTCCCAAATTGCAGGGCTAGATTACACCGAGACATTCAGTCTGGTTATAAATCCTACCACTATTCGAGTTGTTCTCACCATTGATCTTTCTTATGGATGGTCTATTTAACAACTTGACGTTGATAATGCTTTCATTAATGGTACTCTTAATGTGCTTATCTTCATGGAGCATGCTCTTGGCTTCGAACAACACAGCCATGGCAAACAACTTGTGTGCCAACTGCATAAAGCGAACTATGGGCTCAAACAAGCACCTCGTGCTTGGTTTTATAAGCTGAAATTTGCCCTGATACATTTGTGATTCATTCAATCAAGGTCTGATGCTTCTCTATTTGTTAAACATCGAAAAAGTTTGATTATCTATATCTTGGTTTATGTCGATGACATAATAATCACATGCAACAATGTTGCTCAGATCCAGGATCTTATCTGTCAACTAAACTCAAAATTCTCCTTAAAATATTTGTGCAATCTCTTGTATTTTCTGGGTATTGAAGTATCAAGGCCTTCTCCTATTAGTCTACTTCTGTCTCAGTCAAAATACATATAAGATCTGCTAAAGAAAACAAATATGTATAATGCGAAGTCTTTACCCACTCCTATGGTTTCTGGGTTAAAGCTTTCCTCCAAAGATGCAGAATTTTTTTTGATGCAACTTTGTATCGTAGCACTTTGGATGCTCAACAGTATCTCACCATAACAAGACCAGATATTGCCTACAGTGTGAATAAAGTTTTTCAGTTCATGCAAAGTCCTTGTCTTTCTCATTGGAAGGCTGTTAAGCAAATCCTTCGTTATCTCAATGGAACCTCAAACCATGGAATTCATCTTACTGCTGCCTCTAAGCTTTCTCTTCATGGCTTTTGTGATGCAGATTGGGCCAATGACCCCGATGACAGGCGCTCCACATCTGGATTTTGCTGTCTCTAGGTATCTCTCCTATCACCTGGTGTTCAAAGAAACAACCGGTTGTTTCCCATTCAAGTACTGAAGCAGAGTATTGTAGCCTTGCAAATTACTTTGGCTTCAGCCTATGCTTATTGAACTTCATGTTCCAAGTTGTGCCTTACCCATACTATGGCGTGATAACAATAATACAATCTCGTTAAGTGTCAATCTTGTACTACATTCTAAATCCTAGCATTTGGACTTAGATCTCTTCTTTGTTCGTGAGAAAGTTCTGGCCAAGCAACTCGACGTTCAATTTTTTCCCTCCTCTGATCAAATTGCAATGTCTTCACAAAACCATTATTTTCTCACATTTTCATTGGTTTCGATACAAGCTCGGCCTTATCGCAAAACCAACGTTGACCTTGCTGGGGATGTTAAGTGACATCATTAACCGAGTACACAAGACGCCACATACTCACACATGCAGAAAATCTCAAGCCCATCATCCATAAGCTCCTAGATTCATCTTCTGTCATACTAGTGTAACAATATAACTAAATTCATATTCAATTTTACCATTTTATCCCTTGTAAATGTAAATATAAAAACTCTTGTATTGATAAAAGGAAATACAGAAAAGAGGATTATAATTTAATGAGCCTTGTTCCCGTTCTTTAATTTCTCTAACTAAGGTGTTAAATAAATATACATGGAAAAGTAAATTTGAAAATTAATTTTGATTTAGTCAAAGTTAAATAAATTGATTAAATAATATTTAAAGGAGATTTGACCGATCTAATCGTATTATTTTAAAACATGTATCATCAGTTCAGAGCTATAGAATAAGATCAAACTGAACATAAGCTTGAGATGACTTTCATCTGGGGCTTAGGCCATCTCCAACCCTGCACCAAAATGGTGTAAAACACCATTTTGGTGCAGGGTTATCTGCTCCAACCGATACCTATTGTTGACGCCAAACTAGTGGAGTGCTACAGTGTTGCACCAAATTTGGTGCAACACTGTAGCAATAGCGTTGGGTTTTTGGTTTTTTTTATTTTTTTTTTGTAATTTTTTTTATTGTCATTTTACTTAAACTTTAAATATTATATAATTAGTTTTATAATCCAATTTAATTATAAAAATGTATTATTTCAAACAATTAATTTTAAAAAAGTGAATTTAAAAAATTTGGATATTTTAATTTAATACATAATTAATAAAGATAATATGATTATGTTAATAAATTATTTGTGATAAATTAGTTGTAGTAAATAAAATAGTATAAAATTTGCCAAGAATATCTTAATTATGTAGTTATAATTAAATTAATTAATATTGAATACAAAGATACAAGTACAAAAAAAATTAAGATTTCAAACACTATTTTTTTGAAAATCAAAGAAAATGATACAAAATTAAATAAACAAACATAAAAAACACTAAATTATTAAAATTGACATTACAATACAACATAAAATAAAATAAGATGACAACACTTCAAATCAAAGATAATGATACAACATAAACGTAAAGAAGATAATAAACAACAAACTATTAAAAATCATACCACAATACAATAAAATAAGGATGACAAGCACTTAAATTTAAAACGGAGGTAAGCTGGATCCAGATCCTCCAATGTCTCCAAAATATTTTCCATAGTCGAGACTATCACGTGCACGTTTCCTTTCTTCCCTCTCACTCAAAATTCTTGACTGTTCGGCCCTAAAATTTTCACGCAAAGATGGATATTTGTGTGTCATTTCTATTTTATATGGATCATTTGAATATTGGTTGTATGTTAGTAATTTATGTTCAAAATATTTACTTGTGTGATTGTAATTTTTTTGAATGATTAGTTAATTACATTTAATCAAGTAATAAGTTTAAGTATTGAAAATGAATATTAAATATTAAAAAATTTTAACGTAATTATAAATAAATATTTAATTAATATTTTAATTCAGTAATATATATAATGAATTTTAATATAGAAATGATTTTAGATACTAGTGATATTTTAATTGTTGTGTTTATAAATATTTTGTGAAGTAAATTATTTTTTGTTAATAAAATAATAGAGAATATTCCGAGAATATTCTTTTTAATGTAGAGTTTAGAGTTGATGGGTTGGAGATGAATTTTATATTTGGTGTAAGAATTACACTATTTTAAAGTTAGTGTGACACTAACATAGCGTAATGGGTTGGAGATGGCCTTAGAAGTCTGACTACTGTCTTATCAGCTCTGATTCTAACGGTAAGATCGAGTGTTTGTCACCTTACCGAAAGTTATAATTTTTAATATTTTAAATTGTACAACGGTTCAAATTCGATTGTCTATTTCAATATCGAATATATTCATATTCGGCCAAATTACATGTTGGAGAGCAACTGTAGTGGGCTTATGGTAGGTTTTATGTCGCTTACGTTAGGTTTCGTGTGCAGTGCTCTCATGCCTTCTTGGTCATTCTACCTTGGTTTTATAATTTTTTAATCTAATACTTTAAAACTTGTAGTTTGAAAATTGTCTAAAAGATGAAAAAAAAAATGATAAAAAGAGAAGATAACGAGTATAGAGTACATATGAAAAAGTATTCAGGGTCACATAAAATAAATAAATATTTATAAAGTAAAATAATTTATAATTTCATTAAATTTAAGTGTCCATAATGTCTAAGTTAGATCAACTATTTGAATTTAGTTCTAGTTTTTATTATATTGAATCAAAGTCTATGTAGTTTTTACAGTCAAACAAATAAATTGTAATTTTAAATTAGTAAAGTAATCAGTTGAAACTAATTCTAATCCTAAAATCATTTCCGAAAATTTAATTTTCATTAAGAAAACGAAGTTATTCGGAAATTTTAATATGACTGTATTTAGATTATAGATACTCATATTCAAATTCATTAATTGTTTTTTTAGGAATATTCAAATTCATGAATAACCTTTTCGTCCATATAATAAATTTTGAGGAATACATTTTCCAGAATAGAATTAGTAGAAATGTTCTCAAAATATCTGAATTTATTTATTTATTTTGCATTTAACGCACCAAACATTATTGTCACCATCAAGAAGAAGACAACTGACGAGTCGGCAAAAAAGATCCTTATTTTTCTTTAAGAAAAGAATATGATCGGTTAATTAATCTCTTAAATAACAGACGCTGATATTCTAATACAATTTCAAATAATATAAATATCCAGGTACTCGAGTTGGTGAAATAAACGAATTTTTTTACCGATAATCATGATTTTTCTTACCAACTTTTTCTTAAAGTTAGTCTATCACATATGGTATATTTAATACGATTTACCAGAATATTGTATTAGTTCGTGTGTTTATTTTCATTATAATATAAATGTAATATTTTAAAATGTAAATATCATTTTTGGTCGTCTGTTCCGCTTTGTTTGGATCAAGGTATTTTAGTTAGCTTTTTGTAACATTTGGCAAGAAAACGACAATTAAAATTCATGCAAACATATGGTCGGATGATTTTAGGCCTCACCAGCTTTATCCTAAATAGAGTTTATCCTCATAATATTGAAATATGGACGCCGTTGCCCTACATATATACATTGTGTGAGGAGTCCAAAAGTGAGCAAAAACTTGTGTGAGACGAGATCACATGTCGTATTTTGTTAAATGAATATATTATTTGAGTTATCCATGAAAAAATATTATTTTTTGTGTTAAGAGTATTACTTTTGAGTGAGTCTCATGTGAGACCGTCTCACGGGTCATAATCCGTGAGACGGGTCAACCCTACCCATATTCACAATAAAAAGTAATACTCTTAGCATAAAAAATAATATTTTTTCATGGGTGATCCAAATAAGAGACCCGTCTCACAAATACGACCCGTGAGACCGTCTCACACAAGTTTTTGCCATTAATTTTAGAGTATGTCTCTTATGAGACTGTCTCATGAATCTTTATATGTGAGACAGGTCGACCCTACTTATTCACAATAAAAAGTAATACTCTTAACATAAAAAGTAATAATTTTTCATGAATGACCCAAATAAGAGATCTCACAAAATACGACTCGTGATACCGTCTCACAAAATACGACCCGTGAGACTGTCTCACACAAGTTTTTGCCTATTTTTTATTGTGAATATCGGTAGAGTTGACTCATCTCACAGATAAAAATTCACGAGATCGTCTACTCCCAAAAGTCTCGTTTGATTCCAAACAAGAGAATATTTTATCTATAGACGCCCCACCCTCAAATTTATAAATTGAATGAATAGGAAGTTTTAGGTGTATTTGGTTTTTTTTTTTTAAATAAAATAAAATTGGATAACAAAAATCTTTTGAAATAATTAAAAGTTTTGGAGTTTTAAAAATATATATACCTTCCAATCTTTGTTCGTTTTCTCTTTAAATATCAAGAAAATCTATTTCATCATTGAATTGGGACTCTAAATTATTTAAGTTTTTAAATCCATTAGTGGCATATCTGATATCAACCTTAATTATAATAATATATACTAGCAACTTATATGCATGTGATGTTTGTTGGTACGATAAACTTTTCTTAACAATTATTGTTGGAGTTAAGTTAATATTTGGATATTATTGAAATAAAATATAAAATTTTATAATCAAATAATTATATTTGAAGTTGAGATAAATCCATCCGTATCTCAGATTCGTGATTAGCACAACCCAAGAAATTTAATATTTTAATAATAAGTATTTTTTTTTTTTTTGGTGAAATAGTAATAATAATTATTAAAACAAATGGAATTTGATCACTTGTGTGTGTATATATATAAGTGGCAAAGGCTGAGAAGGCACCAAATAACTCCTCAACACATGGAGGACTCGAAGTACCTTAACGTGTAAGCATTCTAATATCTATCCTTTTCTTGGCAGACAACAGAACCTAATTCTCCTTTCGAGTACCTCAAGCTTTCATGTTTAGCATATAAAAAAACAAGAGGGATTTTGTCGGTTTAATCGAATAAATTCAAAGATGTTGGAAGGAAAAGCTTTGATAGAGGACACAGATATGCCATTGAAGATGCAGATTCAAGCCATGGCTTCTGCTTCCCGAGCTTTGGATCTTTATGATGTTTCGGACTGCGAATCCCTCGCTGCCCATATCAAGAAGGTGGCAAATTCTGTTTGTTCTTGTTACTTTTCTTGCCATTAACTAACCTTATCCGAGTTTTCAAGAAACCTTTTTATGTATTATATGTTTAGTCTCTTTGGAGTAAAAAGTTAGTGCCGAAACGGGATATTTGGTTGTTTAGACTTGACCAACCTGAAAATGACCGTCCCTATGTATTAAATGACTCGTGGATAAACTAATCAATATAATTTGCTTTGGGGGTGCAGGAGTTTGATAAAAGATACGGGAATGGATGGCAGTGCGTGGTGGGATCCAACTTTGGCTGTTTTTTCACACACGCAAAAGGGAGTTTCATATATTTTACGGTAGAAACCCTCAATTTTCTCATCTTCAAAGGTGCCTCTTCACGGCCTTCTTGCTAAAGATGTAAGATGTATATTGGAAAAAGATCGGGTGATTGCTGGTGTTCTCCTGTTCACTTTCTAATTTTGTAAACGGTGGTGGGTATACAAGTTTCTTGTGTTCTAAATTATATATTAACACATAATCAGTGATTTAGTACATAGAGGAGATTTGAAAGTGCACGAAACAAAGTCATTTTTTTAAGCTGATGCAAGAATTCTGGTAAGAGAACAAGACGAGATAGAGTCACAGCAATTAATGTGCTCAAGAGTTGTCGAGAAACGCCGTGCCATTCCAAGGAACAAAGTCTCCGGAAGATCACTCTTGAGTCTTGAAGCCTAGTTAAATCATTTTGGAGCTTCTATATATAGAAGAATATTACTAATCTTGTCTCCATATATGTTAAAACATGATCTGTTTACTAAAATAGCATGGTACAATTATAGGTTACATTGAAAAATGTTACTGAAAGGTTAGAAGTTTAGATGCCTTGAGATATAGATATAAATTTAGTGCAAATAATCTTAGAATAAATTGGAAAATATTTTAAAATTCATGTATCATTTATTTACGTACGCATGTGGAATTGCATCTTCAATATGCATTTATGATTTAGCCAACTAAATAAGCTGAGCAACACAGAAAATTTAAGAAATTCTTCCCTTCACATGAAATAGTTAGCAAAATTCAGGAGCAAATTTCAAATGCAGAGATCTCCAGTATTCGATGTATTCACAGTTTTCATACCGTACAAACATTGTCAAACGACCTGAGTCAACAGCCGCTTCTTGGCGAAATGAGCTTCCAAATTCCCAAGAACAAGGTCAGCCATGGCCTTCCGTGTTTCCACTGTGGCACTCCCTACATGAGGCAAAAGGACGACATTTTTCAGGCCAAAGAGCTCTTCCGGAACGTGGGGTTCCTTTTCGAATACATCAAGTCCAGCACCACCAAGACGGCCCTCCACAAGAGCTGAGACCAATTCGGCTTCATCAACATGCGGGCCTCTTGCAATATTGATGAGAACTCCCTTAGGGCCTAATGCATTCATCACTTCTCGATTGACAACATGAATCGTTTCGGAAGTCAGTGCACATGCCACGACTAGGATGTCACAGTTTGAAGCCAAGTCAACAACAGTAGAATAGTATTTGTAGTCTTCATTTGGTTTCTTGGATCTTGAGTAATAACTAATGGGGCAATCAAAGGCCTCCGCTCTCTTGGCAATTGCCAACCCGATTCTGCCCAATCCTATAATGCCCACTCTCTTGCCACTGAACTACAAGAAAGAAAAAAGGGGGAATAAAAAGAGTCAAGGAGACGACACAAAATAATTCAAGAACAATACTCCCACTTCGTAGTCGTGTCCTGGAGCACCAAACATACATTCGACTTCAAATACCAAAAGATGAGTATTTAACAAAAATTTATGCACATATTCCCACTCTCAAAATGGTGCACCCCACCTATTGTCTTTACCCGTCCAGGTGTCTGGTCCAGTGGAGCTGGTGCAAAGAATGATAAATATCGCTTTCTAATTATATACAGCGAACCTAACAAAGAAATTTGAAGACAGTGCTAGACAACGTAACAGTCAGGGACCAAGGAATGGCCAATTTGAAATTGTTCACCACAAGAAGGCATCAGCATTTTTCTACATAAATACACTGAGATGGGAATGGGACAGCAGGATAGTTCTCTAAACATGAAAAACAGGGAAGGCAAAATAAATGATGGAACGTCTTGAGCCTACCAGGTCTATAAGTATGAGCTAATTCTGGAGGTTGAGGGGAAGCACCTCCAAATAGATGGAGCTACCCTGGGACTGAGCTAAGAATGAACGGCTCCACAATGAAAACGCAAGTTTGAAGACCTTGATGATGGATCATGGTTAGCTGAAAGAAGGCGATGGAAGAAAAATGGAAAGAACATATAGGGCCATCTCTTCTAGGTGTTTCTTTCTCACCTACCCAACCCTGGATTTAAAAGATAAATTCCAGTCGGCAGTAAGTAACCTAATGCATGCGAAAATTATAAGAAATTAAGATTGGCAACGGGGAAGCTCCCATTGGTCTACCCCATTCAATCCACCTTTGATTATACACTGATAATATCAAATACGAAAGGTTGAAACTTGGTCATTAATCATAAAATCTTCAAGATTACATGATGCTCATCCAACAATGATATCAACAGCATTTACCATTAAAGAGTGCTCTCTCTGTGCTTCGAATAAGCTATACGATGAGCAATATTTCTAAAGGAAAAGAGAGAGAGACAACCTTTACCCTCTCACGAGTTCAAAAAACTCAGTGAACCGTTGTTTCAGTTGTCACTAAATCACCATAAAATCGATATCAGAGATTCCCCATGTAAGAAATTCAAACTAAAAAGGCAAACCAGCATACCCTAGTAGTCAACTTGAAGTCACCAAATTTCCAGCCTCCAGCCCTCACATGTTTATCACACTCACAAATTCTCCTCAAGACCGCCAGCATCAATCCGATCGCCAGATCGGCCACGTCATCCGTCAGCACATCAGGAGTGTTGGTAACCCTAATCCCCTTTTCCCTGCACTTGTTCAGATCAATCTTATCCAATCCCACGCTGAAACTCGAAACTATCTCCAGCTTCGGCAACGCGTCAATCAGATCCGCGTCGGCACCGGCGGAGGCGTTCCCAACAACCGCGCGGATGGAATCGGAGTTCTGTGCCAGGAAATCGCGTGGCCGAGGCTGAGTCCAATACCGGAAGAGATTGAAACGCCTGTCCAGCTCTTGCTCCAAGTAATTGTTCGCTGGACACATTAACAGAACTCCGATCGCCTCCATTTTATGAACACGGCGGCAACGGAAGGTGAGGTTGGCTTCGAGTGGTGGAGAAGCAGAGGTGAGAAATTTATCTCTGTTTATAGAGAACGAGAATGGGAGCGCGAGTGCGACAGATGGACGGCTGCGATGCGTCTCAACTCGCCAATTTGGCCTAAATCGTTACGAGGAATCAGCGCAGCTCCTTTGACCAAAATTCTTTAATACCATCAATTTATTTATTTGATTTTTTAAAAAAATTTAATTTAAATCTGCTTATAACAACACCATACATGTTAATTGACGTCTCGGTTAAGGTAAAATTTATGTGAGACGATTTCAGATATCGTATTTTGTGATATAAATCATCTCATAAATAAAAATTCGTGAAACCGTCTCATAAAGATGTACTCTTTCGTTACTTAACTAATATAATATCAATATAATATCTACTGTTACTTTTTGTCGTCAATACTCTGCCTCATTCCTTATTTCATTTCCGGCCTACCTTCTGTATTATTTCTTTATTTCTCATGCTCCTATTTTATCTCTCTTAAAAGCAAAGCGCTTCAACTCAAAAGAAAGAAGTGAAATACAGACATAAGTATGCATTGTATTAAATTTAAAATGATTAACAGCCATACAAATTTGATTCCACAATCTCTCTATTTCATTCTCTAACATCATGCACCCCACGTTCCTCCAACATTCCATATTTTGTTTACAAACCAAGGCGAATAATAAAAGTAATGAAAGATTAATTATAAACCAGACACAAAACATAGTCTCGAAGTTTTCGATTTCCCTCATCTGCAACAGCAAAACAAATCGTCTTCCTTTTCTTTCCATTGAAGAAATCCTTGGAAAGGGAGAGAAAAATAATAATCTTGTCAATATCTTTCCCTCTCCATTCGTCTCATATGAGTTTCTCTCCCATTTCCATTGTATAATACCTTCCATCTAGTCTCGAATCATCTCGAAAGTTTTAAAATGGTTCGAGCCCTGGAAGAAGAACGAGAAATTTACAAATCCAGGATAGGATATTTCAAAGGAATGCACGAAAATGAGGGGAGACAGACCCGGAGTTCGATCCTCGAAAGCGATAATTCATTATCACCCGTTGATCAGGACAGGGTGACATCAAGAAGTCATGCTTCCATTCCTTTGAATGATCATCAGCCTTTGGATCAACAGCTTAAGATCGGCTGTGCTCTTAATAGGACCGAGAATATCACGTCCAGATTGTCAATGGAGGGAAGTGCAGCCAATTCTAATGCTAGAGACAGGCAACATTCAGGCAAGAAACGGTGAATAAATGATCTTTCATTTTCTTGAGTTATTTTCATTTCATTTTGCTTTTTTTAAGCCTATTTGAATGTATGATTTTCAGATATGGAACTTATGAAGGAGAAATTTACAAAGTTGCTTCTGGGAGAGGATATGTCTGGTGGGGGAACAGGTGTTTCATCTGCTCTTGCTCTGTCAAATGCTATTACAAATCTTGCAGGTAGATCGGCTTTTTCATTATATATAGCCAAAAAATACATCATATAAAGCATTTTGCATTTAGGTTTCTTTCTTTATTTTGTTCTGTTATCATGTTTTGAGAAAAAGAATTTGAAGACTTGAAGAACATCATATTCTTTGAGCTTCAACGTTATGTTTGCTTAGCGATTTCAGATGTTAAAATTTCCTCTTTTTTGCCCTCTATTAATGCAGCTTCTGCTTTTGGAGAACAAAAGAGATTAGAGCCAATGGCAGCAGAGACCAAAGCAAGATGGAGAAAAGAGATTGATTGGCTGTTATCTGTCACAGACCACATTGTTGAATTTGTCCCTTCAAACCAAAAATCCATAGATGGAACCAACATGGAGGTACGACTTCTCTACTCCTCCTTCAGATTAATAAAGCTCGTGTTTGATCGATATTTAACAAGAGTTTGTGTACTTTGTTAGATAATGGTGACGAATCAGAGAACTGATCTCCACATGAACATTCCGGCGTTACGAAAACTAGACGCAATGCTCCTTGTAAGGGAAACATGTCATTTTTTTTATTCTTGGTTTTTGGTTAAAGTCGAAAGGGTTCATTTCATTCGACAATGCTCATATGTTTTCCGATCTTTGGCCAAAAGGATTGTCTGGAGAACTTCAAAGATCAAAATGAGTTCTACTACACATCAAAGAACGATGATGATTCTGATAAAGCTAGACAAGAAGATAAATGGTGGATTCCAACGCCTAAAGTTCCACCAAACGGATTGTCCGAAGTTACAAGGAAATGGCTGCAGTTTCAGAAGGATTCTGTGAACCAAGTGCTCAAAGCAGCTATGGCTATCAATGCTCAGGTCTTATCTGAAATGGAGATTCCTGAAAGTTACATCGAGTCTCTCCCTAAGGTACAATGAAACTCGATAGAGTATTGATCCCATGTTCTAGCTAGAATTGTTTTCATTTCCGAGCTCTGACAGTCTATTGTCGACTTTATTACCACAGAATGGGAGAGCGAGCCTTGGAGATTCGATATACAAGAGCATCACAGACGAACACTTTGATCCCAATAGCCTTCTCTCAACTCTGGACTTGTCCTCAGAACACAAGATTCTTGACCTTAAAAATAAGATTGAGGCATCAGTAGTGATATGGAAAAGGAAGATGAATGCTAAAGACAGCAAATCTTCTTGGGGTTCAGCTGTGAGCATGGAGAAGAGGGAGCTTTTCGAAGATAGAGCGGAGACTATTCTTCTGATCTTGAAGCATCGATTTCCCGGGATTCCTCAGTCTGGTTTAGACATCAGCAAGATCCAATTCAACAGAGTACACAATTTCAATTTATTGGAGAATAAAATATTTTTTTTATATTCTGGGATCGTATCCTCAATTTTTAAGCTAAACTCGAACCTTTTTTATGTCTCAGGATGTGGGGCATGCAATCTTGGAAAGCTATTCGAGAATCATAGAGAGCCTAGCATTCACAGTGATATCAAGAATAGACGATGTAATGCATGCCGACTCTCTCGCAAGAAACCCTGACGCAGAACTCGAAAGGTGCCCTTTAAAAGATCACTCAGTCCAAGAAAAATTCCCTAATGCTCAGGAAGAATTAGAGAAGTTGAATTCATCGGAAGCACCATCGTCAATGACACTGTCGGATTTCATGGGGTGGAATATGGATCAAGGAGAGACAGAAACGAGAAAAGATTCTACCGATAGGATTCCCAGAGATGATGATTCAGACAACCTCTGCAAACCGATAAACACAAACAAGAAAGTCTCCTACATAGAACGGCTAGAGAATCTAGGCGGTTCAAGGAGCCCACGTGCAAGACACTAGCTCGATTCCATTGCAGAAAATTTAGCAAGAACCTAAGCCTGGATGTACATACAAAATGGTCATATCTTAGAGTTAATTATCACAGTTATACATGTATGTATGTATGTAGCTTCTATTGAAACAGGGATTTCCCATAAATTAAATGACTTCCCCGTGTAGTAGTAGTAGTTATGAGTCAATTGTTTGTGGTGGAACCATTTTTCAATCACTTACACACTAATTATTCCGGTATTAGCGGATATAACTCTTATTGTATTTCTCCACGAACATTCTTCAAATAACTCAGTATTTCTCATACTAACGAAAGATTTTTAACACAATACATCAAGCACGATAAAAGGTAAAAGAAATAAGCACAAATGTGAAGCTAGGACTTAGATTCTGCCACGGAGCCCGGGTTTTGGAAGAAGTTGAGGACCTTTAACGATTGGTAGAACGTCCCCGGTAGCTTGGGAGCTCACAAAAGCAAGTGTAGAGCCACCTCTCAGTATCAAGAACTTGAGCAATAAGCCTCTTTTGTGAATGGAGCAACAAATGTCTCGAAGAATTTGGTCAGCATTTATGAAGTTGCATTAGTATAAATTACAGTTTGCGGTTTTAACAGGGATGGCAACTTTCCCCACGGGTTTGGGGCCCTGCGGGGAAAACCTGAAACGGGAATGGAGATCCCCGATTTTTTCGGATTCGGGTTCGGGTTCGGAGATTTTTTTAAATTCGGGACAGCTATGGATTACTATCCTCATCCCCGAAATCCCCGAACCCGTCCCAAAAATAATATCAATAATAAAATAATATTATTATTAATATTAATAATATAATAATATTATTTTTTAAAATATTAATAATCTTATTATTATTAATATTAATATTATCTCTAATAATAATAGATAATAATAACTTTTGGTTTGAGAAAATCTCTGAATTCATCATCGTCTTGACATATTAATATTTTTGAAATGAGGATGGGGACGAGGGTGAGAAGTTGATCCCCGAACCCGAAAAAACGGGGATGAGGGTGGGGATGGGGGTGGGGATGGAATTCGGGGATGGGGATGGGAATGGCAAACCCGCCCCCGCCCCGGCTCATTGCCATCCCTAGGTTTTAATTATGATATTCCCTCTGTCTCAAATATAAATGATTTTTTTTTACATTCGTCCCAAATATATAGTTA
The DNA here is from genome assembly GCF_022965805.1 of Primulina eburnea. Lineage (NCBI taxonomy): Eukaryota > Viridiplantae > Streptophyta > Magnoliopsida > Lamiales > Gesneriaceae > Primulina > Primulina eburnea. The sequence goes on from NC_133110.1 coordinate 37,962,448, forward strand.
AAAATTTCATATTTAAGATTATTTTATCTATTATTGCGGTTTTAATTTTGATATTCTCTCCTTCCCAAATATAAATTGTTAGATTTTTTTAACATTTGTCTCAAATATATATAGTTAAAACTCTCTTGTTTAAGATTATTTTATCTATTATTTTACCTATCCATCTTACATCGATCGATTTCAACAATTTTTTATATTAAAATATTAATTAAATAAGCGGTAAATTTGTGAAAAAAATCATCTGTCAATGTTTGAATTAAAATTCAGTACCTAACCAAATTTTTTTAAGAATCAGTACCTGACAAAGCTATTATTTTAGTTTAAATTCCCTACAAATCCAAATTTATATTTTAGCCCTTTTATTATTTAAATAAATATATTATTCTATCCACAAAAATGACAAGTGCTTTCTCCGTCTAAAGTATAATTTTAAAAAAATATTGTTTCTCAATTATCAATGAATAAGAGTAAATACTTATTTTGACCTACAAAGTGCCTATTATGGGGTTTCAGATACTTGATCTCGTTCTTTCAATACTCCAAATATATTAGAAAATACTATATTTTCGAGTAATCACCACAAATCCAGTCATTGTTGGTCTTTACGAAAAATGTGTTATGATGACTTATTAATGTCATTTTATTTTTTTTAAAAAAACATTGTTCATCACTCATCACGAAATAAGATTAAGTATTTATTTGTACTACAAAAGCATCTAATTTGGAGTTCCAGATACTTAATTGGGCTCTTTGAATACTCCAAATGTGCAAAAAAATACTGGATCTTCGAGGGATTACCATAATTCAGTAATTGTTGGTCTTTTCATTGAAAAATATTCTTCACATCATCTAATTTTTGAAAAAAATATAGTTTCTCACTCATCATGGAATTAGAAACAATACTTATTTTGACCGATATAGTACCTATTTTGAGGTTTCAGATATTTGATTTGTCTATTTGAATACAAAATACTTGAGTTTCAAGTAATATTAAGTGATTTTTGATGATATCATTTGTGAAGTTAATATTTGATATCTAAATTGGTACAAAGAGTATCTATTTTAGAGTCTACAAATACATGATTTTACTCCCTAAATACTCATATCCAATTATGTGAAGATGCCAAAATATATAGTTTGAAGTTAATATTGAGTGACAGATGATGACATTCGTGAAGTAAAAACATGATACCTACATTAATACCTAATTCGAGTTACAAATAATTGATTTTATCCCATAAATACTAATATCCGATTATTTGGGGATGTCAGATTAAATATTTTTAATGCCACATTTTTTATTATCACATTTATAATTCATGTATATCATTATCAAATAAGTAATATGTCACTTTTTTAGGTAACACATATTTAATTCACGAATGTAAAAAAAATATATAGTTTGAAGTTAATTGTGGGGACCCGGACGCTAATCAGGTTCTAAATCATCATTGAGACTAATTAATCAATTATAAAACAGGGTCTAAATTTTTTTTTTTTAAAAAAAATGCGGAACGTAGTGAAATAAAATGAATATACATCTCAGTATAAAAGTACAAGTCATGTACCACATACATTTATTCAACTAAGGTTTAACAGCTAATATCAAGTGTCTAACCCTATCTCTAATCCAAGTCCGGAGCCTCCACTCTAATCATGATCTCTCTTCATCTTCTCAACCCTGAACATGTCCACCTGTTGTCATGCACACATACAAAAACAAGACAACAGCCGGATAACTCCGGTGAGAATAAATCCCAGTATAAACAATGTATATATGCAATCATATAAAAACATATATAAAATCATAATAACAAATATTCATAACATGTATCAAATCAAAAACATAAATCAATATCAAGCAATGAATCATACTCAGACTCAAACTCGACTCAAACAACGCGTCGTCTCAGACTCGACTCAACTCTAACCTAGGGATCCCGATGTCTGAATATTGCTAATTATATCGAATCTCAGTCGATAGGAATGAATCAATCCCTAAACGGCATCGATATAATTCATATATCCAGTGTCTGGGCGAAACAGCCGCAGAATTGACGAATCAGTCCAGAATTAAACGAATCAGCCAATAACTAGACGAATCAGCCAGTAATTAAGCGAATCAGCCAAAGTTTATACGAATCAGTCAATAACTAGATGAATCAGCCAATAACCAGACGAATCAGCCGGTGACTAGGCGAATCAGCCATTGACTAAACGACTCAGTAGTCAATACATGCAGTGGCTATAAATCAATAGATTACAAACATCAATCTCATCAATTACAAATATCAATGTAATAAACTAAGTATGTGATTTGGGAAACTCGAGTCAAACCTCACTCGAGTTGTGCAATCCCAACTCAACATTAATTTATACCTATCTTTCTGATACTCTGACTCTGTCGAAGTCTCGAACTCAAAACCTGTCAATATCAATCTGGCAATGACAATCCCAAGGAGTATACTATCAATACCCGTTCAAATCAATACTGGATATCAACAGAATTCCATCAAATTCTGTTTCAACAACATAACGGCATAATCTCAATATATCCAGCCATATCATATCAATCAGATATCAATCCAACATCTCATAATCAATAACAACTCAATTTTAAAAATCATAACAATTTCATATGGCATCTGTTCCTCAATCCAGTTTCAATTATACGATGTCTAACATACCAAGAACATCATATATGAATCATATCAGATTCTGACAATACCATAATTTCAGAACATATCAAAACGTAGCAAAACTTACGTCCAGTTGTAGCCTACGTCGATAGGAACTCAATACTGAAGTCGGATTCAAAATCGGACGGGCGGATTTCGCACAAAAGGCGTAAGGATTTTTCACTCTTTTCCAGAAACCTTTTCTCGATTCTTATCGTTTCTTCTGAAAGAATGCACTTAATGTATATATATTTATACTTCAACTTGCATGCTGAAGAAACGTGTCCTATTTTCTTGAATCCCCATCGGCGCTCGCGCGGTAAGAAAGTACAGCTCGGGCGCCGAATGTTCTGCCCGATTTCGAGACTTATCATGCATTGGCGCTCGGTCGGTAATATTCTACCACTCGGGCGCCACATCTTCTGCCCGAGACACATTTCTGTTGAACATTGGCGCTCGGGCGGTCAAAAACTACCGCTCGGGCGCCACTAGTTCTGTCCAATTTTGTATAATTCATCTACTTGGCCCCATTCGGTCTCGGCATAATGCATCTATGACCATATGAGTTCCAAAATCAATAATCTCAAATCATTCCGGATTACAGTAATCAAAATCTTGGGCATTACATTAATAGCTTCTGTTGATGTCATTACCAAAGGACACTTGATAATATACATAAAGTCGAATTAATTACTATTATTATTATTAAATTAGGTATCATATTTTTATTTCACGAATGTCATTATCAAATGTCACTCATTATTAACTTAAAACTATATATTTAATTTTGACATCTCCAAATAATCAGATATGAGTATTTAGGGGGTAAAATCAACTATTTGTAATTCGAATTAGGTCTCCCTTGTACAAATTCAGATATAACCTTTTTACTTCACGAATAACACCATAGAAAATATTAACTTCAAACTATATTTTTTGGATTATCAAATAATCAAATTTGACTTTTTAACGGGTAAAATCAAGTATTTCTGGACTCGAATTAGATATTATTTATATTAATTTAGGTATCACATTTTTACTTCATGAATATCATTATCAAATGTCACTCAATATTACATTCAAACTATATATTTTGACATAAAAAATTAATTGAATTTTAGTATTTAAGGAGTAAAATTAAGTATTTGTATACTAGAATTAGATACTATTTGTACCAATTTAGGTATCACATTTTAACTTCAAAAATGACACATAAAAATTCACTCAATATTACTTGAAACTATATTTTTTGATATTCCTAAATAATGAAAATTGAGTCTTAAAATGGTAAAATCAAGTATATGTGGGATCGAATTAGGTATTATTTGTACTAATTTAAGTTCCACATTTTTATTTCACAAATCTCATCATCAAATGTCATCAAATTAAATATAACTTCAAACTGACATCCTCAAATAATCAAATTTGAATATTTAAAGGGTAAAATTAAATATTCGTGAACTTGGATCATGCATTATTTAAAGGGGACAACATTTTTACTTCACGAATATCATCATCAATTCCACTCAATATAAATTCAAACTCTATTTTGGTATCCCCAAATAATTGGATATGAGTATTTAAGAAATACAATCATGTATCTGTAGACTTTAATTAGATACTCTTTGTACTAATTTAGGTATCACATTTTAACTTCACAAATGATATTATAAAAAATCACTTAATATTACTTGAAACTCAAGTATTTTCTTACACGTTTTAAGTATTCAAGTAACCAAATCAAAGATTTGTAACCCCAAATAGGTACTTTATATGTCAAAATAAGTACGTTTTTTAATTCCATGGTTAGTGAGAAACTGTTTTTTTTAAGAAATCAGACGACATGAATAAGTCATCTTAACATATTTTCAATGAAAAAACCAACCGTTACAGAATTTATGGTGATCTCTCTAAGATCCAGTATTTTCTTGCACACTTGGAGTGTTCAAAGAGCCAAATCAAGCATCTGGAACTCTAAATTAAGTACTTTGTAGGTCAAAATTAATACTTAATCTTATTTTCTGATGAATGATAAACTATGTTTTTTTTATATAAATAAAATGACATGGTAAGTAATCCTAATGCTTTTTTTTATTAAAAGAACAACAATGACAGAATTTGTGGTAATTACTCAAAAATATATTATTTTTTTTATATATATTTGGAGTATTCAAAGAACAAAATCACACTATTATAAGTACTTTGTATGTCGAAATAAGTATTATCTTATTCTATGATAATTGAGAAACAATATTTTTTAAAAATTATATTTTAGATCGAGAAGAGACTGGTACTCATTTTTTGGATAAAATAATATATTTATTCAAATAATAAAAAAACAAAATATAAATTTGTGTTTGTAAGGAGTTAAACTAAAATAATATTTTTGTCAAGTACTGATTCTAAAAAAAATGTTGTTGAGTATTGAATTTTAATTCAAACATCAACCGAGGGATTCTTCACTAATTTACCTTTAAATTAGTATATTTTTTAGTATCAACATTGACCCTTGAAGTAGCATTGTTTGATGTTATTAATCCATTAGTTTAAAATTTTAAATTAAACTTACTGGGTTTTTTTGGTTAAATTTATAAATATTCAAAACAAATTCATTTCACCGTTTGATTACTCAATTTTTGGAGTTTAAAAAATTAGCAGAGAGTGTCTCCCGACTCGAAGTAAACTAAATTCACGAGGTATTTCTGTTCCTCTATCATGTGTTATATGTGATCAGGATATAGAACATACTTGGCATACTTTTATAGCGTGTAAATATGTCCGAGAATGTAGGGCACATGCTGGTATTCTAAACTTGATGGATACATTCTCAAATACTTCTGAAAGTTTCTCAGATTTTGTGTTCAAAGTACTCTCTGTGTCAAATGAAAATATAGTGGGTAAGATTGCTATGATATTGTGGAGTGTATGGAAACAGAGGAATAATAAATTGTGGAATGATTCTATCCTACCTTCTGCTCAAGCTACTACCTCTGGCTATTCATTTCTATGTGAGTGGATTGAAGCTAAAGCACGATCCCGATTTAATGCTCAAAACCAGCATCCTCAAAATGGTGTCCACAATGGGAACGACAAAGTTCACTGGAAATTACCACCACCAACGTTTGTAAAGTGCAATGTTGATGTAGCCTTCTTTAAGGATCAGAGAGTAATAGGCTTTGGCATGGTTATTCGCGATGATAAAGGGCAGTTTGTGGCCGCTAGAACTGCCTTCAAAGAAGGTTTGCCGAGTATCCAAGAAGGAGAAGCTATGGGACTTTTAGAAGCTATTAACTGGGTTACGCAAATGAGCTTACATAGTGTAAGGTCCAGTAATTTAATTCACGTAATCTGAATGCATGCAATCTAGGATTTTATTTTAAATTATATGTTTAATTATTTTATGCCTTTTATGCATAATTCATACATGGTAGCAATTATTTAATGAAATTCTTAAAGTTCATGTATTAGGGATTCTAGATGCATTTCACATTTGAACGAGGAATGGGGACCGGACCGGAGAATTTTCAAGAAAATTATTTTAATTACATGATTTATTTTTATTAATTAATATAAGGTGTTTCTAAGTGATTTTTTTTAAAATGGGATTTTTGGGGTATTTTAACCGCATGATTTTATGTTTTTAAGATACGCAAATTTTATCGATTCGAGGGACTTTTTGAGGGTTCGGTTAATATTTTCAAAAACTTTCCAACACGAAATATTTTTCAGGAGTGTGTTTGGATTAAATGGGTTTATTTTTAAGTTTATTGGGCTTAAATATTTTTTTTTCTTCTAATTAAACAATTAAAGTCTATTATCTACGAATTAATAATTCAATTATTATATTAGAACTACCCTACATCTATATTATACAACAACCGACACCCCATTAAAAATTTAGGACCCTTAGTTTCAGAAAAATAATGGGAGACACCAATTTAAAGCCACGGTTGTTTGTTGGTTCATGCATCAAAGGCTATCCGGCGTTCCTCTCTTCATTCCTCTTGCGTTTATTCATCATAAGGCACGCCCTACTCCATTATTTCTGCATCACTCATGTCATATATTGCTGATATGTGTGTATTTTGTGTTAAGGATTCTCGGTCCAATCTAGAACATGAAGGATTTTCGGTTTTTGTTGCATATCATGCATCCTTTTAATGATAACTCACGTTTCTATGATTTCATGTGCAAGGGGGTGTGGCTTTTAGTTGTTTAAGGGTTTTAGGATGAGTCTTGTTAGGATGGTTCATGGCCTGGAGTGGCAGCTAGGTTGCTGGAACTAGAAAAATATAGCTGCACAGAATTGAGGTTCATGTAGGGGCTGTAGGTGTTGGATCTTTTTGTTTAGCGTATGGCTGGTCCAGGGCTCTTGGCTACGGTTTGGGGCATGTCTTAGGGTCCTAGGATGAGTCTTGGTGTGGTGGTTCACGAGCTGGTTTGCTGTAAAGAAGGCTGGAACTAAAAAAACTACAGCTGCACAGAATTGGGGTGCATGTAAGGGCTGTAGGTGTTTGATCTTATGGTTTCGGCTAGGGCTGGGTTGGGGCTCTTGGATATGATTTAGGCAGTCTCTAATGGTCCTAGGATGAGCCTAATTAAGGTGGTTCATGGCTTGGTTGGCTGGAGAATGCTGTACAACCAGATACATGAAAGCTGAACAATTTGAGTCTCCTGTAGCTGCTGTCATGATTCTGATTTTGTTAGGGCTTAGGTGATGGTTCTGAGTTAAAAAGGGCTTAACCATGGTCTTAAGTTAGGTCTAAGGGTCGAGTCTAGGGCCTGGTTCGGGTCTGGTTCGAGTTGGTTTAAGCATGAAGTAGTTAGAAGCATGCTAGGGTCACGGCTAGAGTTGGGCGATGGCTCGCAGGAATTTCCAGCAGCTGTTCAGGGTCTTGTTCGAAGGTCGAAGGGGGATGGATTAGTGGTTTTAGGGCCTTTTAAGTGTTTATAAGGGGTGGTAAAAAGTTGGGAAAAATTTGGTTAAGTTTCGGTTCGATTCGGGTTAAAACCGGGACTCCGGTCCAAGTTTTAAAATAAATCGATTAAGTTTTGAAATGGGCTCGAGTTTACATCTAAGGATACTTTTAAATATGTTTTGGGACATTTTAAGGAGTTTGGTAAGCTTCAGGTCAATTTTAGAGGTTCAGGGGTGAAACGATAATTTTTGGGTTCTTAGGGGCAAAATGGTCATTTTGCACCCGGGGTGAGGTTTTGGTCCTGGCAGCGCCCTGAGCACATTTTATCATGTTTTTAAATGTTTGTGCATCACGTTCATGAATTTTATGGAATTACGATAAATACATTGCATGCTTGGTTTAAAGGAAAAGTTACGTATATACATGTTTTTATTAAGTGATGATTATGATGCTATTTTTGAAGGATGGGATTTGGTTGTGACTGACGAGGTATATGTATACGATGATATGAGATATGATGAGCTGAGGCCCGGGCTCAGTGGACGGATAATGCTGTCGCTGATGTCCCTCGCCGCCGGGTACCACAGTTACATGTAGATGGATCCATCGATAGAGCTGATACGATAGAGCTGATACGAAAGTCACAACTAATGAACTGAATTCAATTAAAAAGGAAATGTTTACGTATATGATGACATGAGTTGACATGCTTTAACACGTATATGTTGGTACGATGATACATGCTATGATTATTATCATGTTTTGAAAGGATACGACACGTTTACGTATATGATGACATGAGATGACATTCTTTGAAATTACATGATTTTACACAACATGTTTACGTTATGCTTTTAAGTTCATGAAAGATATGTTGAGTATGATATTTTTCACTGTTGTGTGCTATGTATATGTACTTGTTATTCCTGGTACATGTGTGTTGAGTCTTTAGACTCACTAGCCGTGTGTGATGCAGGTGAGCTAAATGTCGAGGAGACTGGAGGTGCCGAACTCTGAGTAGGCAGACCTGGTGCGGTGACACAACCCGAGGACCACATGTTTTCCGCATTACGATTTATGCAATTGAGAGGAGATGAACATTTTATTAAGATGATGATTTTATGATTTTTACACGTTTACGTTTACGTATGGTTTTGGACGAGTTTGGTTATTTTAAACTACGCTATTTTTACTGTCAAATATTTAAGATCATTTTTAAATATTATTTCGAAAATGCGAGATATATATAAAAAAAAATTTCGCACTTTTAAAACTAGTAGACGTTACACATAGAGTCATCTTCGAAACTGATTTTAAAAGTGTCGGTGATGCAATTAAAATGTATGCAGATGACTTTTCAGAGTTTGGAGATATAATTGGAAGATGTAGAGAGCTGATAACCTGGGAGAGTCAATTTTCTATTTCTTTGATTCGAAGACAGGCAAATGAGTTAGCTCATATACTAGCTAGAAAATGTTGTTTACATTTAAATCCATCTATTTGACATGTGCCACCATCATTTCTAGAAGATCGGTTATTGGACGATGTTATTTTGTTATATTGAGTAATGGAAAGCTTGTTTCTTGTTAAAAAAGAAAAAAAAAATTAGCATGTCTTACTTTGTCATCAAAATTTCATTTCACAGTTTTTATATACAAACTGGCACATCGTCTTATCCGATAACTCACCTTAATACAAATGTCTCTCATCTCTCCACCGCTTCTCCAAATCAAATCCCTCACCCTCGCCACTCCGTTCCTCCATGGGGCCGCCGCCGCAACCACCCAACTCGGCAGAAACTCCAGCTCGCCGCCATACGTTCAGCCGTCCGCCGCCGCGCTGCCTCTAATCAGAGCCATGAGGACGATGCAAGGGAAAGTCGTGTGCAACGCCAGCGACAAGACTGTGGCCGTGGAGGTTTTGCGTTTAGCCCCACACCCAAAGTACAAGCGCCGGGTGAGGAAGAAGAAGACATTCCAGGCCCATGACCCGTTGAACCAGTTCCAAGTTGGGGACTTAGTTCAACTGGAAAAAAGCCGCCCCATTAGCAAGACCAAAACGTTTTGGGCCGTCCCTGCACCTGGACGGTCTGGCTCCAAGGATGGCGCCGAAGTGCCGCTGGAACTGGTGATTCCATTAGAGTCTGAGAGTTGAATGAAGTAAAAACTGTTGGTTTTTTTGTTTTGATATTTTGTATTGATTTGTCATGTCAATCGTGATTCCATTCAACGTTCCTTGGTTCCATACAGACAAATGTACTTGTTGTTGTTAATGCCAGAACCCACAGCACTACAACTTCATATGAGTTGCGGCATTTGTCAAGATCTCATGACATGAGAGCGATTAAGATAATTGAGATTTATTATAATTATTTCTCTGATCATTTTTTGCTTATGAATCTTTTAAGCCTTGTCCTGTTTCTTGTTAATCGATCATAAAGGGAGAGGTGCTTTTAGTGAATGTATGCATCTCAGGCTTATACGTTGCTGAGCCACTCTGGATTCGTCATCAAGCTCTCCAAGGTTTGAACATATCCTTGCCATATTCCAATCCATGGCCAGGCCCCATAATAAATACAAATGTAATGATGTTATCAAAATAATATTTTTACATTTTCTTTGCCCAATAAATATACGGCAAAGAAAAAACTGATGCTTCACCTATCTTCCTACTACTACAATTTTTTTGTGGAAAAAAAGAAAGAATGCTTTAAACACAAATCAAGTCTTTGAAACTATATCTTAACCATAATGTTAGAAAATGTTGTTAATCGTCACACTGCATACTTCTTTTTATGTTTTGCAATGTGCAAGATATTAGGGTGCTGACTGATTCTACAGATTCTGCCAAAAGTTTCGCTGTGGGAGAGTTTCTTAATAGGATTTGAAAGGCAATTGTTAGTAACGATCCACCTTCTGTGCACTTCTCCTCTGGCATAAAAGTGATTACCGAAGGCCTAGATTCAACCCCATCAGCAATAATTGAAAAACCAGAAGGTAAAATAGCTATGTTGCTTGAGTCAATTCCTGTCATTACTGATTGCATGCCATTGATGTCCACAGGGGAATAAATTATTGTTGATTCATATGCATTTGTGCCGCTATCTTGAAGTACCCACACATGTCGAGTTCATCACCTTTCTTTGCCTGTATTCCGGTTAAAAAGAACTGAGGGAATTTGAAAATTGACGTTTAAAGATTTTGGTAAGATTTGCTTCGTGTTGGTGGCGTAGAACTTACCAGGACTGTTACGTCATTTCCTCGGTCCTGCCCTTCAGCTATGTTTGCAACTGATTGAACTGGGCTTCCATTAAACATGATATCCCACTGCAATTTCATGCAAGAAAGTGAGGGAAAGTGTAGGGAAAAGGGCTTGCTGCAGTATCAAAAGTTGTATCTAATGTCCAGCATATAACTCAAATCTTTTGAATTATGCGGCAGACCAAGCGGCACACTTTGATTGTTGTTACCATATAGGAGCGCCAGATGATAGAGGGTGCAATTATTTCTCCCTGACAGAAAATATGATATTAAAGTCTATAAATAGGATTCTATCCATTGACATAACAAGGTAGGGTGTTGTATATTTGGAAGGAGCATGTTAACAGACCTCTTTCCTCTGATTGTCGTCTCTCAAGTAGTCGAATAACACATGGTGAGCCACAGGTAACCATACACTTGTAGCCGCACATAAAATTACACCATTAGGTTCTCCAGGATCATTAACATTCTTCCCGGAGGCTACCCCAATCTTCTCCTGTTTTACTAGCTATCTTATCCCACGAGTTATAGCTAGATGTGCTGAGTGCTCTACAATAACTCGCTGTCATTCTTTGTGCCAATTTAAGAACGTTTTTTCTCCCAGCAAGTCTTGTAACACCTATTTTGTTCAACAACTTTTTAATCTTGATTTGACATATTTGAGAAGATATTTGTAAGTGCAGAAGTTTAAAGGATTGATACCACTTGAATCCTTTGTGGGAACATTTGTGGCCATGTAAAATACTTGTCGCTCACGTTGCTGTTGCAGCGTTGAAATCCAATGCTTTGCGCTAAACGCTTGGCCGCTGTTAACTATGTAACGATACAGAGCATTGACCATGCTTTTCTGGCATTCCAAGTGCTCTACCCAACTTACCTGAAAATGAAAATCAAAGAGGTTAGTAATTTTTTCTTGAAATGTTCAATTAATCAGGATATATCTCTTTCTGTGTGTATACTGTATTGGCAGCCGAGGATCAAAATGCCTGATGAATTCATTAATTTATAGACAAAAATTTGTAGACTTTAGATATTCAAGTACGACCTTACAGTGTCCGTTGAAATTATCCTCAATGATGCAGCCAGATGGGCATTTTCTGCATTTCATTACAGAGGTGTCTGTATTATTTTCAACTTTGTCTATAGAGACGTCTGTAATAGCCCACTGGTGAGCGTTCAACTGTTTGCAGTATCGAACGAAATACATTTCTCCAGTAGCCACCATTGGTGTTAATATTTGGATCTCTGCAAAAATCTGCTATAAAAATTCAAATATAGAATATGAAAGGAAAGTTCTGTTAAACATCTAGTTGTTAAAGTAGCCGAACTTAAAAATGTTGGATGTCGTGGGTTTTGGGGCTCGGTCTGAGATATCAATTAAGGCATAGTAAATGAAAGAAAAACGATAATTCATCTTACCAAGTGAACTGCACCATCTTTGTTAGTTTCTCCATGGCAGATAATATCCACTGTGGCTGCCTTAGAGATCAAGTTAGGGAACAATTCATTCCATAGATTCTGCCAATGAATAGAATGACATTAAAAAATATATCACTTGGGTATTAATAAAACATAACGTACAAAATAAATATTCTTACAGCATCCATAAAACTCTTAACCAGCCATGGAAGATCAACAAACACAACCCCACTGTCCCTTGATGCCTCCACTGATTTTTTTGCCTGCATTTTGCTGCTGGAGTTTTCCAGACAGTCTGTTTCCTGCCCCGATTCATAGCTTCGAACCCACAATGGTTCTCCATTAAAAAGTAATACTCTTAGCGTAAAAAACAACTTTTGCATGGGTGACCCAGACAAGAGATCCGTTTCACAGATACGACCTGTGAGACCGTCTCACACAAGTTTTTGTCATAAGTTTTTGACAGCTCATGAGCAGTTTTTAAAAAGTTGTGATACTTTACATTTTCAAAAAAATCTTATTTTTATATTTCATTTCTCTAAAATATCTTTTTATATATGAGTAGGTCTCTTGTGCGATGGTCTCACGAATCTTTATCTGTAAGACGAGTCAACCATACCGATATTCACATCAAAAAGTAATATTTTTAGCATAAAAATAATATTTTTACATGGATGACTCAAATAAAAGACAAAATAAGACCCGTGAAACCGTCTCACACAAATTTTTGTTTTTATAAATTCTTAAATCCTCATTTTATTCTCGCTTCTTAGATATTCACTTTATCACTTTACTTTCTATCAAATTTAAATACGGTTTTGTTCACTCTTTTTATTTAGATATAAAAACAAAAATAATACTGTTTTATTGATTAAAAAAAAAATATTACTACAATTTTTTAATCAATATTTTATTTACAAACATTAAAAATAATATTAAATATTTTTTCTCCAAAAAATATAAATTTTTCTGAATATAAATATAAAATAAATTTATTTTTTCAAATAAATTTAAATTATAAAACTATTTTCATACATATATAACTACTTACATTAACTCATAATATTATATATATATATATATATATATATATATATATATATATATATATATAATTTTGATAATAAAAAAATCTTATAATAACAAACATATTAAAATATTTAAGTTATTTCATCACTTACATAAATCCAAATAATCAAATTTCAATATCCAGAAACTAATTTGATAAAAATTTATAATTTCTTTTGTAAATTATTTTTGGCAAAGAATTACATATTTTTAATACAAATATTTGAAATTTTTTTATCAAAAAATTTATTGTGCAAAAAAAAAAATTTCAAATAATTATTACATCATAAAATTCTTAATACTAATTTTAATAAAGTTGAATTCTAGTTACACAGGTTCTTACATACAATCAATATTCAAATGATGCTTATAAAATAGAAATGACACACAAATATCCAACTTTTAATTAACGTAATTACTATATAAATCTCATAAATGGTCGATTAGTGCATCTCGTAATGCGAAGTGAGCCTCTATGTCCCTTATTTTTTTATACCGAGCAAGAAATTCTTGAAATCTTATATTTTGATCCGTAACCATTTCTTCATTTGGAGTTGGTGCTTCCAACGCATCTTGGATTGGTGTATCCAAGTCACGCTCATCTTCTATAATCATATTGTGCATTATAATGCATGCAGTCATTATATCTTGCAAGTGTTTCTTCTTCCAAGCACGTGTTGGAGATGCTACAATTGCAAATCGTGATTGAAGTACTCCAAATGCGCGTTCGACATCTTTCCTACATGACTCTTGTTTCATTGCAAAATATATTCTTTTGGGACCGCGTGGATCATGAGTTGTTTGCACAAGATTTGACCATTTAGGATATATATCATCGGCTAAGTAATATCCTTGATGATACTCTTTTCCACCAATAAAGTAATTTGCTGGAGGAGCGATACCAAAAAATAATGGTCGAAGAACCACTACGACCCGTGTATTGTCCTGTCCATGCTGTTGGGCAATTTTTCCATCTCCAATGCATACAGTCCAAGCTTCCCAACATTCAAGGAAAACCACGTTTTTCACCAATACGCGGTAGTCTATCAATATCAATGGAGGTAGGTGACCTTAGGTATCGCTCTGCAAACACCTCTACAATATCCCGACAAAAACGTTGAAGGCATTGAATTGTAGTTGATTCTAATATATTCATCAGCAGCATCCGCTGGTGTACCGTATGCCAACATCCGCATTGCAACAGTAATTTTTTGATTAGTAGAGAGTCCCAGCCGACCAAGACCATCTACTTGTTGTATGAAATAACGATCATGATTCTTTACAGCTTCAATAATACGAAAAAAAGGCCTCGTGACATTCGAAAATGTCTTCGAAACATTGTTTCATTGTATCTTGGATTATCAACAAAATAATCGTTAAGATTACGATCCGCCAATTCTCGATCATGCGGAATTACGATATGACCGGGAATCGACCCTCCATGTTTGACTTCAACTTCATGTTGCTCAGCATATGAAGCCGCTAAAATTGTGTTATTGGTTGCTAGACTCCCCAATAAATTTTCTATTTCGTTGATGGACTCAAATTGATCTTGAACATGTGAATCAAATTCATCAGATGAGCTAGATGATGCTGAATTAAAAAAATGAAAAATTTGAAAATTCATGCTGTATATTGATAGTTGGAAATTTTGAAGTACGAGTTGGATAACTTCATATGATTGATATTATATAACAAAACCAAATCTATTCACATTATCTTTATTATCTATCCAAAAATTCTGAACCGATTTATACACCATCGGATTAGATTTCATTTAATCCAAACCATAGGATCTTTAACATTTATCCAAAAAAATCTGATCTGATCTATTCACCATCGGATTTTATTTCATTTAATCAAAACCATAAGATATTTATTTATCATTTATAAAACTTATCATATTTTGATCAAATTTATACTCTGTCAGATTAGATTTTATTTAATCGGAACCGCGGATCTTTATCCTATATTTAAAAAATTTGATCTGATTTGTTCACCATTAGATTAGATTTCATTCAATCACAACCATAAACTTCATATCATCTAGTATAACTCATTTTATATATAGATATAACATAATTTCATTTCGAGTCACCATTATCATCCTCTAATATAATAAATATTATACTTATCTCCCAACATATTTTTGTTTCAATGGCTTCGAATGCACGAACTGCTTCTTATTCATATCAAGAAGACATACACCTTTGTCATGTTTATCTTGACATTTCCCAAGATCCTATCATAGGCATAAACCAATCTCGAAATCAATTTTGGAGTCGTCTCGAGCAAAGCTGCACCAGCACCCGACATGACTGAAGTTCGTAACAAAAAATCTAAAAGCATGCTTCCAACAAGTTGAACAACTCCATCCAAGCGGTACTTCAGATATGGATATTGTGAGTTTTGTTTTGATAAAATATCTATACTTATAGTATTATCAGTTTTTTATATTTTAACTTAACTTTAATTTTATATACAGATAATGCGTGCAAAAGAGTTAATGAAACAAGATTTTAATTTCAAGAAAGGTTTTAAGTTTGATCATGTATTGTCTATTATGAAAGATATGTAGAAATTTGCAGCTTTGTCGAATCATTCACGGTCAACAATTCAAAGAGGTATTAAATTTTTCGACTCTCAACAATCAGACACACAAGCAACGGATTCCCCCAAATCAGCGTCCCCTGGATTATCACCATTTGAGATTAATTTAAGTGATGAAAATATTGGTGGTACTTCGTCACAGCAGCCACTTAGAGTGAAAAAAACAAAATTGAAAAAGAAAAAAGATGAATATATGTCACAAACAATTGAATCAATGAGATTAAGACAAGAAAATTCTGAAAATAATCCAAACTGGAAATGCTTATCGTGAATATAACAAAGAATTACATATAAAACGTATGCAACAAACTGAACGAAAATTTGAACAAAATGAAAACAAAATAGAACAAAAAAATCGACAAATGTTGGATTTGACTAGGTTTCAAGAAGAAAACAAAATTTTGGTAATCGATCTCAACTCAATTCAAGATCCATCTTTGCGTGAAAATTTTAAGGCCGAACAGTCAAGAATTTTGAGTGAGAGGGAAGAAAGGAAACATGCACGTGATAGTCTCGACTATGAAAACTATTTTGGAGACATTGGAGGATCTGGATCCATCTTACTTCCGTTTTAAATTTAAGTGCTTGTCATCCTTATTTTATTGTATTGAAGTATGATTTTTAATAATTTTTTGTTTATTATCTTGGTTAGGTTTATGTTGTATCATTATCTTTGATTTTAATTGTTGTCGTCTTATTTTATTTTATGTTGTATTATAATGTCAATTTTAATAATTTAGTGTTTTTTATGTTTATTTAATTTTGTATCATTTTATTTGATTTTCAAAAAATTAGTGTTTGAAATCTTATTTTTTTTATATTGTATCTCCGTATTCAATATTAATTAATTTAATTATAACTACATAATTAAGATATTCATGGAATATTTTTTACTATTTTATTTACTACAACTAATTTATCACAAATAATTTATTAACATAATAATATTATCTTTATTAATTATGTATTAAATTAAAATATTCAAGTTTTTTAAAATTATTTTGTTAAAATTTATTGTTTGAAATAATACATTTTAATAATTAAATTAGATTATAAAACTAATTATATCATATTTAGAATTTAAGTAAAATAACATAAAACACAATTACAAAAATAATACAAAAAAAAGGAAAAAAAAATAAGCAACGCTATTGTTACAGTGTTGCACCACCAAATTTGGTGCAACACTGCTTGACATCAAACAGCTCGATTGAAGAAGCTCTTATGCATCATTATTCTTTTTGCTAATCCTAGCTCAGATCGATCCCTTTCATTCCCATTGCCGATCACAGATCTTCAAGGTTTGAAAGCTTCTATCTTCTCGATCAAGCAATTATTTGTTTCGTTTCACAAATCTAAAGTTTGCAAAATTTAATATTTAAACTTTTGTTATGAGAAAATAGCTTAATTGAGGACGCGGATGGTTTTAATTGCGGATTTTGATTAACCTGGTAGGGGTTTGTTGTACATGCGGAGTGTGCGATAATTGGTTATCGCTGGATCAAGCTGGGTGGTTGTGAACATGGCGTGGTTTAGCGGGAAAGTTTCTTTGGGGAATTTCCCGGATTTTGCAGGGGCGGTGAATAAGCTGAGTGAGAGTGTTAAAAATATTGAGAAGAATTTTGATAGTGCCCTTGGGCTCGAGGAGAAATCAGATGCTACCAGTAGCGGCAATGAAGGTATCGTGTTGTTTTCTTTGTGTTGTATATGGATTCTTTGGTACAATAACTTTTGATCGCCTTAAATTTACAAATAGAATTTTCGAATCTGATTTACAATGTGCTGTTGATGTTTGATGATTGTGGAACTGGAATATATGTTTGATAACCCTGATGTCGGTAAGTTCGTGGAAAAGCTTGAGAATTGCGCAATGATTTTAGAATATCTGGCATTTGCATTATGTTAATTACCCGCGTGATATTAGTTCACCGGAAGGTATCATAAAACCTAAAGTGATGATGGATCAGCTAAGCAATTTAGAGCTTGAATAATACTTTAAAAATTGGTAGAAGTGTAGAGTGTGAGGAGATGAGATATGATGTTTGTTAAGGTATACACCCCACAGTTATGTTTGCTCGCAATTTGAAGTCAATATAAAGTGTTACAGAAATAGTTTCCTAAATAAATTCAATAGCTTTTGGATCCTAACAAACTTTGTGAGCCCATACTACTACTTGCTCATGCCAATTCTGTTGCATTACCTGCTTTGCCTATGCTCGTCACCAAAACTTGCTGCCAATCAGGATCTTAACTTGGACTATGTGACTTCCTAAGTGATCTTGGCCTACGCCTTTTGGTCCTTCTAGGCATCAAGGGTTTTTAGGAGCATGATGGCTTATGTCTGTTATTAGTACATGTAGTTAGATTCTTGAAATTTTATCCTAGTTATAAAGCTTTAAGCTCATGAAGCTTATTCTAATGCAATTGTATCTCTATGATCATTATGGAGCATATGCGTCGATCAAAACAATATTTATCATTAATTTATGCTTTATAGCATCAGGCACATTATGGCCTTCCGCGACAGATCGGAAGGCATTATTTGAGCCCATCATGGGGTTTATGGGGCAAAAAGATGAGGAGAGCACCACCGCCTCATTAGAACAGCTTGATTCAGCAGAGTCTGAGTCTCTTTTAAAGGATAAAGAAGTTGAGGATGATGGTTCCGCGAATGATTCTGCAGAAGTAGCAAATGAAGAAATAAAAAAAGCAGGTGTAGATGAAGAACCAGTGGAGGAAATAAAGTATAGCAGTGAGGAGCAAAAAGATAACACTGATTCAGGTCAAGATGAAGAAGAGGGGGTTTCACCTACGACTTTTGTCGAAGCTTCTGAACAAAATCCTGAGCATATACAAACAGAATCTTCAAAAAATATTCAGGAGGAGAGATCAGAAGAAGAATCAACATCTTCTTTGGAGTCAGAACAACCAGCAGCAACAAGTCCTATAGATCAAGTTGAAGGTAATGCTTCTGTGCCTAAAATGGAAGATGCTACTGGATTGCCTGAGAGAGTAGACAAACAGAAGGCACAAGAAGATGCCGTTGAAGTTTTTTCAACTCAAGCTCAGGATATGTCACCTGAAGGCCTAGTTGATCGCATAGAATCTTCTGCTTCTGATTCTCCTGTTAAAACCGGAGATGCTGGAGATGTTTCTGGAGACAACTTGACCATTTTACAGCATAATGATGCCGAGGCATCAAAATCAGACTTCGAGGCTATTGCTAAACCAATTGAGTTAAAGCCAAACTCAATGAACGATACTGACGTAAAAGAACCTTTGTGCACTGGAAGCAACTCTTCTGTAGTTACTAACTCTGTATCTGAACTGGAGAAAGTGAAGAAGGAAATGAAAATGATGGAAACTGCATTGCAAGGAGCTGCTAGACAAGCTCAGGTATTTTAAATCGTGATGCTTTATCTTTGGACTTGAGCATGACCATTGTGTTTCTCTGCCAGTAGATTTTTTAACATGTAGAAAATAGTGACGCCTATCAAACAAAATGGAGTGGAAGTTAATAATAATTTTATTTGATGGATTTAAATGTTGATTTGTTCTGAGTATCAGGTAAAGGCAAATGGTTATGGATTTGTCAAATCTCATTGCATGCTTGAGGAACTACTGTTCAAGAGATGCTTCAATAGATTACAGGCTTGCTGTAACAGATTTGCTTTTACTGAGTGAAATCAGAGTGTATCAAGAAAAGTGCTTGGTGAAATGGTTTTAGTGCTGTTACTGTGAGAAGATGGAAGGATTATTTTTCTCCATTGTTGTACTATGTTTTATATTTGTATCATGTTCCTTTGATAGCCATCATGTGGCATGCAGTCATCAATTATCATTCCTAGTTTATTCGAACCTTTTATTTCACACTATAAATTATACAAGGAGTTACAGTAATTTAAGATAATTGTTTCCTCTTTCAGAGTCTTGCCTGTGAGAACCTGTATTTTCTATACTCGAGGAAATTTGAATCTGGTTGTTTTTCACTGTTTCCTTCCAGGCAAAGGCTGATGAAATTGCAAAGCTGATGAATGAAAATGAGCAGCTAAAAGCTTTGGTTGATGATTTTAGGGTGGGTAAACGCTATATTCTTTTATTTTGTTGTTGTCCTTTTTTATTTAGATTATAGTCTGATCTGATGACACATAGTGGAACATGTGAAGTTGATGCTTGAACAATAATTTAAAGATTCAGTCATTTGTTTGAACTTTTGAATTCTGTTCTCATCTTTTTCTTTCTCACCTGGTACTTTCTGTTGGAAAAGGAACGATATTTGAATTTTATACCACTGAAGGAGTTTCATTTCTAATTGAGAAATAGTTTAATCCAAATTCCTTTTGAATGAGAATAAATTTGTATTAAAATTATTAATTGGGGGATGCATTTTCAGAGAAAAACGAATGAAGCTGAAATTGAGTCTCTACGGGAGGAATATCATCAGAGGGTAGCAGCACTTGAGAGAAAGGTACGATCTGCAGGTGCTATTTCTTGTTTGAAATTCAAGCATGGCTTCTATAACCTTGGAAGTTCTTCCAGTAGATGCATAATTGACGTCGTTGAAATACTTTGAAGTACTTTTATGCATTATTTTGTCTAACTTACTTGAGTTGCAATATAACTCGAAGAGCTTCCGTGAAACTATTCGATGTGCTTGTAATTTTATTGTTTTTTTGTTTTTCCAACCTCTGGTACTCTGCTTGTTCATGCATCTATGATATCATGTGTGTTCTAAATGGTGAACGAGAAATGAAAAGCCACACACTGTTTTTTAGGCATTTAGGCAGGGTATATTGACTTCTGATTGATTTGGCAAACAGCTCAAAACAATTGGTTTGATCTTGAATGCGCTTTTTATCAATTTACTTTAATGAGGCATGTTGTCTGTTTTTAACTTTAACCACCCATTCTGGTAATAACTTACTTTTTTTTCTTCTCTGGCGAAGGATGAGCTTGGTCAGAAACTGTAGAATCTTATCAATGATATGAATCTTTATAACTACAAGTAGCAACATAGTTATTAAAAAAATCAATTTAAATGTAGAATCCTGATGAGTAGGAATCCCTTTGTTTTTTTATCGGTTTCTGTTTTAGTTTAAAATGCGGATATTGTGAAGGGATATTACAATCTCTTCTTGAACGGTGACCAGTGTACTGAGTTTTGGCTGGTTTGTTGAGTTCTCGACTTCATCGGTGTCTTTATTTTTCTGACTTATTTAGGTCGATGTGATTAATCCAAGTGGTACATGTATTTTTCAGGTGTATGCTCTTACTAAGGAGAGGGATACACTGCGTAGAGAACAGAGTAAAAAAAGTGATGCCGCTGCTCTTTTGAAGGAAAAGGATGAAATAATCAGCCAAGTGATGGCCGAAGGTGAACAAGCATATCATAGTTCTTATTAAAAAAATAATCCACAGTCGTGCTATAGTTAGCCAACATTTGTCCAATTCAAGTTATTCCGTTTTGTATGTTAGGTGATATATTTTAATTGATTTTTAGCCAAATAAATCTTTCTCCATTAAGCATTTTGATGTGAGACATGAAGACATGGGCCACATTGATCCAGAAAGGCTCACTATCACACGAGTATATACCAGAAGAAAGAACAAGGCCATGGGCCTTTCTGGATCAATGTGGCCCACGACTTCATCTCTCGCATCACATTGATCCAATTTTATTTTTTTGGAGCAACCCAAAAGTTGTTTGACTAGAAAAAATATGGTTGAGAAGTTTGAATGTCATTAGCTTGATGTCTATGATGGTTGGTATTTGTTTCAGGATTGTCATACCTTTCTAATTTGTTAAAAACAAAACTTCATTTAGGCAGGATGGTTTGAAGAAAACTGCGAATAACCAGGTTAGAGTTCATTTGTTGTCAGCATGGCTAGGGTGTGAACTTTTTCAAACGGTTTAGATCCATTTTAACAAATTGGAACCAAGGCATGACCTGAACCAATATTCTCTTGTAAATATGCTGGATGTCACTACTGATTCCTCTTTTAAATGTATGTCATCTTTGCTGCAGTCATGGATCTTCCAATAATGTACATTCACTCGAGTAGAAAGCAGCATAGGGGTAGCTAGGATTTGTCTGCAGGGATACAGGTTCCTGTATAGACTCATGGCACTAGTCAGTGATAGGCATTAGCCATTGCTTAATATGCTCTAATTCATGTTTATAAGTAGGGAACGAGAACATATAAACTAATAGTATTAAAAAATGACAGCTGGGAAAGGATGGATTGCCAACGGAACCTTAAAGCACAGTGTTTGGCTACGTCTTTACTTGATGAATTGGTTCTGATAATTTACTTTGAACAGTGGGTTTGTTTTGCCATTATATGGTCTTGGCATGAAACAACATTCAAAATTTGTGAGGAAGTCTTTTTTCCCGTGGAAAACTTATATTTCATGTTTGTCCTCTGACTTGTATGGATCCTCAAATTTAGGCTGAAACTTATATGACTTTCCCCATGCTATGATGACTTTAGGTGAAGAGCTCTCAAAAAAGCAAGCTGCTCAGGAATCTCAAATTAGAAAGTTAAGGGCACAGGTAAGCACATTTATAATGATCGATATTGTTGTTAAATTTTTAACATGAGTCTGTTCTATTATGCCTTCATCTTTACTTTCCTGGAAGCTAGATCAGAGAACTTGAGGAAGAGAAGAAAGGATTGCTAACAAAGCTGCAGGTGTATCATTTTTCCCTGTATTTGGTTTGATTCGAGCACAGTTCTTGACTACACTAGATAATTCCTTTCATACTTTTCTCTTCCACGTTTAAGATGATTCTGCTGCTTGTTCATTTTTATCCTCACTCCAAGGTAATCAGGTCATATAGTTTTCTCAACTATGTGTAGACCCTTGATGTATTGAATCTCTATCATGTTGACATTTTCCATTGAAACTGCAAAGAGTAGAACACTGGAATTTGACTACTGTGCAACTTGCATTGGCAATTAGCATTGATGTTTGTGTTGCTTAAAACTAAATGTGCGTAACTAGTTGTGTTATATTTCATCCTCTCCTAATGGAATCCAGGACTTTGGTTGCTTTCATAATTGTCTAATGGGAATAATGGTACCAGTGCCTAGGCTTGATTGTGATGCATGTCATCTCTAGGTTCTGACCGCTATTTTAATGGTGCTTGGCTGGGTCATACATATATTCACTTCTCCTTCTTTCATCACTCATGGAAGTTGATACCTTGTTATGCTATCTTTTTGCTTTTACCGGTTCTTTTTTTGGGATTTTGTGCCTTTGTTTTTGCTAGCCTTTGAAATTTACGATTACACGTTGAGTTATACTCAGGTAGAAGAGAACAAAGTAGAGAGCATGAAAAGAGACAAGGCAGAAACTGAAAAATTGCTTCAAGAAACAGTGGAAAAACACCAAGCTGAACTTGCAACTCAGAAGGAATACTACACTGATGCTCTGAACGCCGCAAAGGAAGCTGAAGCATTAGCGGAGGCGCGTGCAAACACTGAAGCAAGAACTGAACTAGAAAGTCGTCTGGGAGAGGCTGAGGACCGTGAAAGTATGCTAGTTCAAACACTTGAAGAATTAAGGCAAACTCTGAGCAGAAAAGAGCAGCAGGTTATTTTTTATGAATATATTGAAATTTCTAATTCACTGATTAATTCAATGAAAGAATCTGTCTCTTCATGCTGTTGCAGGCAGTTTTTAGAGAAGATATGCTTCGCAGAGACATCGAGGATCTTCAAAAGCGATATCAAGTAGTCTTTTCCTTTTGATGCAATATCTTTTCATTGAAATTATGTTTTTGAATTTTTGTTGTCATATAAAAGTGTTTGTTCCTAGGCAAGTGAGCGTAGGTGTGAGGAGTTAATTACACAAGTCCCTGAATCTACCAGGCCTCTTTTAAGGCAGATTGAAGCTATGCAGGTTTGATAATGTTATTTCTTGGTTTTTGTTTGATTACACTTCACTGCTATGCTTTGACTATTGACTACAGGAAACTGCTGCCAGAAGGGCTGAAGCTTGGGCAGCGGTTGAAAGATCATTAACCTCACGGCTTCAGGTTTCTGTCGGAACTTCTCTCTTATTTGGCATTTTAGACATCTAATGAAATCTTGATTATTAACTGTGCAGGAAGCAGAAGCCAAAGCTGCAGCATCAGAGGAAAAAGAGCGTTCTATTAATGAACGTCTAACACAAACTCTTTCACGGATAAATGTTCTTGAAGCTCAGGTTTTTAATGATTTTATTTAAATTTGTTATTGATACAAGTCTTATTTTAGTAATCATGTCCGCCATGAATATTTTGTAGCTGTCATGCCTTAGAGCGGAGCAGACACAGCTAATGAGATCTCTTGAGAAGGAGAGACAGAGGGCAGCTGAAAATAGGCAGGAATATCTTGCTTTAAAGGAGGAATCTGACACTCGTCAAGGCCGTGTTAAACAGCTTGAAGAAGAAATCATTGAATTCAGGAGAAAACACAAGGATGACTTGCATGAAGCATTGATGCATCAAGAGTTTCTGCAACGGGTAACATGCATCATTTTATTTCCCCATTCATTTCAGCCAAATGTTTATCCATGTGATTAATCTTTTCATGTTACAATTCTATGTATAATGCACTAGTTTATTGTGTAAGCTCATTAATAATGAAACAGGAACTGGAGAGAGAAAAAGCTACTCGTTTGGAACAGGAAAGGGCTGCTCGCCTTCCATCTTCTGCTGTACCTGATCAAATCTTCATAGCACGGCAAAAATCAGCTGCATTTGAAAATGGTATTTCATCTCCCATTTGTTCTATCAATTCACATGTTTATCCGCTTGCTGCATATGATAATCTACCTTAGCAGGAAACTTGTCTCGTAAGATTTCAAGTGCAAGCAGCTTGAGCAGTATGGAAGAAAGCTATTTTCTGCAATCAACTTTGGACTCGTCTGAAAATTTTCCTGAACGTAGAAGTGCTTTAGAAGGTACCATGAGTCCATATTATATGAAGAGTGTGACATCAAGTACTTTTGAAGCTGCCCTACGCCAAAAGGAGGGCGAGCTTGCGTCTTATATGTCTAGATTGGTTAGTTTCTGACTCATTGAAATTAATTTACTCAAATTCGTGGAGTAACCATTGGAGACCATGCTTGCATCCAACATTACTCATGTTGATGTTACAAGTGCCATAATCGTGGTTTCTTATCCTCTTCAGGCGTCCATGGAATCTATTCGCGACTCTCTTGCCGAGGAGTTGGTTAAAATGACTGCACAGGTAGGTTTGTGGGCTTTCTCACTCCCCCCGGATACCAAGAGGATATCTGCCCTTTTTTCTCATGCTGCCTACTTGGTTTGCTCGTTGTACTATGACAAATATATATTCTACTCTAGGAAATTTAACCGTAAAAATGATTCCAGTATGATATTGGCCCTCTCCATTTCTATGAGGGTACGTACTTACTTACCTATGGATTTGTCACACATGTTGCAGTGTGAAAAGTTACAGGAAGAAGCAGCAGCTCTTCCTGGATTACGAGCAGAACTAGAGGCACTTAGACGGAGACACTCTGCAGCACTGGAATTGATGGGGGAGCGTGATGAAGAGGTAGCTTATTTTTCTCCTTCCTAACCATACATTTTAGAACACTAGCAAGAAGCACGTATGATGCACGTAAATACTAATTATATAATAATGATTAAAATTTTGATTTTTTTAAAAAAATAATTTGAATTATTTTGTTATTTATTTGGGTTTAATCTCTTGTCGTGATAGACGAATAAATTAATTAAAAATCTATATAACTTGCTTTCAAAATTGTTTCCTAAATTGAAAAACTTTGTCCATCATCCACACTTTTATATTATATAGATATAGATTGGAATTACTTCATTAGAATTAACTGGTTCAAGTCTAGGAAGAGCCCTCTACTTTGCATGGCTCCGGTGGTAACTTCTCACCTTTGTCACACCTCTCGCTGTGGCTGACTGTCGACCCAAGAATTTAATTGGGGTGAAGTCGAGAACTATTAAACATTAAATTGAGGTGGGTTAATGTTCTTTTGTTTGTTGAACTAAGATCTTAGGAATAACTGAACACGACTTGGAAATTTCTTCATTGAGAGGTGGTGAGTGACTACCCTTGCTTGCAACAATATCCTCTCTTCAGGGTCCGCCCCTACCTCCCAATAGATACCCTCGAGCACAGCTGCACAGGATACACCTTTGCCCTTTTTCTTTTTTCCCAGCCTTTGGTTTTAGTTAACAACAGAAGGCAACCAAAAGCATATTAACTTTAAAGCATGCACGTGCTTGCTACGTGCAGCAGTGACTAAAACTGCCTAAAATTCCTCATAAAATTCCTCATACTTTGTTTCTGTGGGGGACGACCCATTCATTAGTGATTCTAAATCCTGCATTGGGCTTGTTAAACACCTTGGTTTTTTATTAGCTGTTCAGTTCTAACCTGTAAAACTGGATATTATGTGAAGTTGGAAGAGCTTCGTGCCGATATTGCTGATGTAAAAGAGATGTACAGAGAGCAAGTAAACTTACTTGTGAATAAGGTACAGAATTGTCAATTCTTTTCCAAAATGTTAACATCTAGTACTGCTGTATTGATCATATCATTCATCGCATGAAGTTGAAAAAACTGATTATTTTTGCAGATTCAAACTCTTGGTTCTTCTGTTGGCGTTGCCTGATATTTCCAGTTCTTTGGCAACTGAAAGGGTCCTCTCACCCATCAACCAAAGTACTGTAATTTTATAGTTTACTTGTTGTATAGCAGGGGTACTATTGCTGGACCCAAGGAACCAACCCCACAAAAGAGAGAGTTTTAGTATGTTTCTTTTTCTAGATTGTCAAAATTAAATTTAATGTGTTTTAATACGTTTGACTCAACATTTATCTTTTAGGTTAATCATATCATTGACATTTTTTTTATACATCTAATCGAAAGATCTTACAATTTATAAAACATTTAATAAAACAATGTTCTAAAAAACGCGACGCTAATGATGGAATTGAAGATTCGAACTATTTAAACTCAAGTTAGAATAAAATGAATTTATGTGTGAAAAAATATTTTTAATTTAAACTATAATTTTAATATGTTAAACAAATAAATTGAGTAAATAATACATAAATATAATAAATTTAAGTGTAATGTATTAATATCCTTATCAACTCTAATTCAATCTATATATGGTATCATCTATTTATGATCAAATGCAAACTCAGTTTAATCGGACTATTTGGCTCATTTGTGTTTCATTTTCTTCTTTGATGCGATCTCGCTGAAACGGGTGAGTCGGGTAAGGAGCTTCAACGGATCGGATCAACAATTTATAATGTTTGGGAATTTTGAGTGAAGATAATGGTTGAGATTAACACCTGCAAACAAGAAAGTAACTCGTGAATGGACGCCGGAGGGGCGTCCGACGTAGCCACTCCGATGCTAAAGTCAGCAGGTTGAAGATGAATACAAGCAATATTTCAGAGAAAATATGTATAATGCTCGAGAGTTCAAAGATTTCAGAATCATTAAATGACATTAATACCTACTATTTATAATAGAGGAATTGGTAGTTACCTCGATTTCCATGCCATCTACTAAGTCCATACTAGCCTCTGATGGCTTCTCGGACACTCCAAAGCCAAGTTGTTCTGACAGATTGGATTGCATGTATCAATCACACTCGAGTGTGGTTCATTTCTCGAGGTGGTGTGTGCAGTTCTCGAGATGGCCCGGGTAGTTGAGTACCCGGGTTGTTAGTGAAAAAGCCCGAGCTTACAATGCTGATTGACGGGGAAGAGCCACAGTGCCCGAGAAGAGAAGATTTGCCCGGGTATATAGGAAAGTAACCGGCATACTAGTTACTATTTGAATTATCCAAGTAACGAACCTGATGATTAATGCTGATCCGAATCCTAAAGGGGTATCATTCTTCTTAATCAGTTTTGTTTTCTTATAAGTCGTTTAATATGGGGAACCAAAGGAGAATACGGAAGAGATATTTGCTAATTCATGTACTCGAATTTACGTGGAGTCAACAGTCAACTAGCTAGTCCAACACAACAAATTATAATTGCAAAGTAACTCATCATGCTTCGGCTTATGTGCTAAATACATTCATTACCGATATTTGATTTGACGTCACGAGTCAGCCACTTTCAATTTTTATGTACATCCAGGCGTTAATACGAGGAAAAAAAACATCTAGTTGAATTTAGAAAACGTCCATTCCCGTCGTAAAACAATTGACCTTTCCTACTTTCCAAAGTCGACTACTAATTTTTTCTTCTAATATCTTTATCTGTATCTTTTCTTTACGACAGTAAATATATAATTTTGAATTGTAAATTTATATGTATATTCATGTCTATATCTTCATTAAATAATAAT
Organism: Primulina eburnea; assembly: GCF_022965805.1. Taxonomy (NCBI): domain Eukaryota; kingdom Viridiplantae; phylum Streptophyta; class Magnoliopsida; order Lamiales; family Gesneriaceae; genus Primulina; species Primulina eburnea. Next base: position 37,990,771 of record NC_133110.1, read on the forward strand.
AATAACAACAAAGACATGTCTCTTTGTTTGTTTGTACATCATCTATTAATAGATTCTAAAATAAATTTAAGAAAAATGAAATTTAACCAATATTTTTTTGAATGCAATTTAAACTCTAATCTTTCTCTGCATTTAAACTCTAATTCTCATATTTCTCTTTTTTCATTAATTAATGAGTTTTAAAATAAATTGAATATATGAACAGCCACCTTACCCTAATTAATAGGTGGATACTGAGAATAAGGTAATCATGAGATTTTCTCCAATAAATAACATTCATGTATTTCATTTGAGGGATTCGGATATTCTTGTTTCCAAGCTTTTGAGCAATATTCACGTATATTCACTCACATATACAGTTTTTCTTCTTCATCTCTCACTTACTAACTTAAGCATCGGAGTTACCACGCCGGACACTCTCTGACGCTCATTCACGAGTTCATTTCATTGTTTGCAGGTTACGGTTGAGGCCATATCATACAGATATATCTTCTCCATAAGATATATTCCTTGTTCTTTTTCCTTAAAACATAACTCTTATCAGATTCGATGGATTGCCCCGACTCCGCTTACCCAGTTCACCCAGATTGCATCATTTACCCTTTTCATGGATGATTTACGACGGGAGGCAAGAGTCTACGTACTGTTCTAGCTCAATCTTTCTCTGCGTCTCGAATATGAGAATCCTTTCGTTCTTGATTATTTATCAAATCTAACATCTCGAGGGGATGAATGCCCGATGGGAAGTTTCATATATGCTCCCAATGGCTGATGGTGTCCAAGCACAGAAATAAACTAAGGGCTAGATAGCATTTATTTTTCTCAAGGTCAAAGCTCTCCAAGTATTTGATCACGAGCCACAAGTTATGTTGGATTGGGCTTAATTTGGGCAATGAGCCCAATGTCATTTTAAATAAATATTCTTATTATATATAATTGTTTTTTTTTTTAAAATGGTTAATATATTAAACTTAAGTTCTAATTTATTATCACATAATCCTAGCCATTGCCAAATGTCCTAACACGTACTTGACCTTCTACATTTGCATAATAAAAATATAAAATTAAATGAAATAAAGATAAGAGCCCTTTTGAAAAGCAAAACATGACAACATGATTGATGAATTGACGATTGTGTTGACCTTTGCTTACCAACAAGTTTTATTTTCCCATTGACCCTATCCACGTTGAGAGAGAGTAGATTGTTATATATGGGTTTTAAAATCGAGCCGAGAGATCGTCTCAAATTTACGATCTTGATGTTAGATGAATACCCCACTCATTAAACAATATATCTAATTTTGCGGTTATCTCAATCGTTGAAGGTAATATTTCGCTCTTATTTTTTTTATTTATCAGCGCAATGGACATTCTTTTTAGTAATGTGTCCTAAATAAAATAGACAAAAATTTATGTGAGACGGTCTCACAGGTCGTATTTGTTAGACGGATCTCTTATTTGAGTCATCCATGAAAAAATATTACTTTTTATGCTAAGAATATTGCTTTTTATTGTGAATATGGGTATGGTTGACCCGTCTCACATATTAATATCCGTGAGACGGTCTCACATGAGACCCACTCAATAAAATATCTTCCAAAATATAATCCCCTGTGTTTATCATTAATTTTACATAAATCTAAATGACATTTATAAATAGTATTAACCCTTCTGCATGCAAGTGGTGGAGAACAAGTGAATTAGTAAATAGCAGACAAAGCAAAGGGAAAAACAAAATCTATTTTTTTTATAGTTTAGAGTGTGGGATGATGAAATAATGACGTCATGATTGCGTCAAGAAGTTGTGAACCAAATTAGCTGTGAAAGTTGAAAAATAAACAGACGAGAAAAATGGAGGGTTTCTTCATCATTTCATAAACGTACAATCACACCTGAGAAAGTTGAATTTCCTGCATACCCCAAAAAGTGCAACGAGGACTGTTTTTCTAACTATATATTAAAAAAAATGGATCCATAAAGTTGAAAAAAATCAATATTATTCTTGAAATTGTATAATTCATAGCTAATGTTACAGATCGTAAGTTAAAAAAATGTTTTTAAAGTTTAAACATAGTACTCAAAATCCAGAACTTAATATATTTGAAGTAATTAAATTTTTGGAAATGTGTTGTTTGCGATTTCGGTCATCCATATCATCAAATTTTAATTTTAGTCATCTATCTTAAGATTTTAGCAATTTAGTCTTTTTTTCATCGAAGGTGTTGATGTAACCTGCAATAGTGTTACATCAGTTACACATCGAGAAAAAAAGACTGAAATTGTCAAAAAATAGTGTATTAATGCTGAAATTTAACAACATAGAAAATCAACATCGCAAGAAGACAAACATATACGACAAAAAAAATACAATATCCCCCGAATGTTCAAAATATACAGCATTTTTCATTCATATATTGTAGTGGCAATACATACATGCATATAATATGTTGAAATATAAATTGTTTGTTCGTAGGTGCTTCGAGTTCGATGTAATTCCCAAAGTACAAACTTAATAGTTGAATGGTTAGTTAAGAAGAATGTTAGGTATATGTATGGAAGAATATTGCTTAGAGTTTAGGCAACATAAATTATCGACTAAACAGTAAGTAATACTCTTGCACACATATATACCTTTGTATGTACGCAAAATTTTATTCTTGATTAATTTCGTTCCTAAAATAAGGATAAAAGATTCATTTCGTTCATTCATTTATATATAGTATTAGTGTGCATTGGTTAATTATTTTCTTTTCCATGTATTTTAACTCGATAGTTTTATAATTTGGTCTGAATAATAAAAATAATGTTAGTTTATGCTCCACTGAGATTAATTATCATCCTGTTAATTTCAACATCATTAAATTACGTAATTGTTTCACATATTAGTGAGAGTTGACATCGTATGTTAATTATCTGATAGCTAAAATTTCGTCACAATTATGGAGAGAAACACTCTAATTAATGCCGATAAAAACTAGTTTTCTTTTTAATACATACATACAAACTTACACACACACTTGCGCGCGCGCACACATATATATAAAAAAACATACTATTCCTTTAGCGAAGTGAAAATTACTATTAAAACATACATACATCCAGGCATGTAGCACTTGGTTTGCATAAAATTTTCAGACACAATTAGTACATAAAAGACTACAAATTAAGCATTCACATGCATGTATATTTAATAAGTTAGCTACTAAACATATTATTTATAAGGTGAATTAATTTGCAAGAAATACACAAACATTGATATTAATACAGCAAGCTGTAGCATCAGAAGCATTCAGAACCGTGCGAGTTTTGGAGAATGACTGCGTCTGATATTACAACAAATCAAAAGGGCTACTACTTGACGTGGGTTTACGCGACGTCGGTTGACCGGTCGGAAGCTCAAAAGCCACCGCCAAGAGAAGGGTGCGGCGGGGCCCAATAATCGGCTCCGATGATATTGTCATTTCCGACATGTTGAGTGCAAGAGATCGGAACCAGACAAAGCCCTCTATTTCTTAAATCCTTCGATCCTCCTCGGCCTTGTGACTCCTGCATATGTATAAAAATTTAATTTGAACGTCTGTCCGACACTATACGAGGAAATTATATCCGATAGACTCATCGTGTGTTTTGTTTTTACCCGTCTCACAGATAAAGATTCGTGAGACAGTCTCACAAGATAAATACTCATGTTTTTTAAGAAGCATGTAAATTATAATTTATATACTTATGTTATACTCATCATGAAAAATTTGATAATATATATATTATTATAGTTTAGTTATTTGTGTCAAATTAATGACATCCTAAATACACGAACTCTATGTCATTAAATTATTAAACTTTAATAATATTTGTATATTATTCTAAGTAAAACGAGGCATAAAAATAACAAATGCTTGTTTTTTTCACAGACAATTTTATCTTTTGAGACAAATAATATACTACTTTAATAATTAATTAAATAATATTCCTCTTTATTAGTATATACCTGGCTAGGCTCTTCGCGAAATAAACCATTCCTTTCTCGAACCTAGAAAAAAAAATCAGATTATTATATTCGGAAAAAATCACATGATTCGGCATTCCCATTCCCATTTAGAAACACAATGTATGTTGTGAACTTTGTGGGTGCGAAAATCTTGTCTCGCATTGGAAAATGTGAAAATGTTTTTATATGAGCAAATATCACCGGGAACGCACAAAAATACCATATTTTTTCAAATTTAATATTTCAAATATAAAACTTATTTTTTGATATTTTATTTTTCGATTGATTCAAATATAGTAATATTTTTCTATCTTTTAATCAATATAAACTTTGTTTTTCTAATGTTTTTTTATATGTATGAAGAGACAAACAAACTTATCTATTTGAGACGAAAAGAATATTAAATTGTAATTTCATCTAAATCATTAAACATGTTAGCCGTTCAGAGATTACTTACACAATGATGTGAACTATTTCCTGAAGTATTGCGCATGTATGGAGAGCTTAGCGCCTGCAATTTCCCAAAAAGTTTTGAAAAGATTATACAAATTGTTTTAAAACTTAACTGTACAAGAGTGGTTCTCATGTGAGACCGTCTCACGGATCTTAATCTATGAGACGGGTCAACCCTACCCATATTCATAATTAAAAATAATACTCTTAGCATAAAAAGTATTACTTTTTCATGGATGACCCAAATAAAATATCCGTCTCACAAATACGACCCGTGAGACCGTCTCACACAAGTTTTTACCACTGTTCAATTGGATGGTACCATTCCAATTTGAAATCTAATATGGAAGGAAAACAAATAGTTCTAAGAAAGGTTGGTACTAGAATTTACTGAAATGAAAGACCATCCACTGATAATTTTTAGCTAAATTAAGAATAATTAGAAGGAATAATCGAAGTAGCAAAATAATATTACCTCAATTTGACTCTGGAGGAATCTAATGTAACCAATGGCTTCTGACAAGACAGAGGCAGTGTCAGTCTGCAAAAGAGAAACATGCCACAACACCCCTAAAGTCATTTTTATCAAAGCTCTACTTTAGTTTCAAAAGACAACCCTAGCTAGATGGAGTGATAAATAAAGTTTAAAGAAAAGAGGAATATTTTTTGTTATTTTTGGGTTATTTTTAAGTCTTTGATATTCATTTAACAGCATTTAAAGTAAATAACACATTAGTTGCAAGCTATTGTTAACAAGTTGGTAACCTTATTCTGGAAAATGCTGTAAATACTTGTTGTGCTTAATGTTAATTTAATTTCCTTCAGAAGTAAAAAAAAAAGTTGGTAAGATTTTACTTACCTTTCCAAAAGGAGAAACAAATTGGTGGAGAGCTGTAATTCTATCCCCTAACTTCTCCTTTCTCACCTGTAATATCATCAAGATATATTTGTGAAAACTTGCGTAGAATTTCATAAAGTCCATATTTTCTCCAGAATATTGCAATCAAATGGTTTTTGTTTTTATGAAAGAGAGATTCCTGACCTTCAAAGCTGGTTGAGATGAAGACTGTTGAACCCTAGCCTTCTTAGATACCCCACCAGTTCCAGTGCTGTTGCACTTTTGACAAAGGAAAATATAAAAGAATAGTATTGATCATCAAGAAAACTAAACCATGGAGGGGAATCTTACAGCTAAATAACTATATATATATATGTATATATATGTATATATTCGCGTAAGAATAATACCGATTTCTTTTCAAGGATTCTTTGTAAAGCATGTGTTTAATCATTAAATCATAGTAGCGTGCAAAGAAAATCATAAAGTTTGTTACTTTATGTGTTTCATGTGGTAATAATGTATCTTTGGACATCAAAGATCTCTTTTTTCAAAGTGTTCATATACACACACTCTAGTTAATCAGACATACAGGATTCATGTATATAATTAACACATAATCATAATGGTTGTGTATACATATATATCTATCTAACATCTTAATCGAGGGAAAGACTTGTAACTCTGAGTTGATCTTACAGATTTCTTACGTTTTTTTCGTTAATGGATACTTTTAGAAACATGCATATATATCAGGTAGTTGTTTTTATCTATGATCTATATGTATGTTTATCCATCTTGCTTTCTTACCTCAGACGAATGCTCTTGATTATGCCGATGATTCTTTCCTTCCGTGGCGGCTGCCGAAGACCCCTTCCCACCAGAGAAATTCAACAAGCTGTTACTCAAATTTGTGATACAGGAGGTGGGAGAAGAAACAGGCATGACTTGATGATGATGTCCCCAATTAGAATTAGATGTATGTGAACTATTGGCCTGAAAATTATCATAATCTAGATGCTCCGGAAAAAGCTGGCCGCCGCCGCAACTGTTGGTTTGCGAAACTTCTTGCTTCACATCAAGATTAATAGCACAATCCCTTGTAAAAGTTGAGTTCAGATTCAAGACTTGGTCTTCCCAATTCTCCAACTTCTTTTGCTGCTGAAAAAGACTGCCACCAAACCTGTTTTCCTCTTCATTACCAGATAATCCACCTCTGACCATGCTCAACATACATAAAATCACTGGAGTTAACTAACAAGTAATTTCACACATACATACACATACATGAACTAGCTAGTAAAAATTAAACAATTTGTGCATAGATATGTACAGCCAAGAAGCATGGATAAATGGGGTAAATTATTAAAAAAATCATGTAATAAGGCTGCTAAGACTCACATAAAAAGGCTGTTAAAGGCTTAAAGCTATACAGATTAAAAAAAAAGCAGAAAAATTATAACACACACACACACACAAAATGTGTACGAGTGTGTGAATAAGTAGGGTAAGCTGATAGCAGCTAAGAAGTACTAGCCAATGGTAATGAAAGAACAAAATTCTACGAATCCTTATGCGTTATACATCAACGGAACATAGAGATCGATATTAAAGGGTTTGCCAACAAATTCATTTACTTGTGTAAAAGAGAAGTGGAGAAATTTACAGGAGAAGCTGGCTCCAAGACCTAACAGGAAAATCTTGTTCAGGATGATGATCAGATTCAGAAGGGGTGGAAGAAAGCGAAGAAATATTTGAGCCATAGACAAACTGAGAAAACTGTGGATGCATGCCATTCATGCTCCACCAGTTAGGGTTTCCAGCCATCATTTGTCACTCAAACCCAACAAAATCACCAACTAAAACTAACCAGAAATCCTCCAAAATATTTCAAGAAATCGAAACCTTTTTTCGTATTAATCTCTCACTGTTTTCTTTTTCTTTCCAAAATATATCTATTTTTTCTCTTGCTCTCTCACATCTTCTTTGTTTTGGCACCAAAACGAGCCTTTTTTTGAAGCTTTCAGAATTATGGTTTGCTTTCTCAGAAGAAGATAAAGAAATCCCATATCTTTATTAAATAAGAGTATTTCATACTTGTGGGGTTGGGGAAGCCTTTTGTTTGTTTCCTCTCCCTTCCATCTTTTTTTTTTCATTTTTATTATTAATTAGTCAATTTATTATATGTATGTTGTCTTTTTATATAGTTTTGCTTTAACTTTATCATAAAGTGCGACAGAAAAAGCTGATGGGGAGTGTTTTCAGGCCAAAAAACAAAGGCCGTGGAGCTTATTTCCTTGAATTGGGGTGGAAACTATATATGAATTGTTAGAGAATTAGGTTAAGTTTAGGTTTTAGATTCATTACTATGTTTTTTTTATCAAAAAATTAATTATATGAAAAATCTTAAATTCCATATATGTATGTAATTTTAGAAATAATTAAGCTTTAATCGTATTTTTATTAAATTCTTAAATATGGGAGAAATGACTATATAACAGTCCCATAAGTTTAGTAAAGTAGCAATGATAAAACATTTCTATATATGTAGAAAAGATTATTACTTTGTGCAAATCACGTAAGAATTTATTCCTCCCACGGAACATCATTCTTTGATAATAACTAAAGGATTCTAAGGTCTTCGAATTAATCAAGTAGAAAGACGTGGATCGTCTCGCTCTCTTAGTCTATGTCACGTCCCGGGATGAGGGTTGGTTGACACCGGCGTTGCTCTTAAATTTACATTCGAAAACAACAAGCCTCGGAAGTACAAAATTCAGAAACCAGTCTTTTATTCATAATAATCATTGTCTGATACAAACTCAATGATAAATGTTTTACAGCGGAAATGTAAAACCAGAAAATACAATGTATGAACAGATGCAGTGTAATATAAAATATAAATCAGAACTAAGACAACGATCTTCATCACCAACCCCAAAACTGATGTTGCTCCTCTTCTTCTAACAACTCTTCCTCGTTCTTATCTGAGATGGGTTTGGTGGGTGAGTGATATGATTGTCACTCAGTATGCGGGGGCGGGAATAACTCTCAGTTTTCGAAATCATTTTCATACAGAAACAGTAATACGAATAATATACAGAAATTCTTATTTTCATAACATAAATCAATATTCAGTATTCTGAAATCAGGAATCAGTATTCAGTAATCAGAGATTTAACAAGTAAGCACTGAGCACGTTCGTGAATTTAATGGCTAAACTGATATCAGTCCCTTATATGTTCTCTCCTCTAAGGGGTGAGGCCAGTAATCAGTAATCAGTAATGTTCAGAATATATATTCCTACCATTAGTTCACTAAGTTTCAGTGCTTCAGAACCAGATATCAGAAATCAAGAATATACTTTGCTTTAAAACAGAAATCAACAAACGGGTTTCAAGATATTTATACATAAGCCCACTTATCGTAATTTTCTAGAATTTCGGTTGAAGTCTACTGGAAATCTGGTTGCTCTTTCTACTAGATTCTACTGCTCGAAAATAAGTACTCTTTTAGCTTGAAAATTCAAGTGATAATCTCAAGATTTGTGTAACTCAATTCAGAGGTTTGAGAGTGTTATTTATAGGCCAAATTCTGACGGTTAGCTTCTCAATTAATGACCATAATCTGCCATTAACATCATTTATTCCATGTTATTGCTTCAGTTACAAGTCTAAGCTGAATCAGTAACTGTCTGCTGCTTTCTCGCTCTTCTGCTGCTGGAGTCTGTCTGCTGGAAAATATATGTCTGCTGGAAAAATACCAGCTTCTGAAATATGAGTTGATGCTGACATTTTGATAGCTGCTGAAACATTTCTAGCTGCTGGAAATTCAGGTTCTCACGGTCTAGGTTAATCAAATTTTTCGAGTTCGTTCCAAATTTCCTATATTATATATGTGTGCATATATCTTTGTGTATGTGTGCGCGCGCTCAGAGATTATTCGATATTGATTCAACTAGCTATTGTGTAGAATTTTTTTGTTATTTTCAAAATTTATGATGGTTTATATAATTTTTTATATAAAAAAAAAAAACAACAACAACAGATTGGATATTTTAGAAATGGTAATTTTGGGAATAGTCCATTTTTTATGGCAAAAACTTGTGTGACACGGTCTCACATGTCGTATTTGTGAGACGGATCTCTTATTTGGGTAATCCATGACAAAATATTACTTTTTATGGAGTATTACTTTTTATTATGAATATCGGTAGGGTTGACCCGTCTCATAAATTAAGATCTGTAAGACGATCTCCCGATTCTTTTTTTAATATAATATAGATATTGAAGCTTGAGTGGCTAGTGATTGTGTGTGTAACGGACGGAATTCCTTATCATTAGGTAGTAAAATAAATCATAATTAACTAATGAACTTTTCAAATGAAATGGAGAAAGATTAGATTTGAATAATTAAATGAAGAAAAAAGCTTAGCTTTAGAGTTTTCTATGTTGTTGGGAGTCATTTTCTTATTGACCTTATAAGATTAAACAAACAACAAAAAAGTTGTTGCCAATCTACTGTGTATATATATTTTTATATTAAGGAGGGGATAATCTTTACAAGGGATTTTGAGATTAGTTTAATAATTACAATTTAAATCCACTAAAAACTTTTTTATTTTTTTTATATTATAGTACTTAGTGCATTATTATTAACTTATAATTGCAAAGAAATGTAACATTCTTTTTATTCTGACCCCCCACCAGCCACTATTCCCATATGCAATTAGTCTCCTCAACAAAAAATTTTCATCCAGCAATATATTTTGGTACTAAGAATATCTTTCCCCCTCAAAACTTTCAATATATTAATTGTTCTATGTAAATTTTTTTATTAATTAAAAGACATTAAAAATATGCATTTGTCCAAATTAATTATGTGCCAAAGAATTTATAATATTTATTTTGTTAATAATAGTCTCCAGTAACATTTAAAATTTTCTGTGAACCAGCTTTTAAGGTGGATGTGACACAAATCAGTTTCTTTTTTATAACTGTTGTCTTAAATTGCATTTGAAAACTCGAATCAAATTGGAGAGTCGGCTTCTCTCATTGGATTCCCCCGTTCCAATATCAATTCAACTTAGATTTCCGGTTTTTTTATGAGCATATAAATATGTTAAGACAAATGTTGTTCAAAGGATGAGACAACGTAGAACGAATATTATTTAAATGATAATTTAATATATATTGATAAAATAATGATTTATAACTACAATATTTTGTATAATTTGAATCAAACGTAAGATGAAATGTCTTATCATTTACACTAGAAGTGTGTGTTCAAGAATTTATAAGGTATAATTTTTTTTTTTAGGAAAAATTATAATAGCTGAGTATTCTCAAGATTAGGAATATATGGAACATGTCACATGTTTCAAGTATCATATATCTGACGTGATGATGAATTTATCTTGGCAAAATGGTGTCTAAAATATATAAGAAGTTGACCACAAATCGACGAGCATAATGGAATTAAATCGTTTTCCATAAATAGGACACGCCACATGTTTCAGACACCAAAAAGAGACTTGGTTCTTTCCCTATAATGGACATGTAACTCACATTGGACGAATAGAAAAATCGCGGGAAAACGTGTACTGTAACATGATCCATCATTGAATTTGGATTCTTTTTGTTGGCATTGCATTCCAACCTAAGAAAAGAAATGTCCGTAAATAGTGTCCCCGATGGCAACAAAAAACATGCATTCATCACATAAAAGGACACATGATGCATTGGCAAACTTGAAATATTTTAATCTACCAATTTCAGGTGCTTTTTATATGGCAAATTTGCCTTCATCTAAACAAGTTTTTTGGACAGTGTATTATTTCCCAGTTTAGTCATCTTCTACAACTGCAACTGCAGATAAAGAGTTGGAATTTCTAGCTACCAAAGGCTGACAAGAGGTTGGGGCACATAACTGAAAATGGCTGATACAGCGGTTCAACAAACCTGACTCACCAAATCAGAAAAAATTATCAAAGATTGGCCTTGCTTTTCCAGCAGCTTACCATGATGGTGAATGACTTGGATCCTGGGAAGGATTGGTGTAATTGTTTCATTTAATCAATCGAGTGAACTTTACTACGGCGCCACCTTCTGGTATTTTTGACACAGTATTTTAATTGTGGTAATATTTGACGTTTCATTAACCTTGAGTAATAATCACTCGTTCTGGGTAGTTTTGTTGACAGTAACCCCATGCCGCTGCATAGCAATAACAAGTTCGTTGCACCTAGAGCACCGAAAGGCTGAAGAAGCAGAGCAGCGAGTTCGTAGACAGTAGTAGCAGTACCTATCAGCAAGATTATATTAGCATATAGAGTTCTAGCAAAAACACAAAAGATCTATAAACATCTTAGATTGCCAGAGTAGAAACAGCGATCAAATCGGCATGGATTTAAGTGGCAAATCGAAAAGATCTGATGAGATTGAAGTATATCATATATGTGTCCAACTTAATACAAAATTTCACCAATAACCACAAGTATATTGCAACTCCATAATTCCAAGTGATATAAGTGAACCACAAGTGGCAGTTATTAGACATGATTGAAGGAGTGGTCTTCTAAGATTCTGAGCATCACATTTAAAAATTAGCACAGCACTATGCTTTTTTTTCAAACACTCAGGTTTATTCTGTAATGGCTCACTTCTACCATGTGAAGGAAATTGTAAGATTCTAGTGCCTAGGTGGTAACAAACATAATGTAGTGTCGCCTAAGATGGGTTGCTACGAGAGATTATGACATTTATATGAAAATAAACTCTTAAAAAAATCAAACTACCTGTGCTGACATGGGAGAGCTAAAAATGGGGTGGTTGGGGTGGCCTGGCAAATGGGGCATAGAGCTTCATCCCTCTCTGAACTTGATGATTTATCCTTCGAGAATGGACGGAGAAAATTTTTCACAGATGATGAATTGAGTAGAGGTAGAAGCAACAACAACATTTCCTGCATATATTTCATGCTTCAGTACGTAAAACTGAAGGATATAGACAGATGTTCCAAGCATATCCACACATGATTGATGCATACAATCATTAAAACTCACAGATAAACAAATCAAGTTTTATTGACAAAAATACAATACAACAAAATTAATTAAAGACTTTTTGCAGTTACAATCCACATAGAATCATTTTTCTTGGGCTTCTAATGGTATAATGAAACAAGTAAAAAAAACAACAAAGTGCACCATGAAATAATCCTTAAATCCATCATAAGTTAGTCAAAATACATAAGCTAATTGAAAAACCCACCAGCGACTTCCACAAAAAAAGGTAGAGAGGGGTTATAGAGAAGAATATGGTATATTGATTTGTTAAAACAGTTTTTTTTCTTTTTTCTTAACTTAATGGAATAAAGGGAGTGGGACATCACCGAAAATTCATTCCACACCAGCTGGCGGTTCATGTACTCGAAGCTCACAGATCGATTCATATGAGGACTTTCATACACAAGTCTAGCTTTCAGAGCTCTCTCGATGAGACTTCTGTACCTGAATATATATGAAGAGTCAATACGAGCAGCAACTACTTCTTATGCTAACTCATATAACAAAGCTTAATGAAATAAAATCTTTGAAAGATCACAAGAAAGAAGATTTTCAATAATTTGGGAGTGAGTTTTCATAGCTGGAGTGGTGTTCGTCGGCCATCACAATTTCTCAGGGGGTATCAAATTTGAGAGAGGATAAGTATGAGTTTCAAATGCAATGTGAAAGGTACATTATATGACATTGTGTTAAGGCTGTTGGGAAAAAAATAAAATTTAGCTATAGACATATATAGTTGAATCCGTTCTCTGCAGCACCGAGGCAAGCCTATCCATACAGTTATATTTCCACAGAGTTGCTTAAGTAATGAGTGCACATACAGGATGGGGAAAGGAAGCAAGATCACAGAAAATCATCAGTCTAGATTTACCATGATGAGTGCTACACAGACTATTATGTAATATAATAAGAGCCAATCGCACAGCAGTTTTTCTTTCTACATTGACAAAATCGAACAATCATGGGATTCAGGATCAATATAACTAAAATTGAATCCAACATGAAGTATGTTCATGACAGAATGCTCCAGTACTAAATTTTTAAACTACACCAGTAAAATAATGCACAACATAGTCTTCTCGGCCAAACATGTGATCCATGAGGAATCCTGCCATGGTTTTCTTGCTTTGCAGGTATATACGAATATCAGAAGATAAACAAATATAACGCATGATAACACCTCTAAGCTCTCATCTATTACAGATGTCCAAAGAACTTCATATAGCAAAGCTTACAACAGCAACTAGCATTCAGAACTGTTTTTTATTTCCAGTTTGAAGACATATTCTTTCTTCTCAAAAGAAGACACACATAATAGAATGATATAATAAGTGAAAGATTTGCATTCATAACATACCTCCCGGTCAAGAGAAATATGAGTAGGTTTATGAATGATGTGGCTTTGTAAATTCCCTCTATGCGTTGCAACAGAAACCAACTTCGACGACCTAGTGATCTCTGCAGAAAAAAACAAACTAGAATATGTTACCTTTATTGTACGTAGACATGTGCATGTTGTGTTCTTGTATCCACATCAATGGACAAACAAATTGTGTGAATGTCTGTCTTGTCAATGCAAAAACAAAATAAAATGATAATATAGTTCTATCCTGAAGTAAAAAGGACCTGTTCAGTGTCGCCCCATCTACGGAAAGCTGAAAATGACTGAAGACGGGCCCAAACATACTGACCACCGACAGTTGCAATACAGTACCAGATCTTCTGAGAAACTGTCAATCCCGGCCCCTCTAGCCCAGTTCTAACTACAAAGTACAAGTGAAAGCACATACGTTGAGCATGTAAACTGAAGCAGTAAAAGCAAGAGGCTTGAAGACTCGACTAAATAATACAACAGCAAAATTTTAGAAAAAAAGACTTAAATGTTAGATGGATGTTGCAGGAAACAATAAAAAGCATTGGCTTTTCAGAGAACTCGTCATATCTTTAAAAAAAAATTATCATTCATAAGCATATTCTAGAGAACAGTTGTATTCAAGGTATAGGATAAATCAATTTTCACTTGTTGGACAGTTAAGATGCCTTCTTCATAGTTTCCGGCAACATTGATGACCAATTCGAGAACCCACAGATGAAGGACCTTCGAGGTAATTTCATAACATGAATTTCTATGTGAAACTAAAGTTTAACAAGTCAAAGCATTGAATGGCATTGCACTGTCTAATGTGCCTGTTTAAGATGACGAGCAAAATCCATATGGCTATGCTGTTGCATAGGCAGTGGTGAGTTTCTTTCCAGCATAATTTCATGTCATCAGCATTACCCAAAAAATTGTCAATGAAGTTATTGGCTTTATATTAAATGGAAAATCAAGGTACGAGTCCACAAAAGTTAAGAAGATAATGATGGTTTTGAGCTTTGACAACAAGATCAAAGAGAGAATGCACTAATTATAGCAGAACCTACATATGGGGACATTAAAATGCATTCTGAAATAAAACTATTCGTATCTTGATCAAGCATTAAACTACCTGATCACAGACAATCAGAAAACATAAAATGGCTCTTATTTGTGCAAAAGAGAAAACGATGATCAAGCTAAGAATATGACTGAACAGTTTTATTTCACCTAAACGAAGCAGAAACCACATAAAGAACCACTGACCTTTGCTCCTGGTTTCGAAGGCATGTTCATCTCTATATCTCAAATTCATGAGTGCATTACCCGGAGTAGGCTTATCGACCCAAATGGAAAATCTCCAAATGAGAAATTCAAGAAAAGCGTCAAGCTCTGGCTCATACTGAAATAGCATTCCTGGCTAATTTCAAAATGGCATGCAAAATAATCAAATGCTTATCAACTCCCAAATTACTCCCTGAAACCTATTCAAGTGAGAAAAACTCAACAGTGAGACATTTACCTTCGTCAAAGAGAAAACTTTAACCAACTGTTCTTTCAACATGGCTGACATTTCAATATCGAGTCTTGCAGCATCAAACTGGTTAACTCTAGAAATCTCGATTGGGATTACCTCCTGTTAAAGAAAAATCTCTAATATAATAGTCATATGATGAAGGGGGGAACAAGAAAACTAAACTAGTTGAAGTTTTGAGTCCCCCAACACCTCTATTCAGCAGCCCACCCTCAAGGGAAAAGTTGGAACTTGACCGTAAAATATATCCTTCATTGCACATCTTCCCAAAAATAAAAAATCAAACACTTCCAACAAGCTCATTAAGCTTATCCCAAAACAAGATCTGAATTTTGTAATAAGAACGTAAGCCACGGGCTTAAAACATTAGTCTTTTATTAGGTTCTTGACACAAGAATCCAAATAAACAATGAAAACCCGCCATACACGTTTTCAGGCAATGAAAATTTGAAAATTCCACATTTACAAGAACTGCACACAACTGACTAATTCCATCAAACTGCTAAGACAATTTCAAAAACTAAACAAAACAAGTTAAAACAATCAGCCAGTAAATAAGAGGAAACGAATAGGTTTACCCGGCTAGTTGAGGAAAAAGCTAGCCATCGAGGTAGCAACTTGCGGTAAGTATCAACCCAAGAATCCTCCGGCGGCGGCGGTGGACTGATAGAAGAACTTATGCTAGATGAAGATGATGTAGCTAGGGTTTGTCTATCCATTTCTGTGGCATATGATTACTGTTTCTTGCTATACAGTTTGCTTGGAGAATTCGATCGAGATTCTGGGGAACACTCTGGTTTCTCTCTTTCTATCGGATCGAGTTCCCAGATGGGACCTTATTTTTAAAAACCGATTTATTTCGATCCTTTATTATTTATTATTTTCTTAATTTCAACATGCTACACAAGACACAAGTTGTGTCAAGTTTTGTGTCCTCCCAACTTAAATCAAAGAAAATTGTTTTTGTTGGAATTTGAAAGGAAGTATTGTATTAAAATGCGAACCTTCGAAGGGACTGAGAGAGACCATAAGAATTTCCACCAAATTTTGAGTTGTGATTTTGAACTATGTGCTGGAGGCTCCTAGAAGCCAATAGCAGCTTTATATCCATCCCTGACCGAGTATATACCCTTGGGGTCCAACACCCAATATAAAAAATCCTCATGTCGCGAAGAAGAGATAGGTATGGCCAAAATTTCCGATGCAATATAGGGGTAAAAAAGCTCCAGCACAAATTCAGTGTTCCATCGACCATCCTCAATGAGATTACTCACCATGCAGTGATTCAAGGGTTCAGGATTTTGTCGTATAATTGGCCCAATCCCAGGCACCCAGCGATCTTGGAATGCATCAATGCTATCCCCATTTCCCACATGCCAGTACAAGCCTTTCTCTAATAAAGATCTGCTCCACAAAAGCGATCGCCAAATATATGATGGATTACTACCAAGATTGGCATTCATGATATCTTGATGTCTAAAATACCTGGCCTTGAGAACCCGTGCAACCAGAGAATCAGGGTTTACAATAATGCGCCATATTTGTTTTGCTAGGAGCGCCTGGTTAAATGTCTGCAGATGTCGAAAACCCATCCCACCTATACACTTTGGTTTACACAAGTCTTTCCATGATTTCCAATTTAATCGCTTTCGTCCGTCGTTCATACCCCACCACAAGTTCGAACATTCTTTCTCTATCGCTTTACATATAGACATCGGGATACGAAAACAAGACATAGCATAGTTTGGTATAGACTGAATCACCGATTTAATCAGAGTCTCTTTACCCCCAATTCAGAATATTTTTCCTTTCCAACCTTGCATTCTTTTCACCACCCTGTCAATAAGATATCTGAATTGAAGATTCTTATTTCAGTTAGAGAAAACAAGGAGACCCAACATCGAGATAGCCAACATATTTTTGATAGTCTCCATCACGGTTTTATCTGTGTTAGGGCTGAAAGATAAGGACGACTTCTCAAAGTTGATTAGTTGTCCCGATGCTCTTTCATATAATTGCAAACAATTTTGTACCCCTGCACAATTTTCCATAATTGCCTGGACAAAAAAGAGACTATTGTCTGCAAAGAATAGATGAGAAATCGATGGACAAGTGGGAGCCATTTTAATACCAAAAATAAGCTTCGAGCCTCAAAAGAGAGTAGCGCAGAAAATAAGCCATGGGCACATAAAACAAATAAGTAGAGGGAAAGAGGATCTCCTTATCTTATACTCTCTTTGGAAATATATTTCCAATCAGCTCCCCATTAAGAGAAAAAGAATAAGTGACAGTACGGACACACCGCATGACCTTTACGATCCAAGTAGGGGAGAAACCCAAACGGTCCGGCATACCCTCAATAAATGTCCACTCCACACGGTCATAAGCCTTACTCATATCCAGTTTTTTAAAACCCCATATCCCTTTTGTCCACATTTTCCACTTCAAATCCAATGAAGAGCCTCAAACCCCAGCATGACATTGTCAGATATTAAGCGACCTTTGAGAAATGCACTCTGGAATTCGTTGATTGTATGATTGAGAATAGGACGTAATCAGTTTGTCATAGCTCGAGCCACAATCTTATAGCATACATTGCATAAACTGATTGGCCGAAAATCTTTCATGGTCATGGGGGTTTTGATTTTTGGTATCAGAGTAACAACAGTGTCATTCCAGCCATCAAGTGGTGCGTCATCATTTAAAATCTGTAACACTGCTATATTAACCTCCCCACCTACCATTCCCCAGAATTTCTGAAAGAGAAACACCGACATTCCATCACTTCTTGGAGCCTTATCAGGATGTATATCAAATAAGGCCTTTTTAATTTCATCTGGGAAAATGGAGCACACAGAAGAGCATTATAGTGGTCATCAATCTTCGGAGTGACACAGTCAAGAATTTGCCCCTTTCCCATTTCAGTTGGCCTGTTCGACTCAAATATATTGACAAAATAATTCTGAATGATTTCAGCCATCTGACTTGGCTCAGTTCACCAGTCACCATGTGAAGAGACCAATCCATGAATATAATTTTTCGCCCTTCGACGAGATGCACATGTATGAAAATATTTAGAATTTCGGTCACCATGTGCTAGCCAGTTAGTCCTACTCCGTTGTTTCGAGTATAACCCTTCTTTTGTAGCAAGAGTATCTATTTCCTTTTCAAGTTCTCCAATTTGAGGGCCTCGCCACTGCCATTGCTCATGCGTTTTAAAAACATTTAATCTCGCACAAATACAAACGGCAAACATGATATCTGGTCTA
Organism: Primulina eburnea; assembly: GCF_022965805.1. Taxonomy (NCBI): domain Eukaryota; kingdom Viridiplantae; phylum Streptophyta; class Magnoliopsida; order Lamiales; family Gesneriaceae; genus Primulina; species Primulina eburnea. The sequence goes on from NC_133110.1 coordinate 38,009,276, forward strand.
CTGGCAGTAAGGTATAACAGTGAACCAATCAAACCGCGATACTGAGTTACCTCTACTGGAATTCTACTTTCATCTTTATCAAGTTTAATAGATGAGCTCATTGGAGTAGAAGCAGCAGAGCATGCTTCCATACCGAACTTTTTCAGAAGCTCCTTGGTGTACTTGGCTTGATTTATAAAAATTCCAGTATCAAGTTGTTTAATCTGTAATCCTAAGAAGAATGTTAATTCTTCCATCATGCTCATTTTGAATTTATCCTGCATCAATTTTCCAAACTTTGCATACAATTTGGGGTTAGTTGACCCAAAAATAATATCATCAACATAGATCTGTACTAAAAGTATATGCTTATTCTTGACTAAAGTAAACAGAGTTTTGTCTAGTGCTCCAATTGTAAAGTCATGATTAATAAGAAATTGCGATAAGGTGTCATACCACGCTCTAGTACCTGTTTTAGACCATATAATGCTTTGTGTAATTTGAATACACGACGAGGTGAGAAATGATCGATAAAACCTGGAGGTTGTTCGACGTAGACTTCTTCTTGTAAGAGACCATTCAGAAAAGCACTCTTCACATCCATTTGATATACTTTGAAATTTTTGAAAGCAGCAAAGGCTAAGAATATTCTGATAGCTTCGAGCCTAGCTACTGGTGCAAAGATTTCATCATAGTCTATTCCTTCTTCTTGTCTGAAACCTTGAACTACCAGTCTTGCTTTATTTCTGATCACTGTGCCTTCTTCATTGAGTTTTTTTCTTAATACCCACCGAGTTCCAATGACAGCTTGGTGAGATGGTCTAGGTACTAGAAACCAAACTTCGTTTCGTTTGAATTGATTCAGCTCTTCTTGCATAGCTTCAATCCAACTAGGATCCAGAAGAGCTTCTTCAATTTTCTTTGGTTCGTCCTGAGAGATAAAAGCAGCATGCATGTATTCATTAATCATTTGCCTTCTGGTTCTCAAAGGCGCTGCTGGATTACCAATAACCAATAGTGGAGAATGAGATTTTCTCCAAATAAAAGGATTTAAAAAGATATCTTCCTGATTTGATATGTTGAGATTGTTCTTGACGGAACAAGTAGTAGGTTCTTGAGTGTCTTCTGCTGGTATTGGCGGATCTAATGTCTGTACTTCTGGTTCCACTATCGAAATGTCTGGTTCTGGATTTTGAAGATCCTTGATGTTTGCTTCTACATCATCTTCACTGTCCAGTTCGAAGTGGATCCTGTCTAGCCTGTTACTTAAATCTGACGTGTTAGATATTTCAGGAGCACTGCTGTCTTCATCGAAGACAACATGAATCGACTCTTCAACATTAAGAGTTCTATTGTTGAAAATTCTAAAGGCTTTACTTACAGCAGAGTAACCAAGAAATAGTCCAGCATCTGATTTTGAGTCAAATGCAGATAAATGATTTTTGTCAATATTTAATACAAAACATTTGCAACCAAACACATGAAAATAAGATACGTTGGGTTTAATCCCTTTCCATATTTCATACGGAGTTTGATTGTGCCTTTTGTTGACCATAGTTCTGTTTTGCGTGTAACAAGCAGTGTTAATTGCTTCAGCCCAGAAGCGCTGAGAGATGTCTGCATCTGCTAGAATTGTTCTAGTAGCTTCTTTTAGAGTTCTATTTCTCCTCTCAGCTACTCTGTTTTGTTGAGGTGTTCTGGCAGCTGAATATTCATGATGAATCCCATGTTCATCCAAATATAACTCAAGATTTTTGTTAGTGAACTCAGTACCCCGATCACTCCTGATTTTAATGATAGAAGAAGATTTTTCATTTTGAATCCTTTTCAGAAGCTTGATCAGGAGGCTACTGGTTTGATCTTTTCCTGTGAGAAATATTACACAAGTGAATCTAGAAAAATCATCAATAACAACAAGAGTATATTTCATTCCCCCTAAGTTCATGATAGGGATTGGACCAAAAAGATCCACATGCAGTAATTCCAGACATCTTGAAGTTGATTTGCTATCTTTGTTCTTGAAACTAGATCTTATCTGTTTCCCAAGCTGACAAGCGGAACAAACATGATTTTTAACAAAATTAATATCAGGTAAGCCATCAACTATATTCTGCTTTTTGAGATGATTGATTGACTTGAAATTCAGATGATTCAATTTCTTGTGCCATAGCCAGTGTTTATTACTAAGAGAGGCAACTAAGCATGTAGGAGTGTTGAAATGATTTGAGTTCCAAGAGACTCTGTAGGTGTTGCCTTCTCTCTTTCCAGTTAATACAGTAATTTCAGCAGAATCTTTAACTACACACGAGTGCTTCTGGAAAGCTACAGAATAACCATTATCACATAGTTGACTAATGCTAATTAGATTGTAACAAATGTTGTCAAGTAATAACACATCATTAATGGTTATGTTACCATGGATAATCTTACCTTTACCCACGGTTTTACCTTTTGAGTTGTCTCCAAAAGTTATCTTTGGTCCAGTGCAACTCATTATCTCGGAAAGTAGGTTTTTCTGTCCAGTCATGTGTCTAGAACATCCACTGTCCAGATACCATGTAGAGTTACTGATTTCTTGTAGTGACCCGTTCCAGAATCACTTACTAATGAAGAACTAAGCATGCAATTAACTTAATTAATAATAATCAGAGATAACAGCGGAAAACTGACACCAAACGATAGTTATACAACCCAATCGAAAATCCAGAACAACTCAACTTAAACTGAAATATACGGTACAACCATATCGAAACAAAAAGATACCGAAGAACTAAACCAACCAGCTACTCAACGTCCTCCTCCTCCTCCTCCTGAGCTGTCCAACCTGAGGCCTGCCCCGTGGGAATGGGGTGTCCAAGATAAACAAAACCGAGGACGTGAGCGATAAGAACGCCCAGTACAAAAGCATGAGTATACAAACCTATATGAAATGCACATGCTATGATATGATACCAGGGTAGTCAAGAAACAGGAGTAACAAAGGATCTCAAAATGCTCAGTCTAGAGGCGCCAAGTGGATAGTGCCGCGCGGTACTCCTCTGGGTCACTGCATCCACTACAAGAACAGACGTGGACCTAAAATGTCCCGGATCACCGAAGCCCTCCGGACCCGTCGGCCACTGTGTACTCTCGGTGTCCATGCCTCCACAAGACAAGACAGGGCTGAGCGGCCCCACAAGATATAGCTTATCTCGAAAGAGATACAGCTCAACAGTAAAGGCTATCTCGAAGGAGATACGGCTCAACATGAAATGCAACATGCATCATAAAACGTGACATAATAGCATGCATCATATGACATAAATCAATGCACCACATAATCATGCAACACATATAAGAATGTATACTCGACCAGGATATCTCGGATAGTACTTTCGTACCTCTATCACAGCAAGCCTAGCCTTACGCAACACCGCTAATCAGGTCTAGAACAAGCCTACGCATCAAAAGCATACCCAATGAACAATACTATCATGCTCGACTAGCAAAACCATTACTACCAAAGGTTTAGGGTTTACCTTCGTCCGTCGACAGCCCTTTGATGTCGATTGCCTCTTAACTCAGGCGTCGCTACGCTACCAATCCTGGCAGCTCTTGGCTATCGCTCGACCGACAACTAACCCTAGAAACCTTCCAAACCTCTCAACTAGGAGACACAACTTCAAGAATTTGCAATCCAAAATGAGGAATTCCGAGCACTATTTATAGGCTATGTTCGGATCCATCGAACACACTTCGGAACGTCCGAACTCCTACGTGTCCATCGGCTCTTGACACCTCATGATCGGATCCACCGAACCTACACTTCAGATCATCCGAACTTGCATGCAAACTGACGTGTCGATCAACTCTTGACACCTCATGATCGGATCCACCGAACCCACTTCGGATCGTCCGAACTCTTCGGTGCTACCGAACCATCTTCGGTCCGTCCGATCATGACCATGGTCAAAATTACACATTAAACCTTCTTAATCACCATTAATCCGTTAATTACCCAATTTGGAATTCAGGCTACTACATTCTCCCCCCCTTAAAAAGATTTCGTCCTCGAAATCAAGTTTATAGGATGAACAAAAACTGAAATAACAACATTGTTATTACATCTCAATTGTTGTTGAATACAACTGATATTTCGATTACAACTGAAAACACAAACATATACAAAGCATAACTCAAAAGAGCTCTGGATGCTCCGAACGCATACGACTTTCTAACTCCCAAGTGGCTTCTTCAGTACCTCTGCGCTGCCACTGAACTAAGACAAGAGGAATGATCTTATTCCGCAATACCTTATCTTTGCGATCGAGAATCCGCACTGGTCGTTCCACGTAAGACAAATCCGAATTTAGTTGAACTTCAGAGGGATGCAAGATGTGAGACTCATCTGCTATGTATCGTCTCAACAAAGATACGTGGAACACATCCTGAATACTTGATAGGTACGGCGGCAATGCAAGTCTGTAAGCCAAATCTCCCACGCTTTCCAATATTTCAAATGGACCAATAAATCTCGGAGACAGCTTACCCTTGAGACCAAATCTCAAAATCCTGCGAAAAGGCGAACCTCGGAGAAACACTTTCTCACCTGGCTGAAAATAAAGAGGTCGCCGCTTGGTGTTCGCATAACTAGCCTGTCGATCCTGAGCGATCTTAATCCGTTTCTTGATTACTGCAACCTTATCAATAGCCTGCTGGACTAACTCCGGTCCCTCAACATGTCGTTCCCCAACTTCATCCCAAAATAATGGAGTACGACAACGTCGCCCATACAACGCCTCAAATGGTGCCATACCAATACTACGATGATAGCTGTTGTTGTACGCGAACTCAATCAAAGGCAAATGATCCTACCAAGCGGTTCCGAAATCCATCACACAAGCTCGCATCATATCCTCAAGTGTACGGATAGTCCTCTCCGTCTGACCGTCGGTCTCTGGATGATAAGCTGTACTTAAACTTAGGGACGTACCCAATACCGCCTGGAAACTACCCCAAAATCGTGAGGTAAAACGAGGATCTCTGTCACTGACAATACTAACTGGCACCCCATGCAAACGTACAATCTCTTGAATATACAATCGAGCCATACGATCGAAAGTGAAATCACGGTTATATGGCAGAAAATGAGCAGACTTGGTGAGTCGATCCACCACTACCCAAATAGCATCACTATTCCTCGAAGACAATGGTAAGTGAGTAATGAAGTCCATCGCGATATGCTCCCACTTCCATTCGGGAATAGGTAAGTTCAACAATAATCCTCCCGGTCGACGGTGCTCTGCCTTAACCTGCTGACAAACAAGACACTTGGAAACAAACTGATAAACGCTGCGTTTCATCCCTTTCCACCAAAATCGTGTCCTCAAATCTTTATACATCTTGTTGCTTCCTGGATGGACACTCAACTTGCTTCGATGAGCCTGAGCCAAGATCTCTTCCCTCAAAGTATCATCCTCTGGTACCACAACCCGATTAGACAAACACAGAAGACCATTAGACTGATAATGGAAATTGCTATCTCCACCAGCCAACCGAGCTAATCTCTGAGTCTTGAGATCAGACATCTGAGCATCTCGAATCCGAGCGAACAAAGCTGGCTCAGATAAAATGGTAGCAACATGAATGCTCTCCATACCTTTCCGATGTTTGAAATTAAATCCCAATGAACAACAATCCTGGATAGTACTAATCATAGCACTGGTCTGAAGTGCAGAGGCTCTCACCTTGCGACTAAGAGCATCGGCTGTGAGATTCGCAGAACCTGGATGGTATTTGATTTCGCAGTCATAATCTTTAAGTAGATCCATCCAACGACGTTGTCTCATGTTCAACTCAGCCTGAGTGAACAGATACTTCAGACTCTTATGATCAGTGAAAATTTCAAACTTAACCCCGTACAAGTAATGACGCCAGATCTTCAGCGCGAACACAATAGCAGCTAATTCTAGATCATGAATAGGATACTTTTCCTCGTGAGGTTTTAACTGCCTGGATGCGTAAGCGATCACATGACCATTCTGCGTCAACACACACCCTAAACCTTGAAAAGAAGCATCGGTGTAAACACTGAAACCATCAGATCCTGACGGTAACGCCAAAACAGGTGCAGAAGTCAGAAGTCGACGAAGCTCTCTGAAACTATCTTCGCACTCAGATGACCACTCAAATGGAACATCCTTCCAAGTAAGCTGCGACAATGGTCTAGCTACCTGAGAGAAATTCACGATGAAGCGACGATAATACCCTGCCAGACCTAGAAAACTACGGATCTCAGCCACCGTCGTAGGACGTGACCAATTCAGCACTGCTTCGATCTTGCTGGGATCCACAGAAATTCCTTCCTTGGAAATCACATGACCAAGGAATACTACACGATCAATCCAGAACTCGCACTTACTCAGCTTAGCATACAATTGCTTCTCACGAAGAATCTGCAACACAATCCTCAAGTGCTGGATATGCTCTTCTACACTGTGAGAATAAATCAAGATATCGTCGATGAAAACCACAATAAACTGATCTAGAAAATCCCGAAAGACTCGATTCATCAAATCCATGAACACTGCTGGCGCATTCGTCAATCCAAATGGCATAACTAGAAACTCGTAATGCCCATATCGAGTACGAAATGCAGTCTTGGAAATATCATCATCTCTGACTCTCATCTGATGATAACCCGATCGCAAGTCAATCTTGGAGTAAACAGAGGTACCCTGAAGCTGATCAAACAAGTCATCGATACGGGGTAATGGATACTTGTTTTTGATCGTCACACGATTCAACTGGCGATAATCAATGCACAATCGCATAGATCCATCTTTCTTCTTGACAAACAAGACTGGAGCTCCCCAAGGTGAAACACTCGGGCGAATATAACCTTTATCAAGAAGATCCTGCAATTGCTGCTTCAATTCTCTCATCTCTGACGGAGCAAGACGATAGGGGGCACGAGAAATCGGTGCAGTCCCTGGCATTAACTCAATGCCAAATTCCACCTCTCTAACCGGAGGAAAACCAGGAATATCATCTGGGAAAACATCAGGAAATTCACAAACCACTGGAATATCCTCTATACCAACACTACCTGTGGATGAATCAATCACATAGATGAGGTAGCCTTCCCCGCCCGACTCTAAAGCACGACAGGCTTTCAGAGCAGATACCACTGGCATCGGAGGTCGCGCTCCCTCACCATAGAAAAACCAACTAGAGCTTTCAGTCGTACGAAACTGAACAAGCTTCTGGTAACAATCCACGGTAGCTCGGTAGGTAGTCAATAGGTCTATACCTATAATACAATCAAGATCTTCCATCTCCAGGATCATAAGATTCGCAATCAATTCGTTACCCTCAAAATCTAAGGGACAACCCATCACTAGACGCTTTGCTAACACCGAATGACCCATCGGGGTAGAAACGGAAAGAATGACGTCTACGATCGTCCTGGTCACCCCAACGACCTACACTTCCCTGACTACTCTCATCACCAAAGTGGTCAGCCATCGCTACAAGATAGAATGGGGAAAATGGTAAAATGGTCAACGAAAATCCCAAAACAGAATCTATATCCCAAAATCGTAAGCATGCTCTGATACCATAAATGTAGTGACCCGTTCCAGAATCACCTACTAATGAAGAACTAAGCATGCAATTAACTTAATTAATAATAATCAGAGATAACAGCGGAAAACTGACACCAAACGATAGTTATACAACCCAATCGAAAATCCAGAACAACTCAACTTAAACTGAAATATACGGTACAACCATATCGAAACAAAAAGATACCGAAGAACTAAACCAACCAGCTACTCAACGTCCTCCTCCTCCTCCTCCTGAGCTGTCCAACCTGAGGCCTGCCCCGTGGGAATGGGGTGTCCAAGATAAACAAAACCGAGGACGTGAGCGATAAGAACGCCCAGTACAAAAGCATGAGTATACAAACCTATATGAAATGCACATGCTATGATATGATACCAGGGTAGTCAAGAAACAGGAGTAACAAAGGATCTCAAAATGCTCAGTCTAGAGGCGCCAAGTGGATAGTGCCGCGCGGTACTCCTCTGTGTCACTGCATCCACTACAAGAACAGACGTGGACCTAAAATGTCCCGGATCACCGAAGCCCTCCGGACCCGTCGGCCACTGTGTACTCTCGGTGTCCATGCGTCCACAAGACAAGACAGGGCTGAGCGGCCCCACAAGATATAGCTTATCTCGAAAGAGATACAGCTCAACAGTAAAGGCTATCTCGAAGGAGATACGGCTCAACATGAAATGCAACATGCATCATAAAACGTGACATAATAGCATGCATCATATGACATAAATCAATGCACCACATAATCATGCAACACATATAAGAATGTATACTCGACCAGGATATCTCGGATAGTACTTTCGTACCTCTATCACAGCAAGCCTAGCCTTACGCAACACCGCTAATCAGGTCTAGAACAAGCCTACGCATCAAAAGCATACCCAATGAACAATACTACCATGCTCGACTAGCAAAACCAGTACTACCAAAGGTTTAGGGTTTACCTTCGTCCGTCGACAGCCCTTTGATGTCGATTGCCTCGTAACTCAGGCGTCGCTACGCTACCAATCCTGGCAGCTCTTGGCTATCGCTCGACCGACAACTAACCCTAGAAACCTTCCAAACCTCTCAACTAGGAGACACAACTTCAAGAATTTGCAATCCAAAATGAGGAATTTCGAGCACTATTTATAGGCTATGTTCGGATCCACCGAACACACTTCGGAACGTCCGAACTCCTACGTGTCCATCGGCTCTTGACACCTCATGATCGGATCCACCGAACCTACACTTCGGATCATCCGAACTTGCATGCAAACTGACGTGTCGATCAACTCTTGACACCTCATGATCGGATCCACCGAACCCACTTCGGATCGTCCGAACTCTTCGGTGCTACCGAACCATCTTCGGTCCGTCCGATCATGACCATGGTCAAAATTACACATTAAACCTTCTTAATCACCATTAATCCGTTAATTACCCAATTTGGAATTCAGGCTACTACATTTCTGTTTTCTTCTGTTGTTCCTGCAAACACAAATTTTAGTATCTGGTACCCAAATCTATTTGGGTCCAAGCCTTATCAGTCCTTTGGGGACCCACATTTGTACAATTTTTGTACTTCGGGTATCCATGGAGGTGTGTGCAACAAAGGGTCTGTTGTTTTTAACATTGTGCATTCTAGTATGTTGTTCTTCCCTTCTGTTTCTGTTGTCCAGCCTATATATCTTCTGAACATGTTTAGAATTGTAGTACTGGTAGTTTTTAACCTTCATAGGAGGTTGTCTTCCTGATTTGAATCATCTTCTGATTCTAGAACTCTGGTCAACTTTTTCCTTAGGTTCAACATAACCCAGACCATAATGCATTCTTCTGTTCATCTGATTTACATTCCTTTCTACTGAAGCAGTAGGTACTTCTGGTTTCTGTACCACGCTGGATTTCACAAAGTGAATATACTTCCCTTTGCACATATCCAGTTTTGGCTTAGTATTTGTTTCAGAGGTGCCTTCATTATCACAAAATCCGATACCACTCATGTCTCCTGATTGTTTTTGTAACTCTTGCATCTTTTCCAGTGAAATAGAAGACTTGTTCCAATCATTTACCAGTAGTGATAACTTCTGGTTTTCAGAAAGCATCTTCTGGTAATCTGCTTTTGCTCTTTCATTCTCCGTTTTTAATTTACTCATCTCAACTTGTAAATCATTACAGCGTCTGCTTGCAAGCAAGTTAACTTACTGTTCTGATCCTTTAAGTTCTGATTTTCGATCTTAACTTCTTCGAATGATTGAGAAAGTCTAGAATACTCTTCTACCATGTCATGTAATGCATTAATCAGATCAGTTCGTGTGAATTCGTTAGAATCAAAATCAAATACCTCTCCAGATGTCGAGGTTGAATCAGTGTCTGTCATGAGGCATTTAACTTCTTCTGCATCACTGTCACTGGAATGACTTTCTGAATCAGATAACTCAGAACTGGAGTCCGCCCATTTGGATTTACTTTCTTCAGCAATCATTGCTTTTCGATCTCTTCTGGACTTTTTGTCATTCCTCTTGTGATCCTTTCTCTTCTGGTCATCTTTCTTTGGTTTAGGACAATCAGCAATGAAGTGACCTATTTTTCCACAGTTAAAGCATCCCGTATCACCAGATGGTGAATCTTTCTTGAAGTTGCGATTGGGACCCTGATAAGTTCGATGGTTCTTTTTCATGAACATGGAGAATTTCTTTACAAACAAGGACATAGCATCACTACTGATTTGTTCAGCAGTCTTCTCCAATGTACTGTCAATGATCACAGTGGGTAATGCTTGAGGTACAGCTGTAGCAGCAGTAGAGGAGGTAGTAGCAGTAGCAGTAGCAGTAGCAGCAGCAGTAGCAAGAGCCTTGGTAGGTAGACTTGAAGGCTCTTCTCCACTTCTTACTTCCAATTCGAACTCGTATGCTTTCATATCTGCAAACAAGTCGTGCAGTTCCAACTTGTTTAGATATTTGGACACTCTCATAGCCATTGTTTTTACATCTCATTCTCTGGGTAAGGCTCTCATTACCTTGAGAGCTATTTCTCTGTTGCTATGCTCTTTGCCCAGAGCTGTTAGCTCATTTACCAAGCTACTGAATCTTTCATCGAGCTCATTTAGAGTTTCACCAGCTCTCATTTTAAGATTTTCAAACTTCTGTATTGCTACAGACAGTTGTTTTCTTTCGTTTGCTCATTTCCCTCACATATCTGGATGAGCTTTTCCCAAATATCTTTTGCAGTAGAACACATATTGATCTTGCTAAAGGTGTTCTTGTCGAGAGTTTTATATAATATATCCTTTGCAACATTATCAAGGTTGGCCTTCTTCTTATCTTCGTTGGTCCATTCACTTCTTGATTTTTCAACCATCTGTGGTGCACCCTCAGTAACGGCAACAGCTGTGTTAGGCTTTAATACTTTTAATGGACCATCTGTGATGACATACCACATGTCATCATCTTGTGCTGCAAAATGAGCTTGCATTCTAATCTTCCAATCATCAAAATCTTCCTTAGAGAACATAGGGATCTTGCTAAAGTGTGACATCTGTTGTAGTTTTTCACGAACAAGAATAACCTTCTCTGATACCAATTTTTGAGGATCGAAGTTGAGTTTAGAGGGGGTTGAATAAACTCTGCTCTTTTTTTTCTTTTGATGAGGTACTAAAATCATGTTAGAGATAGTAGTTTATCTTGTCGCGTATACCTTCACCTAGATTACAATTATAGGTGCGGAAACAATCTGATGAAGTAAATGAAAGACAATAATAACAGTAGGCAGTAGTTGTTTATGGAAGTTCGAACATGAAATCTTCTACGTCTCCCCTTCTCCTGTTTCCAGAAGGTATAACTAAAAGACTTTGGATATTACAGTACAACTCTTGTACACACCCACTTCAGAAGGACTTACACATTTGCCTACTGAAACTCTTAGTTACTCGACTCAAAAAGAATGTGATACACAAAGTTCTGAAAAGACTCTTTTCAGATTACAAGCTCTTCCTGATAAAGTGTAAGTGTTGTAAAAGATTGTGAAGAGTGTAAGAATCAGTGAGCACAAGATGATCTTCAAAAGATCAGATATTTGCTATGAAGCGTGTGCTACTTTTCTTTGTGTTGAACTCAAAGTTATCAAGGAATTTCGAGGTTGTCTCGTTGAGTGAAATAGCGTTGATCCTTGAAAAGATATTATGCGTGGAGTTCTTTTTCTGTAAGGGTTTGTTCCATGTATATATAAGCGTCTGAGTTCAACGTTTATGATCAGAAGATGTTTTCAGATTTCTGATAGAGTCAGCTTTATTACCAAAAAAGGTTCCTGCAGAAAAGCTATAAAACAATCAGTCATGTTTTATACTAAACTCGGTAAAGTGAATTAAATGACTCCGTATAGTATTTAATGCTGCAATTAATACTAGTACTTAGTAACTTTAGCGGTAACATTTAAAGTAGTCACGTTAGGCAACATCTTCTACTGATTCTGTTTTTCAATCCTTTCTACTGCTTTTGTTTTACTAGACCAGTAGCTTCTGATTTTCTTGTTGTCTACTGTTTTCTTAAAGAGTGCTGCTGGTCTGCTGGTTTTTATTTTCATCGCCACAATTAATTCATGTCTATCATCATTGCAATCATTTGTATTTTTAATTTATTTATACAGTTTTTAATTAAACTGATTGATATAATCAATGCAAAAATTTTAATATAGTTTACGTTTTCAATAGAGTTTAATTTTAATTTGAGTAAAAAAATAAAAAACATATAATACATAAATTATATTTGAATTAATATAAATTTAATTAAATTCAAATTTGAATTAAATGAATTGATATAATCAATATAAACAATAACTGAAGTGATCATTTATTGCAGTACACATATCTATATTCATTATAAATCTTTTTTTTTAGTAATGATATTTTGACAAGAAATTACTATTTTTAGAAAAAACTCTGCTTTTATATATATATATATATACACACACACGAAGGTTTCCCGGTTAAGGAGCACGACTTATCAATTTCAAAATTATTTAAAAAATAAAGAGCCCGACACCTTATTTTAGAAAATTTAGAAAATAAAATATATTGAAAAAATATGAAATAAAGAGTCCAACTCCTTATTTCAAAAAAATATCAAGAAAAATATATTTTTTTATGTAAAAAATAATAACTTTTATAATAATTATAAATTAAATCAACCATCTGAAAAAAAACATACTATAATATCACTGTTATGTATAATTTCATAAAAAAAATTATACTATTAATAATAATTATATAGATCGTGTATATTATTTTATGCAAATAAAATGACGCACCATTTTCATTAACTTCACTCATTTATTATAAAAATCTAATTCGATCTTCCATCTTTTAGGCACACACATCCGAAACCAAAATCACATAAAAATTTAAATTATTAAGTCTTTTAACATACGATTTTACGAATTTTTATCTGTGAGATGAGTCAATCCTACGGATATTCATAATAAAAAATAATATTTTTAATATAAAAAATAATATTTTTTAAAATAACCCAAATAAAATATATGTCTCACAAAATATGATCAACGATATCATCTTACATAAATTTTTGTCAAGCTTAAAACCAAGATATCTGATTAAAAAATAAATAGTAACAAATATCCGCATTGAACATATAGATAAATATCAAAATATTAGTTTTTCCCAAATTTATGGTCTCCCCAAAATATCCTTGTAAAATCTCCCAAATTTTCCCTCAACCTCGTTGGCCAATGCATCTTCCCCAAATCTCCTGAACCCGTTTCTTAAAACCTTACCCAAATATTCATCCATATCGGGAGGATCCGAACCCGCGTCGCCCCTTTTCATCAGCCCGTAAATCCTGACCGTCGATTCCCGCCTCTCCGCATCAATCACCGCCCTCACCAATTTCAACAGCCCCTTATCGTTGCCGGAGGGAATACCACCGTCCATTTCCAGCTCCCCGATCAAGCCGTCGATCTCCGCCGTCAAGCCCTTCTTCGCCAGAGCGGATACTAAGTCGGCGTACATGCTGAGATCAGCTCGATATTCCGACCTGATGGTGGAGAAGACTTCAAGCGCGAGGGTGAAGTGTTCCTGCCGGAGGAGCTCGTTAAAGGCGGCGACGAGGTCGGATTTGATGAGGCGGGAGAGGATGTGCCTGGGAAGGGAGGGGGCGGCGGGGTTTGTACGGTGGGAGCGTTTCAGTGATTGGATTGCCTGTATGGCTTCTATGCTCAGGATTCTGCCTTTTAGGAGTGGGCCGCGGTTGTCTCGTGGGCCGCAACGTATGGTGGGGAGGCGGTGGTTGACGGTGGCGGCGGGCTGTAAGAATGTGAGCTTGAAGTGAAGGGTGTAGGCCATTAGCGTGGTGGGAAACTGGAATGGAATGCAGCAGATAGGAAACTTGGAAACAGATTGGGAAATGACGATTTACTCAATATTTGTGCGGACTGTTTGGTTTGTCAAACCGTAAATTTTTATCGAATTTTTTTTTTAAACAGTACAAAAATCTCCATACGAAGATTGAGATTTGGATTTAATTCAATCTTAAAAATTAACTCAAGAGAAAGATCGTCCAACAAATCCCATATATGCAACTCCAAAAAAAAAATTTCAATCAATGTGAGACAACTAACACTCATCTCTTCTCACGTGTCCAAAAATGAATATATGGAGCATGGAGACATTAGTGAGTGTCTTGATTATCGACAGTTCAACACAAAACGGTGAGTATGAGTTCTGATAGCATGTTAAAATTAAGACTTGGATCTAACTCAATCTCAAAAGTCAGCTTAAAGAATATGATCGTCTAAGTCATATTTTAGCAACTCTCAAATATTTTTTTCAATTGACGTGAGATAACTAACCATCATTAAATCGATATTCAATATTGTAAGACAAACAATCGTATGTTAAATTCAACAAGTGTAAATTCAACCTCGAGAGATTGGCAGATTTGGATCACGTTGTGTCAAAGCAAGGAGTAAAAGTGGACCCAATGAAGATGGAAGCAATTAGAGATTGGTTAGGCCCAAGAATGTCTAAATTGTAGTCATGTTTTTATGAAATACCCTATTCGAACTACTTCGATTTTTGCTTACTAGTCAAGTTATCCTTAACAGAAGATCGAGAAAATACAATTCATTTGACCAAAAGAAAAGGTTTGATATATGAATGCTCACAACCATCTTTATTTGTGAGATGTGTCAACCCTATCGATATTCATAATAAAAAATAATACTTTTAGTACAAAAAGTAATACTTTTGTATGGATAACTCAAATAAGAGATCAATCTCACAAAATTAGATCCATGAAACCGTCTTACACAAATTCTTTTCATATATTAATGTATTATTTGGCTCTGAGATAAGATGAAGATAATAAATTAAAGATAAATATGACAGCTATTTTTAAACTCAAATTATAATTTTTTGCTCTAAACACATAATGATATAAAGATGTTGAATCTCATTATTTTTAAAAAAAAAAAACAACAATGACCTAAACGCAATAAATATAATTGAGCTACGTAAAATGAAATTATATATCCAAACCACAGCTGAATTACAAAAGATAAAAAAATATTAATTGATTATATATCTTGATTTCATTGTTTTGTACAGAATTTTATGATACCTGAAAAAAAAGGGCAACAAATCCAGGCGATGTTGCACCCCACACAGAGCAAAGAGAAGAGAAGAGAAGAACAGAAAAGAAAAGAAAAGAAAGAGAAGAGAAGAAAACAGGCAAACGAACAATAACTTTGGGACCCAACAATTTTAAAAAAGGGTAGCATCAGTATTAATTACGCTAGACTTTTCAAACCTGAGATGTGGACAAAATTCTATATCTTTTTTAAAAAATGTACAATTAATTTTTATAGAAAAAAAATTCACAGTTTCCAATTCATTAGAATTGAAATTTCCTTAGAATAAGAGGATTTGAAGTACTTGATTTAATATATATATATATATATTGGCTTGACGAAGCTCATAATTTTAAAAAAAAAATATTTTTTAGATGTTAAATTACAAATTATGCTGTCGTAAGTACGATTGATAATTTGTCTTTACCAACGTAATTTTGTTTCGCTCAAATTTGATCTATTTTCTTTTTACTCGCATTGTTTTAGTTCGAAGTATATTTAATTATTATTAAATAAAAAAAAACAAGAATTAATATTTCCAAACACGTCCACCTTTGTCTAGAAGGAAAAATAATACTATATTGAAGCTTGTAGCGAAAGGTTCAATTTCACTAATTAAAGAAAAAAGAACGAGACATGTGGCTGAATCTCCCTTCATATATGCACTAATTGAATTTTTAACGTTTCCCATTTTAAAAGCTTAATTATTCACTATTAGTCCCACATGATTTTGAGACCGGACTTGTAGTCCAATGAAATTTAATCGATTTCTCGGGTTCGATCCTTCTCCCGCGTGTTGTAATAAAAAAAATCCCTGATATATACATACATATATATATATATATATATATATATATATATATAAATCGACGAAGTCATATGTACCCAGGGGGGCAGTAAGAGTTAATATACCCGGGCTAGCCCGATTTTTTTTTAAAAAAATTATATGTAAATTTTGGAATAATATGATATTAGCCTGGGTAGATCAATTTAAAATATCAGAAGATTTTAGAATTTAAAATTCTAGCTCGAGCAAAACTATATTTCTGACTCCGATATGTATGTACTAAATATAAAGGCACAACCGATCACAATCACACTAGTGTAATACTAACTGTTGAGAATTTGAAAACGTATACGAAGCGTATATTTTGGCATTTGACAAATACTCGGAGGGTACTTGATCAATTATTTTAAAGGAAAAAACAAAAAGATATTTTAATATGTACAATAAGGCAATCGAAAGTATAAGTATTACAGCACAAGGTACACTTACTATGGCAGCAATGGGATAATTTCAATTTCTCAAATCTGCATGGAATCCATCAAACTCTCTTCTAGATCAAGAAAATGGTCGTTAAAGTATCTATCCAACTCCCACCACGGTGGATTCAGCCAACCCTCTGCCGTGTAGACTACCGGGAACTCGCACCCCGACTCGCCGGATTCATAGCTCCCCTCCAGACTCGGCAACTCAATTATCTCTCCCAATTCATCCGTCGA
Source organism: Primulina eburnea (assembly GCF_022965805.1). Taxonomy (NCBI): domain Eukaryota; kingdom Viridiplantae; phylum Streptophyta; class Magnoliopsida; order Lamiales; family Gesneriaceae; genus Primulina; species Primulina eburnea. The sequence continues at coordinate 38,025,980 of NC_133110.1, forward strand.
CCCCGTGTTCTCTGTGTGTCTCTGTGTGTGTGACATTTACAAATTTAAATTAATTTATATATATACAATTTTGCTATATTGTCGACCGACCGCAGATTTTGTCGATTAAATTAAAATTAGGTTAAAATTTTGTAGATTTTGTCATAGACTCTTGCACTTTGGGGCATGTGCCATAAGTAAAGGAAGTAGCTAGCTAGAACATAATGGAGAATTTGTAGCCTTGCCTGGGTTTGTGTGTGGTCTAAGAATCAAATTATTGTCTCATATAAAGCTACATATTATTCCTAGTCTACAACTCAAAGCCTCCATCTTTATTATAATTCATTACTTAATATAACAAACTAATTTATTTTTTAATAAGTTTTTTGTGATAAAGTTTCACGAATCTTTATCTGTGAGATGAGTCAATCCTACTGATATTCACAATAAAAAATAATACTGCTAAGAGTAATATTTTTTCATGGATGATCCAAATAAGATATTTGTATTACAAAATACGACTCGTGAGACCGTCTCACACAAGTTTTTACTCTTATTTTTTAACCTCGATAATTTCTTGTTCCTTTGTATTTACGTGAACAAGCATCAAACTGATCGGGTGGATTTGAAATCCATCCGATAAAGTTTTTTTTTTTCAATAATCATCGTGTTCTTTATAATTTCTATCGTAAATTTTAAGTGCTCAAATAATAAAAATATATATTATTATGGTTTTGGATTTTAAAGTATATGATTTTTTTAAATTGATCTTAGGTTTTGATAATTGTTTTGGAGAGTCACCACCCTAACCTATATAAACGGCTAATAACTCCAATATAGGACAGCTGAAGGCCACCCACCCCATCCCTATAGCTAAGGATCTCACTAAGCATTATATAGTTTTTTTTTTTTTTTATTAATTGAAGTGGATAGGATGACATTTTGAGAGATTAGATATACACAAAGTTATCATATCAGATCGATTTGGAACCAGTTCGATGTAATCTAATTCAATTTGGAACCGGTTTAATCAGTTCAATGCATCGGCTGCTTGAAAACGGATCTAGTACCATTTTATTGGTTAAATCTGATTCAAGATTACATTTATTTTTCATTATTTTAAAATGAGAGATAGTTTTGGTCCATATTCCAATAATTTCATCAAGCATATACACAAATCACCATCATATAGAAATTGTGAAAGATTAGAAGATTACAACTCAAATCTAGATTTTCTAGAACCAAGAAAAAAGAGTTGATGGCGGGAGGTAACATTAACCATTCTTTTGCTGTGCATATATACTCTGTGATTTCTTACACATAGTTGACAGAAAACATTAAAATATCGATTACATTAATATGTTTGAGCCTTGTTACCCTGGCAATAAGGCCGAGTAACAGATTGCTTTAGCGAGATGAGAACATTCATTGAAGGGGCTGGAAGAAGGAGACATTGCGAATTTGGTTAACCAAAACTCTTTTGATGGTTTTTTTTTTCCCTTAATCTGTCATGTTCATCCGCAGAAGAGTAATAATGTAGATGATGAAATATTTTATGTTCTTTTTTAATCTTCGTTAATTTAATTCAAATTGTAAACGAGTTTTTCTTCCATTATTAAAGAGAAAATGATGGAAAAAATGTGATATAATCTGTAAAAGTGATTTAATATATAAATAAATACAAACTTTTAACATAAAGCTGGAATAGCTCAGTTGGTTAGAGCGTGTGGCTGTTAACCACAAGGTCGGAGGTTCAAGCCCTCCTTCTAGCGATAGGTTTTTTCTTTTCACTTGCAATATTCGCAGTTTTAACCCAAAATTAAATATATTTTCACATTGAGTCGACACATGGCTCTATTTCTTCACCTTTCACGAGCCTAATATTTATTTATTACAATAATAAATAAATAACGTAATTATTTGATGAATTAAACTCCTATTTTAGGCTTGTTTTATTAATTTAAATTATTGTGGGCGAGACCTTGTTTTGATTCTTAATACACATGGCCAGAATAGAATCAATGCTGCCGAGAGTTGTCCGAGCAAAAAGGTTGGCCGATTTCTCTGTGTGCAGGAGAGAAGGGGGAGATTCCAAGAGAATCCTGGTAAATTTATTTGCGTATCTAGCTAGGTACTGTTTATTAATTGTGTTGTATTATCAAATTTTTTATAACATGTATTTAATAATCACAAATCAGGATTTTATAAGTTTCATTATTTAAAATATTTGTATTTTATTTTCTAATCTTGAAATATCAAGAATAATTAAATAGTTATGAATTATAATCCCGATCGACAATTGAACAACGCCAATGTAATGATGGTACAAATCTTGTTCATATAATGAAAAACGAAAATTTTGAAGAGAAAAATTTTTCACTGATACATTTTTTTGCAGCGAACTATTTTGAGAACTCTTTAACTAAATTTGATAGTTGCACTCTTCTTACTTAATTAACAATCATGCTAACATCTACAAATTTCAATAATGAAATCTACTCATAGATTCTTTTTTAAGCAATATGTTTGATGCTCATCAAATTAAAGTCGTCAAACTCAACTCTTTGAATCTGACTATCTCAACATAAATTCTAAAGCACATGCCTTAATCTGGTCAAAGATTCTTTGTGCTATTAGCTCATCAGATCACATAGGATATTTTCACCGTAGGTGAGCGATGAATAATTGACTAAAATGTATTGGCTCCTACGTATTACGAGACTATATCAAACTTGTAATGCCCGAGAATTTAATTACCGTAATCTGAAATGATTTGGGTACGATTACCGTAGTGTATAATTAATTCGGTATGAGTTATTGAGTAATCGAGATGATTATAGACGGAACAAATTGGACCGGGAGAGTCGCGATAGAATTGATAAATGTGCCAAGAAAGCATCCCCGCGCACATGCGCGATCTGTATCGGCGCACATGCGCGAAGGACAGAAGCCCGCGCGCACATGCGCGACTTCACTGCGCGCACATGCGCATCATGTCCAGAAGCATCGGTGCATATGCGCGACGTAAATGGCGCATATGCACGGGAGGGACAGAATGGTTGACGCATATGCGCGGAAGTAATTGGCGCATATGCGCGAGAAGAAAATTGCTAGTTCGAGTAACTGGCGCATATGCGCGACTTTGTGCGCGCATATGCGCGCAACGTGCAAGACATGCACGATGCCACTTGCCTTGCTGCATGCCGAGGGATATGCGCGCAACGTGCAAGACATGCACGATGCCACTTGCCTTGCTGCATGCCGAGGGATGTATATATATATATATATATATATATATATATATATATATATATATATATATATATATATATATATATAGACATGCGAATTTCTTCAGAATTTCTGGAAGAAAGAATTGAGAAACGTGGGAAAAGCTTCGTTCTTGAATTTAAGAATTGAGTTCCGAGCAAACCGTCTATCTGTTTTGAAATCCGACTTCGGTACTGTGTTCCTATCAACGCAGGCTACAATTGGACGTAAGTTTTGTTACGTTTAGACATGTTTTGAATTTATGATGTTGTCAGAACTGAATATGATTCAAATATGGTGTTTCTGCTACCGTAGATATCGTACAATTGAAGTCAGATTGAAGAACAGATTGTTTCTGTATTTGTTATGATTTTCAGAGTTGATTTGACTGAGATTTCATATCAGATTTGTATTGTTATGGAGATTATGACTAGTATTGTTATTGATTACGAAGTCTGATATTATATCTGTGATGTTTAGACTGGCGGGGTATCGAGACTGTGTTGTTATGCCGTTTAAACATCAGTTGAATTAGATTGATCAGATTCAGTTATGATTTCGATTATATTGTGATATTATTGATATGACTCAGATTGTATCTTGTTCAGACATTGATCAGATTGTATACTGAATTGAGTGTTGATCAGAACAGATTGTGAATTGAGTTATTCATTGATATTATGTATTCGATATTGTCTTTTCAGATTGGAAATGGACAGATTTGAATACAGGTCATCGTCTTTGTCAGACAGGGAAGACAAATGTATAATTCATGTGATATTCGGGAAGACACAACTCAAATAAGATCCTATTTGAGTTTCCCAGCAAAAATCACATACTAGCTTTATTGTTTATATTGTGCTTTGTTTACAGATTGTTGTTGTGGGGACCCGGACGCTAATCAAGTTCTTAATCATGTTTGGGACTAATTAATCAATTATAAAACAGGGTCTAAAATTTTTTCTAAATTACACAGCGGAAACGTAATGTAATTTACTCAAATTACATATTAAACATGAACATACATCTCAGTATAAAAGTACAAGTCCTGTACAACATATATGTATTCATCTAGGGTTTAACAGCTAATATCAAGTGTCTAACCCTATCTCTAAATCAAGTCCGGAATCACCACGCTATCTGTCTTCTCTCATCCTCTTCTTGACCCTGATCCAGCCCCACCTGTTGTCATGCACACATACAAAACAAGACAACAGCCGGATAACTCCGGTGAGATATAAATATCCCAGTATAAACAATGTAAACATGCAGTCATATAAAAGCATATACGAAAGCATACAAGAAGTATTCATAATATGTCTCAAATCAGAAACATAAATTCATATCAAACATTCAATAATCATGAATGGCATAAACAATGTAAATCAACATGTCATATCAGACTCAACTCAACCGACGCGTCGTCTCAGACTCGACTCCACTGACGCGTCGTCTCAGACTCGACTCAACTCTATCCTAGGGATCCCGATGTCTGGATATAGGTATTATATCGAATCTCAGTCGATAGGAATGAATCAATCCCTAAACGGCATCGATATAATTAATATCTCCAGTGTCTGGGCGAATCAGTCGCAGAATTGACGACTCAGTCAATAACCCGACGAATCAGCCGGTAATTAGGCGAATCAGCCCGTAATCAGACAACTCAGCCTATAATTAAGCGAATCAGCTTATGTTTAGACGAATCAGTCAATCACCAAGCGAATCAGCCAGTGACTAGGCGAATCAGCCTATAATGGACGAATCAGACAATAACCCGACGAATCAGCCGGTGACTAAGCGAATCAGCCTATGACTCAACGACTCAGTAATCAATACATACAGTCAGTATCTAAGCAAATCCGTCAATGACTAGCGAATCAGCAGTCATTACATGCAGTAGCTATAAATCAATATGCTATAATATCAATCTTATCACACAGTAGCTATAAATCAATAGACTACAATCATAAGTCTGATCAATTGCAAATATCAATGCAATAAGTAAAAGTATGTGATTTAGGGAAACTCGAGTCAAACCTCACTCGAGTTGTGCAATCCCAACTCAACATTAATTTATACCTTTCTTTCTGATACTCTGATTCTGTCGAAGTCTCGAACTCAAAACCTGTCAATATCGATCTGACAAGAACAATATCGAGGAGTATAATATCAATACACCACTCGAATCAAATCTGTTCTGCTCAATACTTAACCTAATTCAACATCGATGGCATAACGGTATAATATCAATATACCCAACAATACCATGTCAATCAGATATTAACTCTAATATTTCATAATCGATAACCACTCAATCTGGATATCAATTCTTATTCAATCTTATTCTGAAATCATAATAAGTTCATATTCAGTCCGTTTCTTAATCTGACTTCGATTCTACGCTGTCTAACATGTCAAGAACAACATATATGAGTTCCATTTAGTTCTGACAATATCATAATTCTAAAACATGTCAAAACGTAGTAAAACTTACGTCCAGTTGTAGCCTACGTCGCTAGGAACTCGATACCGAAGTCGGATTCAAATTCAGACGGACGGATTTTTCACAAAAGGCGTAAGGATTTCTCGTGCCAAAGCTTCGACCCTTTTCCTCAATTCTGAATGAATTTCGAAGGAATTACAGCACTATATATATCAACGCATGCATGTCATGAGGTGTCACAATTTCCGCAACACACGTTGCACCGTGGGTGCGGTAGTGTAAGGAGCGCGGGTGCGCTCATGCAATGTCTATCCTTTCTTTTTCCCGAAAGCTTAGACCGCGGGTGCGGTACCTGTCGAGACCACGGGTGCGGTACTGCACCGCGGGTGCGGTAATGTTAACACCGCGGGTGCGGTCACCCTTCGGTATCGATTCTTTCGAATTCCCGTAGCACCACCGCGGGTGCGGTCCTCCCCTTACCGCGGGTGCGGTCTGGCATGCTCATATCCTTCATAATTTTATTTTTGAAATACATTTCTCGGTGTCCCGATTAATCCCGTCATAATCACATGAAATGATAAATCAATCATCGTTAATTGCAGTGATTAATTCTTGGGCATTACAGTTATACATTGCATTTTAAGATATTTATGCTTTGTTTACAGATTGTAATACATTGCATTTAAGATAGGAAAGTCTTGACAGCTCAGTCAGACTTCTAGACGTTCGGTGTATTGTACATAGGAGCAGACACCCTCCGATTGTAGCACCACGATACAGCCATGGCCGAAGTCTATGAATAAGACGTACAGTTACCACGATTGGTTGAGTAGGCAACAACCATTGACGTCTTATTCATCACGGGATCCCTAGAGTTATAGTTGAGTCGAGTCTAGACATGATTTGACTAAAACTGCATGCGTTTATGGATGTGGTTTCATAGACTATAAAACCCATTGTATTGCTTTCAGTTATGATAGCATGTTTTTATGATTTGATTTGAGTAGCATGTTTAACTGATTTGTGTTGCATGCTTATTTGGAGTTGATTTCATAGATTATGAAATCTATTGTTTTTAAGTTTATTCATGATAGAATATTTCATGATTTACTTTATGTATATGCATGTTTACCATGTTTTATACTGGGATTTATTCTCACCGGAGTTATCCGGCTGTTGTCTTGTTTTGTATGTGTGCATGACAACAGGTGGGACAAGATCGAGGTCAGAAGATGATGAGAGAAGATGAGTTTAGCGTGGTGATTACGGACTTGGATATAGATAGGTTTTAGTACTAGAACTTTAGTAGTTGAACCTTAGATTAATTGAAAGACTGTTGTACATTATTGTACTTTTATACAGATATGTATATTATTTAGATGCCATTACCTTCCGCACTTATATTTTAAAAGAAAAATTTTTAGACCCTGTTTATCAGAACTGATAATTAAATCCCAATAATGATTAAGAAATTGATTAGCGTCCGGGTCCCCACAACAGGTGGTATCAGAGCTGATAGTTCCTTTAGACTGAGATTATCAGAGCGATAGATCCTTTAGACTGAGATAGAAGATAAGGGGCGGGGTAGATTGAGTCTTTCTTCCTTGCATGTGATTGCTAGCATGAGATTTATGTCAATGTTGAATTACATTATGGGTGCTAGCATGATTTATTGTTTTCCATATTACATGTTGTTTGTATCTGAGTTGATTGCAGCATGTAATTGTTAAGCCTGAATCAGAACCGACTCTGGATCAGAGGTATATGATCAGAGGAGGACTGAGACATATTGTATAGATTATGTACTAATCTGTTTGATTATCAGATATACCGCCTCGAAGAATTTCAGAAAAGGGCAGTACTTCGTCTGAACAGAGGAATGCATCAGAAACTCAGCTAGAAGAAAAGATGAAAGAATTTCAGTTGTTACGACCGCCGATTCTGAATGGTTCTGAGACATCAAAAGATTGTCAGAACTGGTTTGATGATATAGAAATCTTGTTCGATTTACTTGATTGTACAGATGAACAAAGAGTTAAAATGGTACCCTATCAGTTACGAGAAGCTGCCAGGAATTGGTGGATTACCAGTCGAAGAATGTGGGAACAAAGAGGTACAGTGATTTCGTGGGAAATATTCAAAACTGAATTTTATCGAAGATTTTTCTCAGTATCGTATCGAGAGGACAAGAAAGCAGAATTTGAGAATTTGAGCCAAGGTCAGTTGAATATTGATGAATATACCGCCAATTTCTCTACTCTACTGCAATTTGCTCCTCAGATAGCTGGAAATGATGAAGCTATAGTAAATCAGTTCATCAGAGGGTTGAATTCGGAGGTAGTTGCATTTATGAATCTGCAGCGACCTTACCATTTTGCTGACATCCTGAGTAGAGCAAAGAGAGCTGAGGCGAGTCTGATTAGACAGCTAGGGAGGTTGTGTGTGAAGCAACCCAAGACACAGCAATCCCCTCTCAGATTTGATCGCGACAGTACGAGTGGGAAGCAAGATTTGCTGAAAGCTCGAAAGAAGCCATTCAAGAAGTTAGGGAGTGGTTCCTCGAGTTCCAGTAGTTCTAGTCCGAACTATACGGGAGTGTATTGCAGGAGTTGCGGAGGGAGACATTCCACCGAGCAATGCCAGGGAGTGACTGGTAGATGTAATATTTGTGGACAGCCGGGACACTTTGCTAAAGTTTGTCCCCAGAAGCGTTTCCGAAGATTGTAGGGAACAGAGTTCAATTGAAAACACAGATCCAGAATTTACAACAGGTACTATTCTTTATGATTCTATTGCATATGTATTGATATATACTAATGCATTTGTTAAGAATATCTTTGACTGAGTTGCATGGAGATATGTTGTATCTGTTGGGTCTAGTTGTACTGTAGTATTGATTTCCTAGCTTGTTGAGGAAAATGTTGATATCAGATATTTCTGTATATATGGTATACTACAGTAAGATGAGAATGAAATAGAGATAGAGATAGATTATGATGTACTTGTGTTTTCTGATTTGAACGCATTATTGATTTGTATATGTTGAACAAGTACAAATATATTGTAGAATTGTTCCAGAAATGGTAAGATTCAGACCAGAGAGGACTGATCAGTGGAGATACCACAGTAAGGATTTCTAGATTTGGAATTCCTTTGATATCTGTGTGGTATATGACTCGATTATTACAGAAAGGAGCATATTGCATCCTTATGTATTCAGTAGATCCACTGAAATCGAGTTTAGTATTGACAGATTGGTCAGTATTATACAAGTTGGCTGATGTTTGCCTAGATAAGATTTCAGCATTGTGTTATATCAGAAAGATAAATTTCAGAATTGAATTGAGATCAGGTATTGTTTGTATAGTAGATTTAGTACAAGATGGTATTGACTATACAGAATGATACAACATGAATTGAAAGAATATTTGAAAGATCATATTAAATATTCTGATAATTGTGATGATTGTATACAGAAATTATTCAGATAAGAATTCCGTTTGAAACAAATTGTATTCAAAGTAAGGGATATCTGAAATTAGTATACAGATTGATTTTGATACAGTTGATATTGTGATCAGTGACTGATCAGATACCGATATCAGAAAGATCAGAAAGTCAGAAATGTCAGAATTGTCAGAGATTGATATTATATGAGTTGACAGATTATCTGATATGATTGTGTTTTGAACTGCTTGAGAATTATTGCTTCTAGATCAGTATTTTATACAGATTGTATTGTTTGGGGAGCATATTATATTTGCCGATGATATATAGCAGTTGATCAGAATGGCATGAAGATCTGATTGATTTGTCAGAATCGATAGTATTGTTAGAATTTGCAATCCTATATATTTACTAGATTAGTATAGATTATTGTTATTCTGAATCAGTATTGATACAGATTTTATGAACCGTGGAGAGTATATACAGTTCAGCTTGTATCAGAAATGAATTCGAGAATTTCAGCAGTTCAGAAACATGATCAGAGTGGTCAGAACAGTATTTCGATAATCAGAGCAGAGTATCGGTCAGAGAAACAGATATGTGATTTTGTGTTTTGTATTAGACTGGTTGGGTTATGATATCAGAATGTTTCAGAGTTGTATAACAGAATTGATATTTATAATCAGAGCCGAATACCAGGTAGGTATTTTTTTTTAAAATTTTATTATTAACTGATTTTTTTATACCGAATAGTTTGAATCTGAAATTACAGATAATGTCAGAAATGCATCGTAGTGGATTCAGTGTTATTTTGCTGACTGAGAATGTAGGAGATTCGAACCGACAGGTATGATATAGACAGATTAGATCAGCCATGACAGAATTTGTACAGAAATGTTGGTAGAAATTGTACTGATATGTCTGAATCGCTAACAGAGAAGACAGAAAGAAAGAAATCAGAAGATTTATTACAGACTTAGTATATTTCTGATTCGACATGGGGAGTATATTTCGATGAATTTCGTAATGAGATTATCCCAATATTTTCCAGATTGTGATATAATATAATTATGATTGACAGATTGTTCAATCTATATCTATTAGTTTGTACAAGACGATGTACAAACAGAACCAAATGACACAGATTGATGTCAGAACATAGTCAGAGTGACTAGAATGTAGAAGTAGATTATATCAGATTGTGATTTTGATTGAGGTTGCAATTATAGCAGATCATACTATACGTTATTTCGCAGAATATTCAATGATTGACAGATAGTCAGAGTATACTATCCAGATATTGGAAGATATTCAGAGAACTGAAGTGCTGAATGTTAGCACTAGAGGATATTTCATATTGTCATTATATGAATTATTGTATAATTATAGCTATCGGATTATCAGATGAGTAATGAGATAGTTACAGACAAGATATTATACAGTGAATACTACAGAATTTTTTTGCAGAGAAGGCAGAAAAGAATGAATATAGATCAGATTTGACAGATTTATTATGCCAACGTCGGATGATGACGGTTGGTAGGGGAATGAAATCCTTGATTTGAGGATAATAGATTGATAATAGCTGATAGTACTGATATGTCGTGAGCTATAGATTGGCATATACAGATGTTGTATAACCAGTAATGCGAGATCGATTCTATCAGAATGATTTTGGAGAAGTATTATGATATTATACTTAGAGAATTCTTATTCCAGACTGGAATTAGAAATCTGAGTTTAGATTTAAACTCTGTATACATTTCTTCCGATATATCTAAATTGATTGGTTACGAGTTCGAGGACGAACTCAGATCCAAGAGGGGGAGAAATGTAATGCCCGAGAATTTAATTACCGTAATCTGAAATGATTTGGGTACGATTACCGTAGTGTATAATTAATTCGGTATGAGTTATTGAGTAATCGAGATGATTATAGACGGAACAAATTGGACCGGGAGAGTCGCGATAGAATTGATAAATGTGCCAAGAAAGCATCCCCGCGCACATGCGCGATGTGTATCGGCGCACATGCGCGAAGGACAGAAGCCCGCGCACACATGCGCGACTTCATTGCGCGCACATGCGCATCATGTCCAGAAGCATCGGTGCATATGCGCGACGTAAATGGCGCATATACGCGGGAGGGACAGAATGGTTGGCGCATATGCGCGGAAGTAATTGGCGCATATGCGCGAGAAGAAAATTGCTAGTTCGAGTAACTGGCGCATATGCCCGACTTTGTGCGCGCATATGCGCGCAACGTGCAAGACATGAACGATGCCACTTGCCTTGCTGCATGCCGAGGGATGTATATATATATATATATAGACATGCGAATTTCTTCAGAATTTCTGGAAGAAATAATTGAGAAACATGGGAAAAGCTTCGTTCTTGAATTTAAGAATTGATTTCCGAGCAAACCGTCTATCTGTTTTGAAATCCGACTTCGGTACTGTGTTCCTATCAACGCAGGCTACAACTGGACGTAAGTTTTGTTACGTTTAGACATGTTTTGAATTTATGATGTTGTCAGAACTGAATATGATTCAAATATGGTGTTTCTGCTACCGTAGATATCGTACAATTGAAGTCAGATTGAAGAACAGATTGTTTCTGTATTTGTTATGATTTTCAGAGTTGATTTGACTGAGATTTCATATCAGATTTGTATTGTTATGGAGATTATGACTAGTATTGTTATTGATTACGAAGTCTGATATTATATATGTGATGTTTAGACTGGCGGGGTATCGAGACTGTGTTGTTATGCCGTTTAAACATCAGTTGAATTAGATTGATCAGATTCAGTTATGATTTCGATTATATTGTGATATTATTGATATGACTCAGATTGTATCTTGTTCAGACATTGATCAGATTGTATACTGAATTGAGTGTTGATCAGAACAGATTGTGAATTGAGTTATTCATTGATATTATGTATTCGATATTGTCTTTTCAGATTGGAAATGGACAGATTTGAATACAGGTCATCGTCTTCGTCAGACAGGGAAGACAAAGGTATAATTCATGTGATATTCGGGAAGACACAACTCAAATAAGATCCTATTTGAGTTTCCCAGCAAAAATCACATACTAGCTTTATTGTTTATATTGTGCTTTGTTTACAGATTGTTATACATTGCATTTTAAGATATTTATGCTTTGTTTACAGATTGTAATACATTGCATTTAAGATAGGAAAGTCTTGACAGCTCAGTCAGACTTCTAGACGTTCGGTGTATCGTACATAGGAGCAGACACCCTCCGATTGTAGCACCACGATACAGCCATGGCCGAAGTCTAGGAATAAGACGTACAGTTACCACGATCAGGTTGAGTAGGTAACAGTCATTGACGTCTTATTCATCACGGGATCCCTAGAGTTATAGTTGAGTCGAGTCTAGACATGATTTGACTAGAACTGCATGCGTTTATGGATGTGGTTTCATAGACTATGAAACCCATTGTATTGCTTTCAGTTATGATAGAATGTTTTTATGATTTGATTTGAGTAGCATGTTTAACTGATTTGTGTTGCATGCTTATTTGGAATTGATTTCATATATTATGAAATCTATTGTTTTTAAGTTTATTCATGATAGAATATTTCATGATTTACTTTATGTATATGCATGTTTACCATGTTTTATACTGTGATTTATTCTCACCGGAGTTATCCGGCTGTTGTCTTGTTTTGTATGTGTGCATGACAAAGGTGGGACAAGATCGGGGTCAGAAGATGATGAGAGAAGATGAGTTTAGCGTGGTGATTCCGGACTTGGATATAGATAGGTTTTAATACTAGAACTTTAGTAGTTGAACCTTAGATTAATTGAAAGACTGTTGTACATTATTGTACTTTTATACAGATATGTATATTATTTAGATGCCATTACCTTCCGCACTTATATTTTAAAAGAAAAATTTTTAGACCCTGTTTATCAGAACTGATAATTAAATCTCAACAATGATTAAGAAATTGATTAGCGTCCGGGTCCCCACAAAACCTCACCATCTGATCAGCCTCAGTAAAGTTGGTAAATGAATCAAAGTGCAGCGCTAATACGTAGATCCTCTATATTGTCCCGGGTCTTAAGGACTGAAGTACAACTATAACCACATACTAATACACTTGATAAGTGATAATCACTCGAAGAGTTTATAAAAGATTGTTCAGTGCATCATCTAATTAGCATCCATCTATATGAATGAACATTTATATGCTCTTACGAATGAAACACGACATTTACATCACAGATGTCAGTCTCGAGCTCAAACGATCTTTTCATTTTTTTGGCTGTTGACTCGACTAGAAATGAGTTTAAAATATACAATACACTTCATAATGAATATCATTATCTACGTTGTGAGATAGATATCATGGTGCTACAATATATTTAAGAGTGTCAATTCCGGTGGGTTCTGGTCGGATTGATTCATGATAGTATTAGAAACTGTCGAACCCGAACCCAAACCCGACTAGTCCAATCAACCCAATTCAAGATGATTTAGTTTGTTTTTTTTTAAATAATTAAATAAAAAATTTAAAAATTATTTTAATTTAAACACATAATAAAAAATATCTCCTTATATATGATTTAAATTTGAATATTTCATAATGGAAAATTGAAAATATATATACTAAATCAATTAAACAATTATTTAGAAAAAATAAAAAATGTACAAAATAAACGTTAAATGATAAAAATTTATGAATAAATATACCAATTTTTTTCAAACATTCTATTTATATTAGATTGGGTTATACCGAAGGCCGTTACGATTGCTATCTCAATTTTAATAAGACAGAAAAAGATAAATAGTATAGACATAGTTAACATGACTTATTGAATTATAATTAATAAAATCCAATTTTTGAATGTCAAATTAATTAACAACTCACCCATAAATAGAACAGGAACATTAAAACCAGTTAATGACAAATAAATGAAAAAAGTTGGGCTTTGTAATGGCCCGACTTGGGCTCCTAATTTTCCTCGATCTTGCCAACTTTTTTTGCTACGTGACTGAAACCAGAACTCAAATATATATACACACACACGTATACATATTGCGTCACGAAGAGTATATATCTCATCCTCACATGTCACGTTTTGTTTATCTTATTTCTTACATTCTTCATGCATGTCATGTTATTTTTGTCGACATAGGTATTTAAAATGGAAATACTTTGATACATTATGCCGTCTCATTTCATGATGCGATTTTTCATTGAAATATGAAAGTCTCCGCTACAAGAAAAACGACAACGCACATACAACAATGTTTTTCATGAAAAACCGTTGCCGTATAGTTTTTAACAACGATTTTAGTGAAAACCAGTTGTCATATGTGCGTTTTGACAACTGGTTTGTAAAAACTATTGTCGATTAGCGTGTTTTTTGGACAAACGATAACGATTTTTTTAAACTGTTGCTATAATTAGCGACAGTTTTGCTAAAACCGTCGCATGTTTTAATTTAGCGACGATGTTGCTAAAACCGTCGCTAAATTAGCGACAGCTATAGCGGAATCGTAGCGATGATTGTAATCAAGACTATCGCTAATTTTAAATTAGCGACGATTTAATAAAAACCGTCGCTAAAATGAGCGCGAGTTTTTAAATTTGCGAAGGTTAAATGAAATTGCCGTTTACAACACTTAAATTTTTTTTCTCTTACACGATTTTAGTTTCGATTTAGGATAAATATTTTTCGCTTTAATTTTTTTTTTAATTTTTGAGTGTTACTTAATATCATGAATATTGATAGCATAATGAGATTTTAAGTATTTTTTAAATTTATTAAATTATCAAAAGTAATTTTTTTTAATTTTAATAAAAATATTAGCGACGAACATCATTACAAACCGTCGCTAAAATTAGCGACGGACTTGATGGGTAACTATAGTTAATATTAGCGACAATTTGGTTTGATTTTCGTCGCTAACCTTAGCGACATATTATGAAAACCCATGAATTAGCGACGAGATTTTAAAAACCGTCGCAAATTGAGCTACAACAATGGTTTTTAACCGTTGTCGTTGAACGGACTTTCAACAAACCTTCCGTTACAGCAGTTTTTAAAACTTACGATAATTTTGGTGGTTTTAGTGGATGGAGAGACTAACTCGATCCATCCAAGTATATGATACATATAAGAGAAAAATATTCACTCTTTTTATACGAGCTCACGTTGTTTCATCGGTTATAATTTTTCTCAACGCTAGTCTAGATATTATTAAGATATTTAAAGTTGTTTTGTGATTTTGCTCACTTATAATATAAATAATTAATGTGTTAAAAAAATAATAAATATAAAATGACTGATATATGTTGCATGCCGAGAGTAAAGAATCTGCCATAACCTAAAAAGACTTGCCTGAGTTGGAAGTATAATATAATAAATAAAATACTGTGAAACAAGACGAGGCGCATGCAAAACCCTAATCATGGTGTCCTCTGCCACCCCACTCATTTCTTCTCTTTTTTTTTTTTATTATTATTATTATATATATATTCTCAAAATTAACATTTTCCCTCCATTTTATATATACTTTTTAAATATATAGATATAGATCGGTAAGTTGAAAGATGAACTTTTTTTGTAAGTATGTTACCGTGAGACAATTTTATGTATATTTATTCGTAAAACAGATTAATCATATTTATATGTATAATAAAAATAATATTTTTAACATGAAAATAATTTTTTTATGAATAATTTAAATAAAATGTTTGTTTTATAAAATTGATGAATGAAATTATTTTATGTGTGTTTTAAGAATAGAAGTCTGGGATATAGTATCTACTAGGTAAAATGGCAATGTACTAGGATAATAATCATTCCTAGTGCTGACCAGTTGCTAAGGACAAGATATGTAGTCCTGACAAGACTCGCAGGTTTCTTGCTATTTTTTTTTTAATATTTTTTTGTTCGTACAAATGAATTTAATTTATGTTTGATCCAAGTAATTTTTTTTAGTTGGAAGAAATTAATATTATAACTAAAATTTGAGATTTTGATGAACCAGGCAAAGTTTGGAGCTCGAATTCTATTGTAATGGAAATATCTTTATAAATTTACTTTTTTAATTAAAATTAAATACCAAGGAAAAAAATCCATGGTTGATGAAATAAAATTGCAAAGGAGCCCATGAAGTTTCTGTTCATGTAGACCTGTACGTGGACATTAGAAGAAAAAAAATAGAAATAAAGTGGCAAAAAATAAGCCAATCCGGAAACAGAGTGCTCCACTAAGCGGTCTCCTATGTTCCCTTTCCCTTTCCATTTTCTTTACCAACAACTACTTTTTCGTTTTTCATTCATTTCCAGATCCATTTCCCTAATGTTTATGTGTATCATCACGCGATATGTAATTATGTGGCTGTAGATACGCGTACATTCATGTGGGATTTGCGTTAACCGAAGATAAATTTGAATTTCAGTGAAGCAGAAAAGGAATCTTGGAAGCAGATGAGGTGTTATGTTTGGTGTGCTTCTTTTGCTTGTTTTGGGTTTATGCTTTAAAGCCTAAATCTTCGGTCTTTGGATTAACTTGCTCTTTTTGAGTGGAGTATTTGGCTCCTTTTTACTGGTTCTTGATCTGTATTATGAAGAAAAAATTGTGGGATTTGAGGCATGCTTGGTGTATTGAAGAAATGATGCTTATAAAAGTGTTTTTGGTTTGTTTTCTGGCGCTTTGTTGATTCCTGGGATTTTGTTTTCTTGTGTTTGGTGCTGTGAAGTTGTGCCGCTGCAGTCCAGGAATCTGTTCGTCCGTTACACATCAAGATTCTTGTTTTCCGTGTTCGTTTATATTAGTATGTAGTGGCAATCTGCCTCTGAATCAGAAACATTATCAACTTGGCCGCTACTTTATGATAGTAGTATAGTATTTATTGTCCAAAAAAAGAAATGGGATTATGCTCGAAGGTTGAAAATTTCTGTCTTATATGTTGAAAAGATTGGTTTTTTCCTGTAGCCCACAAGATTTTGAGCTATTTTGAACCGAAGAAAAGGGCAGTTTGAGTGAGAGTTTCTTGGTTTATATATTTAGAGGGAAGGTTCTCTTGGGTTGTTAGGAGATTGAAATTGTGAACTATGGATATGTCTTGCAAGGATAGTAACAGGGCGGCGACAGCCAGCGGCGGGGAAGGAGTTATGGATAATGGTAAGTATGTGCGCTATACACCTGAACAGGTTGAAGCCCTTGAAAGGCTGTATCACGACTGTCCGAAGCCGAGCTCGATGCGCCGACAGCAGCTGATTCGTGAGTGCCCTATTTTATCCAACATCGAGCCTAAGCAGATCAAAGTGTGGTTTCAGAATAGGAGGTACTGTCATTCTATTTTGACAGAATTGTTAGTCAAGTTGAGCGCTTGATTTTGCTTTAGTCCGCTTTTTTAACAGGTTATGATTATTTCAATAGATTAAGATCTGTCGAATTTTATGTTTAGGGTGTATAGTTTTAATCTTATTTAGTATCTTACTGAAATATCAATAAATGTTTGAATCCTTTATAAAGTTAAGGACGGAGTGGTGAATTCTAGTGTTCCTTTTTCTGGTCAATTATTGGTTTGTGATTTATGGAATGTTTAATGGATATTTTTTAGTAAATTGAGGGTCTTAAATTATATTTGTTGGTTCTTTGCTTGGAAACATAGATGTAGAGAAAAGCAAAGGAAAGAGGCTTCGAGGCTTCAGTCTGTGAATAGGAAGCTTTCAGCCATGAATAAGCTCTTAATGGAGGAGAACGATAGGCTGCAGAAACAAGTGTCTCAATTGGTGTATGAGAACAGTTACTTTCGCCAGCATACACCAAGTGTGAGAATTGTGAAACATCCCTTTATCAGTCTTAGCTCTTTTCATCATTTACAGCTTCATTGGTGTAATTTTGGATAACTCGAAGTGGTTTCTGGAGGAAATTGAAGGGTTTTCCTTTTTTGTTTTATTAATTTCCATTGTAGAATGCACTTGCTACGAAGGACACAAGCTGTGAATCAATGGTGACGAGTGGTCAACACCACCACTTGACACCTCAGCATCCGCCAAGGGATGCAAGTCCTGCAGGGTGAGTAGTGTTAGGTTACGTTTGTTGCAAAGTTAAAAAGTCACGTGTAATTTTTCCACATGGCCTCTCAAATACATTAACACTCCTGAATTAACTATTTAGTTTCTTCGAGGACAAGAATAGATTGTGTTTGTTATCGTGCTCTATCATTCATCTACCTTGTGTTGTGTGTTTATGAATGGCTCTATTAAATTCTGTTTTCTTTTTGCTTTTTTTTTTAGGCTTTTGTCCATTGCAGAAGAGACTTTAACGGAGTTTCTTTCAAAGGCCACTGGAACTGCTGTAGAGTGGGTCCAAATGCCTGGAATGAAGGTACAGTATCTCGAGCACATGCTCTTTTTGTGTGTTCTATGGCAATTTACGTTGGATATTACCTGTTTGGCCTATTAAATTTTGGTTTATATGGAGTAGCCTGGTCCGGATTCCATTGGAATCGTTGCTATATCTCATGGTTGCACTGGCGTTGCAGCAAGAGCCTGCGGCCTGGTTGGTCTAGAGCCCACCAGGGTAAGTTTCCTCCACTCTTGTTCTCTCTGCGTGTTTCCACCTAATGATTCTTCAGTTATATTGTATGGAAAAATTGCTTATTGGTTGTTTGATACAGGTCGTGGAAATCCTGAAGGATCGGCCCATGTGGTTTCGCTATTGCAGGGCTGTGGACGTTCTCAATGTGCTACCTACTGCAAACGGTGGAACAGTAGAACTCTTATACATGCAGGTTTATAAATGTTGTCAAAGTGGCTTGCATATGTTTTTCCTTATCATATGCTTTAACGGGCTTTTGAAATTGGAAACTGTAGCTATATGCGCCAACAACTTTGGCCCCAGGTCGTGACTTTTGGTTGTTACGCTATACTTCAGTCATGGACGATGGTAGTCTAGTGGTAAGTGAACTTTTAATGCATTGTATATTTTTCAGTCAAGCTCTTTAAATCTTTGAATTTATTTTATACCAGCTTGATGATGATTGGACTTGTTTTGTTTCGCAATGCTCAGGTCAGTGAAAGATCACTTAGCAATACTCAAAACGGTCCAACCATGCCACCAGTGCAGAACTTTGTGAGAGCGGAAATGTTTCCCAGTGGCTATCTTGTTAGACCGTATGATGGAGGAGGTTCAATTATCCACATTGTTGACCACATGAATTTAGAGGTACTTTGACTAATAGCTATGCAATGTTCGACATGGTACGACCTCTGTCATGGAGTGAAAATATTGTTATTAAGAGCACATCTAATATGTCAAGAAACAATTCCAAATTGTGTTTGTGCGTTGATAATGGACAGAAACATTCCATTTTGTTGAGATTTTTCTGGAAGACGTATATCCTTTACTAACAATTGCAATCGATATGGTTTGATTTTAGAGGAATTGACCTCCTAACGATACATTTGTTTGCAATTCGATTCTATCTGCATCGATTAATGTTTTGTTTTCCAGGCATGGAGTGTTCCAGAAGTGTTGCGGCCACTCTATGAATCATCAACAGTGCTTGCTCAGAAGACGACAATGGCTGTAACGATCTTATTCTTATTTCTTTAATTCCGGATGGCACTTGAATAACACCAGGGAAAATGTTGATGGTTTATGTGTGTTTTCCTTTTGTTTAACCTTATTTTTCCCCAAATTCAGGCTCTTCGCCATCTTAGGCAGATAGCTCAGGATGTTTCACAGCCTACTAGCACCAACATGGGAAGGCGTCCAGCAGCTCTACGTGCCCTTGGCCTTCGGTTGAGCCGGTGTGAACAAGATACACTCCTTTTGGTGTCTTCTTTTGTTTTATACATTATTTTGTCAAGTTTTAGAAACATTTTTGGCCATTCTCAGGGGTTTCAACGAGGCTCTTAATGGATTCAGTGATGAAGGGTGGTCGTTGATTGGAAATGATGGCATGGATGATGTTACTATTCTCGTAAACTCCAATCCAGACAAGGTGATGGGGTTAAATATCTCATTCAACAACGGATATACTTCCATTTGCAATGCTGTGTTATGCGCCAAAGCATCCATGCTTCTTCAGGTCGGTTTGCCTTTCCTTGTTTGTCTTTTTGGGCATTCTTTTATTTTTTTAAGGAGAAGTAATCATAAAAAAGAGCATACCTCAAACCTTGAAAATGTGATTATGATGCATTTTATTGTAAAATTCTGTCATTAAGTCCTATCTTTCTTGGTGCAGAACGTGCCTCCTGCAATACTACTCAGGTTTCTGCGTGAGCATAGATCAGAGTGGGCTGACAACAACATTGACACTTACTCAGCTGCTGCCGTCAAAATGGGTCCCTGTACTTTGTTAGGGCCCCGAGTTGCTAACTTTGGGGGTCAAGTTATCCTTCCTTTGGCTCAGACTATTGAGCACGAAGAGGCAAGTTACGTGAATTAATTTGTTCACCCATATAGACACCTTATCTTTCTTTTGGTCAATTAAATTCAATGCTTCTATAATATAGGATGTGGTGATATAACTTGGTATCAACCCTGAGTCAATTTCCAACACAATTTTTTCTACATTTTCTTCTTCTTAATAGCTGCTGGAGGTAATCAAATTGGAAGGTGTTGGCCATTCTCCTGAAGATGTGATGCTGCCGAGGGACGTGTTTCTCTTGCAGGTAGATTTCGTCCTCTACTCTATAGGATTAGGAAAAAGTAACTGGCCCGCATACATATGTTTATACAATTTTATGTTCGACTATTTTTTTTGGTCAATCAAGTTCGACTATTTTCCGAGAAATAGAAATCTAGTTATCATGGGAATGAGTCCATATATCAGGGCCCAAGAGGCCTGTTGCGTTTTGAAATGTAGTGCTTTGAACATTCCCAGAGAATGCATTTGAAATTGTGGCTATGCATCATTTTTCCGTTTTTGCCCCTCTTTTCATTTCTTGCTGGTTGGCAGATGTGCTGTGGAATGGATGAAAACACTGTTGGAACGTGTGCTGAACTCATATTCGCCCCTATAGATGCCTCTTTTGCTGATGATGCTCCTCTCTTGCCTTCTGGTTTTCGCATCATTCCTCTCGATTCTGTCAAGGTTAGTGTTCATGACTAATTTCTGTCATGTCTGTACTTTAACTCATTAACATCTTAAATATCTGAATCTCTACTTTTTGGGGCTTTTGGTTCTTGATTGATTTCTTCCCCACATATGTTACATAGGAAACTTCAAGTCCAAACCGCACGCTGGACCTTGCATCTGCTCTTGAAACTGGAGCGGCGGGCAACAAGCCCTCGAACGACCTTGGTGTCACAAATGGCTCTACAAGATCTGTCATGACAATTGCATTTCAGTTTGCATTCGAAAGTCACATGCAAGACAATGTCGCCTCGATGGCTCGACAATATGTTCGCAGCATCATATCTTCGGTTCAAAGGGTGGCATTAGCTCTCTCCCCATCTCACCTAGGTTCAGCTGGTCTTCGATCTCATCTTGGAACTCCCGAGGCACATACACTTGCTCGCTGGATCTGCCAAAGTTATAGGTACGTCAAATTTGTAATATAATGATACATTTCAACCCAAAACATGTGGTTTTAATTCATCGCTGTAGCTAAAGAATCATCGTTCATAATTTGGCAGGAGCTATATGGGAGTCGAGCTTCTAAATTGTAACGGGGAAGGGAGTGAATCCATTCTTAAAGCTCTATGGCATCACTCGGATGCCATTATGTGCTGCTCCATGAAGGTAAATTTTCAAACTAACTGGCTCTTCAAAAGTGAAATTAAAATATTAAATTTTGTGTAATCTGTGTTCAAGTCTCCCACGTATGAATATTTTGATCTATAATTGAATCATGCAATATTTTAGTTCTTTAGAATCTTATAACATGAAACGAGCGAAACTTGTGCAGGCGATGCCAGTTTGTACATTTGCAAACCAGGCTGGTCTTGACATGCTCGAGACAACCTTGGTTGCACTTCAAGACATATCTTTGGATAAGATTTTCGACGATCATGGCCGGAAAAACCTCGTCTCCGAGTTTTCACACATAATGAATCAGGTCACTGCGATCCCTTCGAACCCAAAACATCAATACAGCACCTTCAGTCTATGTAGCTGATAATTTAAATTGAAACTCGTGAATAATAACGTTTTGAACTAATTAATTTCAGGGTTTTACGTCGCTTCAAGGTGGCATCTGTTTGTCGAGCATGAGCAGGCCGGTGTCTTACGAGAGAGCCGTGGCTTGGAAAGTTCTGAATGATGACGAAACCGCGAATTGCATCTGTTTTCTGTTCGTCAACTGGTCGTTTGTTTGATCTATCCACAACTTTCAAAAATTTAAAAATGGTTCTAACAATGTTTTACTATTCGTTTAATTCTCCATCGTGTTATCGCCCAAGAAAATTCCTATGTTTGTTGGATCATGTGCACTATGGGATTTAGTACGTTGTGTGTTGTCTTATCTGCCTTGCTTGCTCATCTTTTGATTTATTATTTCATTTTAAGCCATGCTCTTACCTTGTTCTATCTAAAACATGTTCTTAGTTGGCAGACTGAACAAGAATTCTACAGCCGCCCTCTGATAATATCCTTGGAAAAATGGGTTTTTCTTCTGTTGATGTCGAAATTTCAGGGATATCTTTTTTATTGGCCAGTGCAAGAGAAAGCTCATTTCTTTTGATTAATTTTTTCTCCAAAGAAAGCTGAGGAAATTTGTTGCAGAAGTGGCAAAACTACATTGCCCAAGAAAGAACTACATTGAATTTTTAATAACCCCTAGTAAAATCCTTGTCTAAAGTATTCTCTGTGTGATTGTTTTTAAAATTTCAATACTTTAAATCTCTTTTAAAAAAATTTCAGCTAAAAAGCCAAGCTTTATAAAAAAAATTAGATAAATCCTGCTATGTTATTATTAATTTTTTTATTTAAATAATGAAAAATAATAATATTTATCAAAATAAATAAAAAAATAAAATGTTGTAATAACCTAAAGGCTGGTTCAAAGTTCATATGTGAACGAATTAAATCGAGTCGAATGTTAGTAAAAATTTAAGACTATATTTGAGTTTAATTTTGATTCGAAGCTTGAAACGTTTGATTTAAAATTATTTACTTAAATTTTTTTGGATTGGGTAATAGTAGATATGAGTGGCCATCACGTATGATATTACCAAGAGGAGCAGTCATTTTTACCAGCCAAAATCGATACGGTGAAACTTCTCCCAGCATTTGTACGAAGTTGCAAGAACGTATAATTTTCATTTATTCTTACAACGTATAACCTTGTATAGCACATTTAATATATGATAAATTTGATTATTTCATAGTTTGAAAATGTATTAAATATTTATGACAAAATTAATCACTCTCTTATACTCTCGTCATTGCATTTCATGTCAATAAAAAAAAATTGAACGTGATAGTTAAATTTATAAAATGTGGCGAAATTTTATTTAAATAATTAATTTTCAAAGTAATTATTGTTGAGCCCCTAATGTTTAATTGTGTGTGTTTTGACAGTGAAAGAAACATTTATTTATTGGTTTTCTCGTACGTTAGCATTACTTCGCAGGAGAGGTTACCATGGACACGTGTCCTTTTCTACCCACCCCCCCCCCCTCTCCCCTTGAAATAGTTTAATAATATAAAATAACTTAATACATAAATATCAAACAATAACGAGCAAACCTAACGTGGGAAGAAAAGTGGTTTGTGTTTAAAGTGTTCCCAAAGAAGAAGAATCCCTAAAACCAAAACCATGGAGCCTCTAAAATACTTTTTGAAAACTGAAAGAATTAATTTGCAAGTTGTATTAAGTATATTTTGAAAATATATATTAATCTAAATCATAAAACAACAATATATATATATATATATATATATATATATATATATATATATATATATATAAATTTTAGATTAAATTTAGGAAAACATTTTCCTAAATTTAATCTAAAATTTTATATTTAGTTTCGAATAATATATAATTATTAATACCTTGGGGCAGGCGTACTTGAATATATGCTTTATGTTTGTATGAGTACTTTATTTTAGTTTCTAAAAATTAGCTAGTACTTAGGGAAAATTCAGGACCTAAAGAGACATGCAATAAAATTATTATTATTGTTGTTGTCGTCGTCGGACGAAATTTCTGTTTAACATAAATAGCAAAGATGTTGTGTATATCAGACATCAAAATTGTAACCAGATGTTGTAACATTTAGTGACAACACACAACATAATAATTGAGATTGAGTTAGGTCCAAGTTTCAATCTTAACATGGTATCAGAGCATGGGTTCCACCGTTATGTGTTGGATTGCCTATAATTAAGCCACCCGTTCTGCCCATAATTGGGTCATTTGTAAACTCCACGCTTCAGATGTTCATTCCTGAGCGTGAGAGGGGTGTGTTAATTGTCCCACATCGGTTGGATAAATAACCTGAGAGTTGTATATATGGGCTTGGACAATCCTCCCCCCTTGAGCTAGCTTTTGGGGTTGAGTTAGGTCCAAGTTCTAATCTTAACAATAATATATCACACAAATAAATAATTTAAATAAAAATATCTCGAAAATAATTATGCACAAGTATGCGATGCGATGTCTTAGGGATAAAATAATCACTAGAAAAATAATTTGAGTTTACAAAACCAACACTAGTGATTTTATAAAAAACTATATTCCTTAAAATGTTAAGGAATCAAATTGCATCATAAAAAAAATAACAAGCTTAAAACGAAATCAAAGAATGCAAAACGATGTGTCGAAAAACTGGAGCAATAAAAAAATCTTCAATCAACACTTTTATAAGTGTTGTCGTGGTTGTTGGACTTGTCTTCAGATATCTCCAACAACCACGACAACACATTAAAACACCGACGATCTTCAAATGATGATGCTTTGTGACTTGATTCTTCTCTATATCTGCGCGTCTGTATATCTCGTTCTCGTCTCCTTTTATTACGTAGCATATGATCCTTCTATTTATAGGCATGTTTTTCCTTATATTTGTTTCCTTGATTAAATACCTACAAATCACGGTAAGATAGAATTTACAAGAAAATAAACACTTTTAAGTATATAATATTAAATCTAGAGTGAATCATTATTGTCACGCCCCGAAACGGGGGTTGGTTGACACCGGCGTTGCTCTCAAATTTACATTCGAAAACAACAAGCCTCAGAAGTACAGAATTTCAGAAACCAATCTTTTATTCATAATATGAAATATTCATGGTCTGATACAACTCGAATTACTAATGTTTTACAGCGGAAATGTAAAACAGACACAACATTACTACAGATGCAGCGGAAATACATCATAAATAAAACTGAGAATTAACAATCTTCTTCACCAGCCCCAGAACTGGATCTGCTCCTCTTCTTCCAGCCTTTCCTCATCGTTCTTATCTGATATATTTCGGTGGGTGAGTGATATGATTGTCACTCAGTAAGCGGGGGCGGGAATAACTCCCAGTTTTCGAAATCATTTTAATACAGGACAATAATTCAAGAATATACAGAACTTTTACTTTCAGAACAGGAATCAGTATTCAGAAATCAGTAATCAGTAATCAGTATTCGGTATTCAGTAATCAGTAATCAGAAATTTATCAAGTAAGCACTGAGCACGTTCGTGAATTTCATGGCTAAACTGATATCAGTCCCCTATATGTTCTCTCCTCTAAGGGGTGAAGCCAGTAATCAGTAATCAGTAATGTTCAGAATATATATTCCTACCATTAGTTCACTAAGTTTCAGTGCTTCAAAATCAGATATCAGAAATCAAGAATATACTTTGCTTTAAAACAGAAATCATCAAACAGTTTTCAAGATATTTATACATAAGCCCACTTACCGTAGTTTGCTAAAAGTGTTTCGGTTGAATTATGAAATCTGCTTGCCTTGCTTCTGGATTTTACAGCTTCGAAAATGTACTCTCTTAGCTCTAATTTTCAAATGATAATCTCAAGATTTGTGTAACCCATTTCAGGGGTTTGAGAGTGTTATATATAGGCAAAAATTCTGACTGTTAGCCTCCCAATTAATGGCCATAATCTGCCATTAACAATCTTTATTCCGTGCTAAATGCTTCAGTTACAAGTCATGGCTGAATTAGTAACTGTCTGCTGGAATTTCGTGCTGCTGCTGCTGCTGGATTTTATCTGCTGGATTCTGTCTGCTGGATTTTGTCATCTTCTGAAATATGAGTTGCTGCTGGAATTGTTAGCTTCTGCTGAAATTGGCCAGCTGCTGCTACTGCTGGAATTTCAGGTTCTCACAATTATAAAAGTCTAGAAAAACAAAAATTATAATAAATTATTTAACAAAATCATATCAATAAGAAAATTATAGTTTTAAATAATAAATTATATCTTTGAATCCAAGAATTAATTTTCCATTCAATTATTATAATTTTAAAATTCATATATTTAATTTTTTTACTATAAAATATCGATTACATTATTAAATTTTCAAATTCTTCGAAAGATAATTAAACATTTCTGGTCAATCGTGCTTGATTAACTAAACTTATTATACATTTCTGAGTTCCGTTATTTTCCTTAAATATGAATTTAGGAGTTTAAATAGCTAAAAATTTAAACTAAATTTGATAAAAATTCCCTACAAAGAATTAATATGCAAAACATTAAATTAAATCCTTGTGAAAAACAATGAGCTAAAACTTTATGTTTATGATTAAATTTACAGCTAAAATCCCCTTGTCGATGGAATTCTCGCGCTGCAAGTACTTTTTAAAACAGTTGTACGTAAAATTATATCTAAATTAATATATTTCAAATAAAAAAAATTGATTACATTCTTCGAATCTGAAAACTTGAAATTTTTTGGAATTATTTACATTCTTAGCTCATTGATTTGCACGTGGAGTTTTAGGTGATTAATTTGTTTTTAAAAAAAAAAAACAAGAAAGTTTTAATCAATTATTTCTTCACGTGAGTTTTTAGCAATTTTAAGACAATATACCGTAAAATCTGAAAATTTATTATTAAATAAAACTCTAAAGACGAACAAATGTTAGTGTAATGACACCTTTAGTTACAGCATAGAACGCACGCGTAGTACAATTACAAACTGAAATCTACTTTAATTTCCCTTTAATTAAAATATAATAACAATTAGCTCCAATTTGGTTGACAGCTTAATCCCAAATTTCACGACTTAATCGAAATAATTAACACAGTCAAACATCTTTACGACAACTGTTAACAAAAGCTAGCAAAGTATTAAAATTTGAACTTTTAAAAGTTGTCAAAAGCTTCAAAAATAACACGCACAAAAGCGAAACATTTTAATTATGGCTTGATTATAAATTTATATACGATACACGTTTTTGTGTTCGTGGTAGAGAGATGATCGGAAAATTATATCGTGCTAAAATGCTATTATCGAAAGTTCGAAGACAAATTTTAATTATTATTTAATATTAAATCTGAGTTAGAATAATTTTTCAGGTCAATTATATGAACCCAATAATATATGTATATAATTGATGAAGTTTCGAGGCTATTAAATTTAGCACGAAGTGTTGAAGGAAGCGTATGGGAAATTGCTGGGAAGAAAAAGTTGGTTAGTCCTTATTATACATAATTATGTAAAGGTAATTAAAGCTTTTTAATCAACCCTAAAACATGCATTCATGTTTGTGTGTATATTTTGCATATACATGCATGCATGTAACTTGGACTCAAAGTGAGCTAGAGTATTGTTGTCTTGAGTCGAGCCCGAGCTTTAAATTTTTACGTTTTCGCTAAGATTTTTTATATTTTCTAATATTATTTGAATTATTATTTTGTGTTTAATATTATCATAAACTACATATAATATAGGTATCATTATTATTATTTTTTGAAATGAAAAATATGTTTAACTATGTGTTGATCCAATAATTGTCTCTGCTGGAAGAGGAATCGAACCGTGATGTTTGAGCTGCTGTGTGGTCTATGTCTAAAGTTTGATTAATGCTCGAGAAATTGAATGTATTGAACCCGAGTCTGAGTGATGAAAAAGTTAACCAATTCTTGCTTGATCAAACTGTTGAAATGCAACCAAAGTCTTTTGTTAAAAATACATCATGAAGAAGATAATGAGTTAATAAAGTGGAAAAATATCTTCATTGATACGACATATTTTGGGTAAAGTCTAAAATCCGTATTATACGTACGTTTTAGAGGCTAGTAAAAAAACACACTGATGATGAAATTCGTCGGAAATGCATATATCCATCTCATGTAAGAGGGCAAGTTGGGAAACTATCGACATTCAAGTAGAATACTTTTAAATTTTACAACAAAAAAAATAAAAATTTCTACATATTAAGAGTTGTCTCTATTTTCTTGAAAGTGAAGCGTACTTGGAATAATGATTGAGGTCTTCGAGATATTTGAGAAAAAAGAAGTAAATTTACATTAATTTGTGGCATGTGAAATGAGAAACCTACATGGTTAAGTAAACCTTTTTTTTTTTTGAGGAATGGCATGAGAATTTTGACAATCATGCATACCACCGGCTCTAAATCAAACAACGAAAAGTGAAATATTTAAACCATTTCTTTTAAACCAATAAAAGTTTGTCAAAATTAAGAAAACGTGATTAAGACAATATTTTCTTATTAAACAATTAATTACCTCCTTAACATGAATGCTTTCTAGTATCCAAAAATAATATTTGTTGTGGGAAAGAAAATCTCCGGGAAAAAACTTTAAATTGTTCTATTCTGAGTTTTGATTTATTTATAAGTATTCGAGTTTTGGTTTTGGCATAGAATAATTTTGATTTTTTTGGTGCCGGTAAATGATCACCTATGTCTGGCACTATCCCAACAACTGGAGAAGAATAACCGAAAATTAAATGTTAGTGCATAAAGATTAAAATTTGATAAGTTAATAAACTAAAACTCAAAATTAGACAAGTTAATGATCCTAATTTTTTTTTTTTTTTTTTGTAAATAAGAAGGATATCAAATTGAAATACTACAATATGATCCTCAAGAAATGAATGTTAATTATGATGCCAAAAAAAAACAATATTATCGTGTAATTTTGTTAATTAAACATCACAAATCAATATTAATTTAAATGATTTGTCTCAATAATTAAGATGTAACAAAAAATAAAAGCTTTGGCATTGTGAATATACATGAAAGCTTCATTATAAAGAAATATTGGATTCATGTATCCCACGCTATAAACGGGAAAACAGATATTTGGAAAAAAGAAATCGAAATTGTTCAAATTCAAGATTTACCCAATAATTAGAAACGTGCCTAGTTAGAACAATGTTAGGAATTTGACCAACTAATTTTGCCACCAACTTTACAAAGAGTAGGGGACGTCTTCCAATTAAAATTCAGCGACAAAATTATAACCTTTATTAAAGTAATTATGATTTCCCAATGATTTTCGTGTGAAGTTAGTCATAGTTTTGAAAATAAGCATTTATGGAAATGAAAAATCAAGAGGAAAATATGGATATCCATTTATTTTAGAATTTAATATCCATATTCAAATTATTGAGTAGGTCTCTTGTGAGACGGTCTCACGAATCTTTATCTGTGAGACAGATCAATCCTACCGATAGATATTCACAATGAAAAATAATACTCTTAGCATAAAAAATAATATTTTTTCATTGATGACCCAAATAAGAGATTTGTTTCACAAAATACGACTCTGAGATTGTCTCACACAAATTTTTGTCCAAATTATTTATTTATTTTTTGGATCGAATGTGGATAAAAAACAAATGGATATCGGTTGTTTTCGAATTTTCGCATACCCATAATTAATTAGATAACTAAATCCATTGAATCGCATTCGAGTGTGATCAAAATATTGAAAGTCGCTT
This sequence comes from Primulina eburnea, assembly GCF_022965805.1. NCBI lineage: Eukaryota > Viridiplantae > Streptophyta > Magnoliopsida > Lamiales > Gesneriaceae > Primulina > Primulina eburnea. Next base: position 38,056,006 of record NC_133110.1, read on the forward strand.
CTTCCCTTTTAAGCATATTATAAATTAATATAAATAATTTCAAAATCTTACAAAATAGAGTTATTTGAAGCTCAGTTCTTTGAATGTTCTTTCAAATTTACTTAAATCGATCCAAATACGGCTTAAATTCATGTATATTAGCTATCCGACACAAAGGGGAAACGGCCTTTCTTCTTAAAATTGAATTATGATGGACTCTTGCTCAATAAAATAGAAAAAAACTATTTATAAATCGTGAAAGGATATTTTAAGTGAAAATAAAGGGAAACCATATTTAACTATTTGCGATTTTGGTACTTTATATTATCAAATTTCAGTATTGATATGATATTGTATATATCAGCATACGTTACATCACATCGACATATTGGTCTGACATAAAAAATAAACTAAAATTACAACAACAAAAAAATTGAGTTAAAAACTAAAATTTGATAACATAGAGACCAAAATCGTAAAAAAAATAAATAAATATATAAAACAAAAAATACAATTAATTTTCCCTAAAATAAATTATATATCAAATTTGGTTAAAAGTAGCTCTTATAATAAATGAGTAAAAAAATGGATATGGGTGCAACATGGAAGTTAATTAAAGCACTATTTCAACTACGTGTAACGTGTTTCCCCTTAGCTCCATCAACCAAGTCTCCTCCTATAAATACACGTCCTTTGCCTTGGCTAGATCAAATCAATACAAATCTTCTTTCAGATTTTCTCCTATTCAACTCCCAAAACCCATCAAAAATATCAAAAAAGAAAGCAAAGATTGGATGAAAATGGAGCAAAACATGCCGATTATAGCGAAGAAATGTTGGAAAATACTTCGAGTGGCGTATTTCATGTTAAGGAAAGGAATATCGAAAGGGAAGATACTCGCCGACCTCAACCTCATGTTGAAGCGTGGCAAGATCGCCGGGAAACTGGGAGCCATACACAATCTCATGTTCCACCACCACTCCTCCTCCGCAGCGGACTACACCCACCACCGCCACCTCTCCTTCCCCACCCCACCAAACGAGTACGAGTTCAGCTGCAGCAACACACCTGCCTACCCCACTTTCCACCTCCCCTTCCACCTCAACAGCAAGCGCAAACCCTCCAAGGAGGCGGCGCCTCCGTCCCTTGACGAAGACCTAGTGGCGGAGGCTTTTGAGATATTCACCAGCGCCACGGCATCGCCTGCTCTACCGGGATTCGGGCCGAGCCCGATGGTGAGGCAACTGAGGGTCACAGACTCCCCATATCCGATAAGGGAGATTGAAGAAGACAATCATGTGGATGAAGCTGCCGAAGCATTCATCGCCAAATTCTACAATGATTTGAAGCGGCAGAATTCAGTGGCGTATTTCGGTTCTTAATTAACCAGAGAAGATTAATATATAATTCAGTAAATAGTAGATACAAGTGAAAGCATGGCCATGCAGCTAAACTACTTTCACCCTCTCCAATAAAAGTTTGAATAAATGTATTTTGTAATAGCCATGGATGAAGAATATCTATATAAATTAGGAAAGTTTAGAATATTGTATACTTTTTTGTTGGTCTGAAATATATATATATGTTTGGGCTAAAAATAATTATTTAATTCGAAGCCCAATGAATGTAGAAATTAATTAAAAGCCCATCAAACACACCGGGTTGATTTTTAAAACCGATCACGAAGCACTGAAAAAGGGGGAAGATCATGGGAGGAGAGGTTGAGATCGTGGCATGAAGAGCGGGGAACATGGCTCATGGGGGAGTGGGAGGAACCGCACAGTTTGCAGAAAGAAAAAGAGGACATCGGCAAACAAAAAAGGGACACAACTCAACACAGACAAACTCTGCAAATATTCTCTGCAAATTTCCAGTCTTCAAGCATTATTTTTCAAGCTTTTCAATAGTTGTTCTAGCATTCACGTTTTAGATTTCAGCAACAAATTATTATATTTTTCATGTCTTTGATGAATTCCTACAGTTTTGTAAATGCAAAATCATGTCAGGGGTTTATTTCCATCACTTTCCAATAGTTTTCTTAATTTTGGCATCGCATATGTTTTAGGAGATTAGAACCAACGATCAAATTTAGAATTTACCGTCGTTTGATTTTAGAAGTTAGATTTTTACCATTTTCACACAAATCGGTGCACTTCGCACCTGGCACGCCCGCAACACCAAATATTGTGCAAACATATTTTTGGCACGCCCGGTGGGACCATCACTATGCCGCCAAGAAGAAAGGAAAACGTGAATCAGGAGGGTGGGGAGTCTCTGGCGAATCAAGAGGGAACTCAAGCGCCTCAGCCAGAACAACACGTTGTTGAACCACAGGTTGAAGAAATGGATCTACAGATTTCTACTACTAATGACCAAGTCTCAAACAGGGTGATTGGAGAACTGACTGATACAAAGATTGAGGAAATCTCACTGGCATTATCTAAGGCGATGGCTGACTGTTTGAAATCCATTTTGTGTAAGCCGAGTAAGTCCCTTCGAGGAGAGCAAAATACTACTGGCAAAGAGGCTGACCAGGGAAGCAACCAAGTTCATGAATCCGATCAGGGAGTTGGAGACTCAAGGGCTGGCGATCCCCGCCGCCCAGAGTGTACTCTCCCATATCAGCCCGAAAGAAGGTACACACCACCTCACAAGAGAGAAGAAACCTTAGGAGGGAGAGCTCAGCCATATCCACGTACTCATGGAGTGGGGAGCTCGAAGCAACCAGTTGCTCAAGTGTTCAGCGTGACCAATCCTCTGTACCAACCGGGAGCTTATGATGACATATCGCACATGGATTATCCAGGAGGAGATGGAGGCTTCCCAGGGGGTAATTTTGGTTTAAATGCAGGGTTTCAAGCTCGGGGGGCAAATTACCATCACCAACTCCCCGCTCGGAATTTGCACGGGATTGATCCAGAAATGGTGAGAGAAGCTGTTCAAGAGTTATATGGGCCGGCCTTGAAACAGATTGGCCGCCCAGAGTTCCACAAACCATATCCAGACTACATTGACGTGAATAACCCGTACCCAAGGGGTTATAGAGTGCATGAGTTCAGTTTATTCTCCGGGGAGGATGGCCAGTCCAGCATGGAACACATAGCCAGATTCACCATCCAGTGCGGGGAATTAGCCAACTTGGAGAACTTCAACAATCTAAAGTTGCGGCTATTCCCAAATTCCCTCACTGGAACTGCATTCGCTTGGTATGCCTCGCTCCCCAGAAATTCAGTGATGAGTTGGCAAGAAATGGAAAGACAATTTCACATTCAATTCTATAGAACAGAGCCTGAAGTGTGCATTGCCGACTTATCCAGAGTCACTCAAAAGAAAGGAGAGTCTGTGGAATATTTCATAGACAGGTTCAAGAAGATGAAGAATAGGTGCAAGGTGTTCCTACCCGAGACTGAGTTCGTGAAGATGGCACAAAAGGGGCTAGATTTTGAATTAAGGAAGAAATTCCAGGGAATGGAGTTCAGGGATTTCTTTGAGCTAGCCGCCAAAGTGGCTGAATACGAAGAGCTTTTGAGGGAAGAGTCGTACAAGAAGAAAACTGCTATGGGGTCGTATTATCAAGAGGTGGAAGATGTGGCATTGGCGGAGATTCGGTCAGCTGGTTCTTGCACCGTTCCCCTGCTAAAAAAGAAGCCAGCAGAACCTGAAAAGAATAATAGCTCCCAACTCCCCAAAGACATGCACTATACTTTTGACACGTCAAAGACCGAGGAAATCTTCGATTTCTTGGTAAAGGAAAAATTCATCACATTCCCGCCTGATCATAAGATGCCACCTACAGAAGAGCTGAAGGGAAGAGAGTATTGTAAGTACCACAACTCTTACAATCATGCTACGAAGTCTTGTTGGGCGTTCAAGAATATCTTGCAGGACAGAATTAACAAGGGAGTTGTGAAGTTCCCTAACAAACAAGAGTCTATGGCGGTGGATGACGATCCTTTTCCCCCCGTTGCTTTGGTTAATGTGAATATGACAGATTTGAGAGATCTTCTCAATGAGAAGAGAAGGCGATCTTTTGCAGTGAAAGACCGAGTGATCAAGAAATACTGGATTCCAAAGGGTCAATTGTTTGAAGCTCATGGAAGGCACAGTGTCGATGGAATGCCAATAGCCCAGCAGCGTTTCCCTAGAAGTGTTGGTGAATCCGCGGCCTTTAGGCCGAGGGATCAACATTTTCTTGAAAGACCAGTGATGGAGAAGCAATGGTTCAGAGGGGAGTCATCTCACAGTCATCACCAAAGGTATTCAAACAGGAGAAATGCATGTGAATTTGAGTCAAGGAGGGTGGAAACCAGAAAAGTATCAGCTGATCATGGCAGAGAACGGCGTTCATACGAAATCACAAAAGGAAAAATGATTGAGAACAGTGGAGTAAAGCCAAGATACGTTCTTCCAGCCAGAGGGGAGTTCAGTGAGTCTTGGAGAGTGGCCCAACACAAAAAGTTCCCTAGGCCACCGACTAGGACACAAAAGAGACGACTGTTGAGAGAAAGAGCTATTGCAAGAAGAGAGGAGTTCGCTAAGCTGAAGAATGAATCCAAAACTGATGTTCCAGTCTCCAATGAGCCAGTGGGGAGTAAATCTAAGTTTGGAAGATCGGCTACTGAGGACAAGTTTGTTGAAGACGATGATGATTTATTAAGCGAAGAGGATGATCAAGCAAGGAAATCAATTAATTTTCGCGTTGGGGAATTTCACATCACTGTGGATTGTGCCACTGGAGTGGTGATACTACCCGAGATATTTAAAATGGTAGAAGAAGGGAACGGGGAGTTGATACCCCATGAATCGTCGCAAAAAGAAGATCAGGCAATTAAACTCCCCGAAGGGAGTTCAAAAGTGATTATCAAGGAGGATCACCGAAACAAGCCTCAGCAGGTGATACTTGAAAAGCCTACACCGGCCATGACCAAGCACATAAGGCCGTTGTACATCAAAGCCCACTTGAATGGGAAGCCAGTGTCTAGAGTGTTGATTGACAATGGCTCAGCAGTGAACGTTCTCCCAGTAAGAATGTTGAAAAATCTAGGCAAAAATGAAGAAGACTTGATCCCTTCAGAAGTTTCGGTTGCTGCATTTACAGGGGAAACTACCAAGACCATTGGGGTACTCCCCGCCGATGTTACTGTGGGGAGTATGTCATCTTTATGTGCATTCTTCGTGGTAAACTCCTCCGCCAACTTCCAAGCGTTGTTAGGCAGAGATTGGATCCATGCAAACCAGTGCATACCATCCTCAATGCACCAACTGTTGTTATTTTGGAAGGGGGATGACGTGGAGGTCGTAGAAGCGGATGGACAACCGTTCCAAACAAGTGCAAGTGCAGTAGAAGCCAGATATTATAATGGGGATTTTGGGCCCATCAAAATCCGTAGCAATAGCAAGAAAGAAAATCCACTGTACATGCAAACACCAACTCCAAGCTCGGTGTTGGAAAGAATCCTCAAACCTACCGTTATCGTGCCATCGAGGCCGATAATTCAGCCACTGATTGAGGAGATTGATGATTGATTCGAACCAACGAGGAAAGGAGGTAGCTGCAACCTCTATATGGAAGGCACATGTGCAGCAAGTACTGGAAAAACTAAAGGAAGAGGAAGCATGGGACACTTATGGAACTGAAGTGGTCCAAGAAGAAGAATACGAAAATGATGAGCTCCAAGTCGATGAGTTGTTGATGGCGCCATCTCAACTGGAAGATGGCCAACATGAAGTTCAAGACCCATTGGAAGAGATTAACTTGGGGGAGCTTGAGAATCCAAAAGTTGTATATGTGAGTAAGTTACTGGAAGAGCAGTTGAAGCAAGACTTGATCAGCATGTTGAAGGAATACAAAGATTGTTTTGCATGGGGTTATGATGACATGCCAGGGTTGGACCGAAAATTGGTCGAACATCGACTTCCACTCAAAGAAGGTTTCAAACCATTTCAACAGTCATCTCGTCGCATGTCAAAAGAAGTTGAATTGAAAGTGAAAGAGGAAGTTGAGAAATTGTTGAAGGCCAAGTTTATAAAGCCAATCCGATATACCGAGTGGCTTTCAAACATTGTGCCAGTAATGAAGAAGAATGGCAAGGTCAGAATATGCATCGACTTCCGAGACTTGAACTGTGCAACTCCCAAAGATGTATATGTGATGCCGATACCTGATATGTTAATTGATTCAGTGGCTAAACATGAGTTGTTGTCTTTCATGGACGGATTCTCGGGCTACAACCAAATCAAAATAGCCGAGACTGACACTCACAAAACAGCATTCAGATGCCCGGGAGCTGTTGGTACGTTTGAATGGCTTGTTATGCCATTCGGGCTAAAGAACGCGGGAGCCACGTATCAAAGAGCCATGAACTCCATCTTTCATGACATGATAGGACATCATATTGAAGTATATATAGATGATATCGTTGTAAAGTCCAAACAAGCTACTGATCACATTGAGCACTTGAGGAAAAGTTTCCAAAGAATGAGGCAACATGAATTAAAGTTAAATCCATTGAAATGTGCATTTGGCGTGAAGGCAGGAAACTTTCTGGGATTTCTTGTGCACCAGAGGGGAGTTGAAGTGGATAAGAACAAAGCCAAAGCTATTATGGAAGCAAATCCACCTAGGAACAAGAAAGAGTTGCAACGCTTCCTTGGGCAAGTGAATTACTTGAGGCGTTTTATTTCTAACCTTGCAGGGAAGACAAAGGAGTTTTCACAGCTGTTGAAGCTCAAAGACAGCGGGGAGTTCAAATGGGAAGAGTCGCATCAGAGGGCTTTTGATGTGATCAAGAGATATTTATCTAATCCACCTGTGCTTATGCCCCCCAGGTATGGAATGCCCCTTAAATTATACATCTCTGCTGCTCATGAATCAATTGGGTGTCTACTAGTTCAAAATAATCATGAAGGAAATGAACAAGCCATCTATTATTTGAGTAGATTCCTTACTCCAGTAGAGGTAAAATACTCTGTGATTGAAAAGCTATGCTTAACGCTGTATTATGCATGTACTAAGTTAAGACATTATTTGATTCAATCAAGAGTGTTTGTGGTGGCTAAAACCGATTTGATTAAATACATGCTTAATAGACCCATCCTCTCTGGGAGAATTGGCAAATGGTCTTTAGCGTTGGCCGAGTTTACATTGACATATTATCCCCAAAAATCAGTAAAAGGCCAAGCTATCGCCGATTTTTTAGCTGATCACCCTTCACTTGATGAGTTTATTGGAGAACAGGTTGGGTTTCCAGTTTGTGGAGTTGGAGTCCAACCCTGGGAGTTGAAGTTCGATGGATCAAGCACAGAAACAGCAGCTGGAGCTGGTATTGTGATCACCTCCCCAAGAGGTGTGAAAACCGCTCTATCCTTCAATTTGGATTTCCCATGCACCAACAATCAAGCAGAATACGAAGCACTGGTCATTGGATTGGAAATTCTGAAAGATCTAGGGGCAAGAGAATTATTGATATCAGGGGATTCTCAGCTGGTACTCAAACAGCTGTCAGGGGAGTTCAAATGCACAAGTTTGTCCTTGGCACCTTACTATACCGCCGCATCCCAACTTCTAGATGATTTCGAGGAAGTGTCATTAGTCCACGTCCCAAGACAAGAAAATTGGGAGGCAGACGAGTTGGCACAGGTTGCTTCGGGATTGAAGATGTCTCCAGAACTCACTCACAGACTAGTGTTGATTCAGAAGAAAAACCACCCTTCAATTCAGCAAAGAGGGATTCAGGTAGACACGCTCAACTTGGATGTAAATTTAGCTGGGGATTGGAGGGATGACATGAAAATGGTATTAGAATCAACCGGGAAAGATATTCCACATGGTTTAAAGATGAGAGCTCTTAATTACGTTTTAGTGGAGGGTGATTTGTACAGGAAAGGGTTAGATGGTCTGCTTCTCAGATGCATAGGCTTCCCAGAGGCTTTGGAGATCATGAAGCAAGTTCATGAGGGAGTGTGTGGAGCGCATCAATCTGGAATAAAGATGAGATGGTTGATAAGGAGGTATGGCTACTATTGGCCATCCATCCTGAAAGATTGCATCAAGTATGCTAGGGGATGCCAGCCATGTCAGAAACATGGGAACATCCAAAGAATTCCAGCGGATGAACTTCACAGCGTTGTCAAACCATGGCCATTCAAAGGCTGGGCCATGGACTTAATAGGGAAAATCTACCCTTCATCATCTAAAGGCCACTCGTTCATCCTTGTGGCTACAGATTTTTTCACCAAATGGGTAGAAGCAGTGCCCTTGAAGAAAGCGGAGCAAGGGGATGTTATTAACTTTGTGAAAGAGAATATTATTCATAGATTTGGAATTCCAGAGTCATTGACCACAGATCAGGGAACTATGTTCACAGGCTCAGATATGAGGGAGTTTGCAGAAGACTATGGAATTAAATTGATAAACTCATCCCCTCATTACCCACAGTCTAACGGGCAAGCCGAAGCGTCAAATAAAGTGTTGATAAAGATTCTACAAAAGATGATGGAAGAGAATCCTAGGGATTGGCCAAGGCTATTATCAGAAACTTTGTGGGCATACAGGACATCCAAGAGGACTGCCACTGGAGTGAGCCCTTTTTCCCTTACCTTTGGCCATGATGCAGTGCTCCCATTGGAGATTATGGTGCCATCAATGCGAGTGGCAAAGCAAAATGAACTTTCCCTCGAGCATTATAATGAAGCAATGATCATGGAGCTAGAAGAACTAGATGAGTTGAGAATCCAAGCGTACAATGCTTTGCTGTTACAGAAACAGAAAGTGGCAAGAATCTACAACAAAAGAGTTAGCAAGAAAAGTTTCCATGAAGGAGAGATAGTGTGGAAGACCATACTACCACTAGGAACAAAGGATAGAGAGCTGGGTAAATGGTCTCCCAACTGGGAGGGACCATTCAAGGTACATAAGGTGTTAGACGGAAATGCATATTGGCTATCAAGCATAGATGGCCATCCACACAAAAGATGCATAAACGGCAAGTATCTCAAGCCGTATTTTCCAAGTATGAGGGAAGGAGTAGAAAAGTGAGCGAATAAAGAAAACTAAAAGACTGATATTCAGTGGGGAGTTGGCCTTCGGGGCCACTTTCGTATATTTTTAGTTTCTTATTTCAGTACGTAATATGACGTAGGCCTTAGGGCCACTGAGGTATCCGTTGTTTATGTTTCAAACAATAAGATTGTTTAGAGAAAACGAGACTTCATTATTTTGGAGGCACTTTGTTTCACTAGGGAGTTGGCCTTGCGGCCACTTATTATTCATTCGGCCCATATTTCTAATGTTCCATTCTGTCATTATATGAATCGGTCGCTTGCATGTGCAGTGACAGACCATGAAGTAGGCTTTCAGGCCACTTGGAATATGGCAGGCAAGAAACACACCGAGCGGGGAGTTGAGCTTGCCAAGCGGAATAGCGGGGAGTAAAAGAAGAACAGAAAAGAACAAGGACGCTATGCAAGCCACAAGAGACCCAGAAGTTAATTTTAGTATAGAAATAGGCTACTCAGCCATTTTTATACTGTTTTTAGCTTCATGTTGTAAGAATTTTATTTGAAGTAGGCTGTATGGCCACTGATGTAAATATTTGTTATGATTCAGAAAACGAATGATTAATAAAAGTCGGCCAATAGGCCACTTTCATCATATTGGATTCATTGTGTATGGATAATGGATCAAGGGAGAGAATAATCTTGAGTGGGGAGTTTTAAGTCAACCTATGGTTTTGATTTGAAGCTATTGAAGTGAGTTGTGTTAAGTTGATTAAGAACGAATGTGAACTCCTTCCAATACATAACACCCCGTACAAATCCACCGTCACCAAACCAACAATCAATAGATAAGAAGCGGAGCCACCGCATGCAAGAACAGTAAGTAAACGTGTATGCGGGAAAGGGGTCCAACTGAAGTGCAAATACGTGTATGCGGGAAAGGGGTCCAACTGAAGTGCAAATGCATATACGTGTATGCGGGAAAGGGGTCCGACTGAAGTGCAAATGCATATACGTGTATGCGGGAAAGGGATCCGACTGAAGTGCAATGCATAATGTTAGGGGCGAGGGAATCGTCTTGAGTGGATGCAGCACATAGGAGCACATAAGAGCACATAAGAGCATGTAAGGGCAAGACTTACCGGTGTTTCAAAGAGCCCCAAACGACACCAAGGTTTAGGTATCGAATACACCAGAAAATTAAGGCCAACCCATGGCCAATCCATGCTACCTGCTGAAAATAAACATGCCAATGTGCACGAAAAGAATGAACCAGCAAAAGAGGAGATATAGGAATATAAAAGCCCAAAAGCAAGAGTGTGTTCGTAAAGTGTCCTCAAAACAAGTTGCCCTGAACACGACAATCGCTCACATTCATTGCATACTAAGAAACTGAACAAATGAGGAGTCATGGAAATAAAGTGCGCAGCTGCTCCCACTTGGCCAGACACTCGGACTGGGTAATCTCGGCCTCGTGAAGTCTACTGGTCCACATGTGATAATCATTCTTGAGGCCGAAAAGTTGATGGCCGATGGTATGCGAGTTTTTCCTTGTTTCTAACAGAGCTGCTTCCAAAGTTTCTGCCTCGTCCAACAAAGTGACCATCCTAGCTCTGCGCCTGTGAATCTCCTCTTCCAATCGCTTGACTTCAGCTTCTTCCACATCATAACTAGCTGTCACTGCGGCGATTTGCTCACGGACCACCTTATCATGCTTGTCCAACTCTTCCTTCTTTTCGCGCTTACTCTGGAATGACGTGCGTTGGGATATCATATCCGAACTAGTAGCAAAGGCAGCGTCTGACTTAGAGAATATAGTAGGAAGATCGTCAAGTATACCAAACTCTGAAGTGGCGAATTCCGAGGAAGTCTTGAGAATAGAGACAGATGACAGCATAGCTAGTCGTTGGGACTCCCCAAGTTGATGCAAGCCAAGGCCAAGGAAATTTCGAATGGCCATCTTTGCATGAGCGAGCGCTTCCACAGACGGTGTACACCTTTCAAGATTGGAAGGCATTGATGAGATATCGTCCGAGAAGCTCAAATCAACCTGCATCTCGGGTTCCCCTATAAGCTTGAGTCGAGCCCTCCGAGATGTCAAATCCTGTCAAATAAACAAAGTCAAGGTTGAGCATAGCAAATACACGGAGGTATTCAAAACGAAGAGAAAAGTTGAGAGAAATTACCATAGAAAGGGTGACCGCAACGGGCAATGAATTGGGAGAATTTGGACTGAATCCAGCAGTAGAAGGGAAGTCCCTCAAGATAGAAGGGTTATCAGTGGCTCTTTCCTCAGAAACATCAGGATTGGTATCAAATTTAACACCAGATATTCCAGCTTGAAGGATTCCCTGTTCAGATGTGGCTGGACTGAAGTCAATGTCAAAAGCTTCATTAATGTCTGAAACCTCGGGGCTAGAATTCTTGGGGCTCGGTCGCTCAGAGACAAGAGGTGGATCATCTTCACCAAGGATGATGGGGTCATCAACGGTGTTGCTAGGGCCAGAAACCAGTTTAGTTGAATGGCGAGTATGATATCGCCGACCCACCGTCTGGAGCCTACGAGTGATATTTCCTGTCGGAGCAGCTTTAGGAGCGGCTTTAGTCTTCAAGGATTGAGATTTCGGAGGCACTGTGACCTGCTCCTGTTTGAGTTTCAAACTCCCTTGAGTATCCATTTTTGGGAGCTTGACAGACACAGGACTGTCTTCACTCGGAGCCACATCTCGCTTGCGAGCATCTACAAGAAATCACAGAAACAATGCTGGAATAACAGATATCGACAACAAAGCGTTATGTAAACATAAAGAAGGATACCAGACCATACCAGGGTGTCGAATTACTGATGGAATGAGGTCTAGATAGCGTGACTTCCACCAAATAGCAAATGACTCGGCCATCTTTCGGTCAAGTGGCACCATCGGGCTGAGAAACCTCCCGGATAAAGTGGATAGGAGCTGTACGGTTGCCTTGGAAAGTCTCCTAGAGGCGATCTCTGAGACAATATGAGTCAAATCCACCGGGAAAGATAGCGAGGTGTGAGGAACTGCCGGTGAGAGCCAGAATTGGTACGCATATAAAGAAGGATTGTAAAATTCGAACGACCAACTCGACTTGTCATTATATGGCGGGCGTGTGGAAGAACAATCAACTACCAATAATCTGGGATGGATATACCGAGTCAAGATTAGAGCAGCAATCTCATCGGGAGAACGACCATTAAAGTCCGGAAAAGCACCAACCCAGAAAGGCCGGGTAAGGCAAGAAACGCTCGGTCGTGCTGGAAGATTGAGTGTATCAAGCTTCAGCCGCTGCAAGTAATCCATCAGATCAGAGGCGGAAAGAGTAAGGTGGCTCCCCATCAGTGAAGTAATGCGCAACATGGTAGGAGGGCCAGCAAGAAAGTCCATCACGCCAGGAAAATAAGAGAAGGCCCATATTTGCAGAAACCATGATACTCCCCCCAGCTTGGAAATAGGATCGTGCCGAACACACTGATTCAAACTGCGGTATACGGACCCTAGAAGCATCACCGCCAAATTATACACTCTACCGGTGCTGAGGGAGCATGCAAGGGGCAGGTATTCGGATGATGGCTTGCCGGACGAAGGGCAGAAAATGTAATGGCAAATCAAGACCCATAGAAACATGACGTGTTCAACCACAGAAGGAACACCTGTATGCGAGGACCATTCCTTGACCACTGCCCGATAGGAGGGATAGCAGTAACGGGTATGAGCTAAAGTCGGGGCAGCGGGATCATCAATGAAATAGGGGGAGTCAGGCCCAACCACAGGCAACCCGAGGAACAAAGAGATGTCATACAAAGTTATAGACATTGGGCCAAAGGGGAAGATGAAAACATTGCTGGAAGGGGACCAAAACCGGAGAAGACAATCAAATAAAACGGATTGCTTGTTTATTTTCATCTTGGAAGTCACAACCAGTGGCCACAAGCCCTGATGGCGCCAATGCTGCCCAAAATGAGGGGTCAAACGATCTATCCACTCAACCCAACCCTCAGGAACCCGTGGCCAAGATTTGAACTGGGAAGGCTCACTGTGGGGCAATAAACGTCTGGAGAGCAACAAATCCCTCGAGTGTAGTGAAGGCAGGGGAAAGAACAACTGATGGACTGATGGAGGGAATTGATTCTCATGATAGGTAGGATGCCGCACAGGGCCAATGGTAGCAAGAGCCAGAGAAGCAAAGGTCGAGCTCCTACAGTGGAACAAGAGATAAGTTAGAAACATTGCAATACACAAAGGAGACAGATAACCATGAAAGATGCAATTCATACCTAGCTTCAACTTCAGATTTGTGTAAAGCTCCTGGCTCGGATGCAAATGGATTAATAACTGGTGCACCTACAAGAAATGAGTGGATACTTCAAACATCTCTACCAAACAAATAAACCACAACCCAAGGGCATACCAGATGCATTCGAAGAGGGAATCAAGGGAGTGGCCATCACCGAAGTAATAATCGAAGCAGAAACAATAGCAGGGACAGATGGGACAACTTCCATCGAAGATGGGGTCACCATATTGAGAGCAGTCAGAGGTGGGGATGACGTTGCAGCTGGCAACCTGAAAACCAACAAGGGAGTGAGCAAAAGCAAATTCACATTCTATTTAGTAAACAAATACCACACATACCCGGTGTGTGCGGCCTCAATTTGGGTGGCAACAGGGACATAATTAGAGTCAATGGACTGTTTGGGGTCAAAAACCACTGCATAAAGCAAGAAATGTTCAGAAAAATCAATTGTCACTGATGTACAACACAGGGCCAAATAATGGCCGCTTTACCACACATACAAAACAACGGCTAATGAATGGTCTAACAATAATCCATCACTCCCCACAGAAACCTGACGTCCAAAGAGGTAACTCAGTTACACAGATAAACCCAGTGTCCATCATTTGTTTTCTCAGATGCAAAATCAATACAAAACAGTAAAGAGAATTGTAAGTCAATCGCGACGACAAGCAATATTCAAGGAATCAAGAAACGCTGAGTAATGATTCAAGAAAATGAATGAAGAAATACCCATGGCCATCGTTGAGTTCTGACCGGAGCCGAGAGGAACACTCGCTCTTGCGGAAGGAGGCTGGCCGAAACGCGAAGGTACGCCTGTAAATAACCCAGAGACAACGGCGAATGGATTGGGACCAGGATTGGAGCCGGCGAACGCCACGGGCAATGTGGCAGCGGCGGCGTGAACTTGAGACGTTGGAGAATCCACAGTGCCAGAGTCACGGAGAGGCGCTGAAAGGGAACCTAGAACCATTGGGAAGCCCTCAACAATCGCGGCAGAATCAGCAAGCGCAGCGAGCGGGGAGGCCGAGATGTTGGCTGGAGCAGAAAGGGTACCCTTCGCGTTTGGTTCGGAGGAACTCGCCGGAGAGGAATCTTGAACCATGGTTAAACCCTCAAGCAGCAACAGCGACGGCGGAGGAGCGAGCGGGGAGAGTTTCAGGGCACAAGAACGCGAATGAGAACTGCCGCAGTGGAGCAATCGGACGAAGCGGCGTCTTCCACACCAGCGATGAGAGCAATCGGACGAAGCGATGGCAGCGGGGAGTGAAGAGCGGGAGCGCAGAAGGAGAAGAGAAAGAGGGCCGAAGGTTATCGATTTGAATCTGAGAGGGAAATTGGTAATGAAAAATCTAAATTGGGCTTGGCCCAAAATCACAAGGTCACTCCACATAAAATGCTCACGGGCCGTTCCAAATAAAAGAATTAAAGCTGGTTTACATGACACAAGCATTTTGGCCCAATGGGCCAATGCTTGCGGGGGGCAATTGTTTGGGCTAAAAATAATTATTTAATTCGAAGCCCAATGAATGTAGAAATTAATTAAAAGCCCATCAAACACACCGGGTTGATTTTTAAAACCGATCACGAAGCACTGAAAAAGGGGGAAGATCATGGGAGGAGAGGTTGAGATCGTGGCATGAAGAGCGGGGAACATGGCTCATGGGGGAGTGGGAGGAACCGCACAGTTTGCAGAAAGAAAAAGAGGACATCGGCAAACAAAAAAGGGACACAACTCAACACAGACAAACTCTGCAAATATTCTCTGCAAATTTCCAGTCTTCAAGCATTATTTTTCAAGCTTTTCAATAGTTGTTCTAGCATTCACGTTTTAGATTTCAGCAACAAATTATTATATTTTTCATGTCTTTGATGAATTCCTACAGTTTTGTAAATGCAAAATCATGTCAGGGGTTTATTTCCATCACTTTCCAATAGTTTTCTTAATTTTGGCATCGCATATGTTTTAGGAGATTAGAACCAACGATCAAATTTAGAATTTACCGTCGTTTGATTTTAGAAGTTAGATTTTTACCATTTTCACACAAATCGGTGCACTTCGCACCTGGCACGCCCGCAACACCAAATATTGTGCAAACAATATATAATTTTCTTGATGCATGTTTCCTTGTGTAGATCATCTGTATTTGTTTCAGAATGTAGAAATTCAATGTTCTCTAACCAAAAAAAGAAAAAGAAAAGGAAATTAACAAAACATGAAACCATTTTTCCAGACGGGAACGACTTCTGTTCGCCTATATATTAAGAGATTGTGATTGGGAAAAGAATTTTATGGTTGAGAAGAACCAGTGGCCTTGGCTTTTTAATAAACATTCCAACTATTGAAATTTCAAGAAATCCATTCTAGACGCGTAATTTCATTTGGTCCATGGACAGTTTAGCCTTCGGAGATTGTCCCATGTTTTCACTGTATGGCAAAGTGACTATGCATGTCTCATCATGCTATCGGCAGGGGTGATAAAAAAATTTAATTAACCGCACAAACCGTCCGAACTGCATTGTACCGCACCATTTTTTCTAATATTTTATAAAAACCGCGATTAAAAATAGTAATCATAAACCGCACCGCATTCACGGTTCGGTTATTTTTTTGTCAATAACCGCACAAAACTTCACCGCCCAAATCGTTTTCCATAATATTTGTCTAGGATTATAATAATTTGTAAACGACATATTCAATTAAAGAAGTCATCCTTCATTATATCTCTTCAAAATATTACTCCTACAAAATAAACTTATCTTCGTCTTAATTTATTAGATTGTTTATTTTTTTTACAACAATATTTTGTTTAAATTTGAAAATAAAAATAATAATAAAATAGTGTAAATGTCATTTTTGTTGTGACTGTATTGTTAAATTATTGACTTAGTTTTAAATCTTGATTATTGTTTTTTCTAGTTTTATCTTTGTGTGATTTGAACTATATTTTATATTTGAAGATGCTATAATATTGTTGTTGTTTTAAAATAAATTAGAATATAAGTTTTAAAATTTTTCATTAAAAAAAACCGTAAACCGACCGCAACCGCCAAAAACTGCTCAAAACCTTGAGATTAATTCTACATATAAAGCCGTGACTATTTTTTTAAAATACTAACCGACCGCATATGGCAATTCGGTTTTAATTTTTTTAAAAAAAACCGCAAAACCGTACCGTGATCACCCCTAACTATCAGAAATATGGAAATTTGTAAAAAAAAAATTGATCAACTATATTTTTAAGAAATTGACATTCTCAAGCGTGTTGATCAAGTATTTCTTTGACTTCCTCTATTTTGAGTTTTGATCCGTTAAATTTTCAATTAGAGCTTAAAGCTCAGAAGAATAAAAATTGGTGTTTTTATCCGTTAATAATCTCAATTGGTGTTAGCAGCCAAGATTAAATTTCAATCTTCTCAATGCAGGAGAAAACTTGAATAATCAGTGCAAAAAAAAAGTCCAACCGAACTCAGTGAATCAAATATTCTCAATATCAGTAGAATGAATTCAGTGAGCATCTATGAAATGAAAGTTCAACTTAAACAAGATATTGTTTATGGAAGTTCGAATGTCAAATCCTTACATATTTCTTCTTCTTCTTTTGTTTTCGGAAGAATTTCACTACGAGACTTTGACTTGACAATACTTGTAAACACCCACTTTAATTAATAAACTTACTCACTCCCTGTTGAACCTCCTACCACACTCTCAACTCTAGATAATAAGTTTCAAAACCAAAACACATTCTTTAATATCTTCGTTCAAAGACCATCACTCAAATATTCGATCAAGCTCATTTCTATATCGTGTGCATAGTTTGTGTATGATGATTTAATCCATTACAATGCAGTTATCTCAATTGTAACATCATATAAGGCGATAACTCTCAATACTCTCAATCAGATGATACATCTTTTACAACTTCAATTCATATTTCAATCCTTCAATAAATGCCTTTAGGTATTCCTTTTGAGGTGAAGTTGTTATTCGTCTTTCTCTCTCTTTCATTTTATTTTCAAACTGTTGTATGTATGGTCTCCAAGAATGATTTGAATATTAAAAACAAGAAATGGCCGTTTGGAAATTTTATATACGATTTCTGACATTAAAACAGTCATATCCGCATTGCTATCCATTTTCTGATATGGAGATGATTTTTCTGTTGACCATCCTGGTTTGACCGACTAATTTGGTCTGCTCTAAAATGAATATTCAAACGAAAGTATGTTGAAATGGGTGGAGGTCTGCTATACTGAATTTTTTGTTGTGCTGAATTTCAAGTTAATTATGCCGAATTCGAGTTTCAGCGTCTCAAAATTTCTAACTTCTGATTTACCAACTACATACGTGATTAAATATCTAGAAACACAACAATAAATTTTCTTATCATCAAAATCAAGATTGTTAACATATTCGCAACCCAATAAACTTTATGATAAAAAAATATATTTAAAAATAAAATAATTATATACATGCGATGTGTGTAGATTAGCTTCCCTAAAAGGTCAAAACACGGTTCAAGTAGTCTGATCCGTCAGGATCACAAACTTAAGACTGATATTAATAAAATAAAAAGTAATATATATGTCATTGTAGATCGAAGAACATTTGTTTTATTTTTATTGAATAAAATGTGCATTTTACCACATTGTATTAAATGATATGTGATGTAATTTCTATATTTATGTTATCCTAACATATTTGTACGTACTTACTCAAAAAAAAAAACTTTAACATATCGCGGCCTATATTAGGTACATCATATACACCATAAAATTTCGGGCCGTTGGCTCTCAGGTTGTTGTGATTTCTTGTGGACTACACATTTTTTAGGTAATTTGTTAGGTGAAATTGTGGAAAATTAAGAAAACCATGGATACTTGTCATCTTTTGAACTTCATGTCTTCGTACTTTATTTGAAACCATTTTCTTAAAATTTCCAACTTGGTTGCAATAATTATTATTGTCTTTTGAGAAAGCAGTACTTCTAACTTTCATTTTAAAAAGAAAGTGTGGTTTGGCCCCTCTAGGTGTCCGTCCGGGCCGGTTTAGACGATATCAGCAAAATGATTACAAGTAGTGAGTATGTCGCATAGAGTTCGTTCATTGTGTTTTTATATTTTTTGTTATACGACGTGATTTATAGACTATTTTGTTAATCTCAAAGTTTACTCAATGCACACTGAAAAATAGTGATTGTGAGTTTATCATCACAAAAAAAAGTCATCGGTTATTTTTTTTTTTAAGTTAAGTACTTCAAAGTCATCATATATTTGCCTCACGAAACACAAAATATTAATTAAATCAAACTATTTGTACTTAATAGCCAATTCAATCGGAATGATTTCGATATATAAATCTCACGAGTCACGACTATCCCAGGTATTAATTTAGACTTAATCATTAAGGGAAGCATGAAATTCATTGATTTTTTTTTTTTTGTGTCATTTTCGCTCAATCATTGTCTTATTTTTCTTTTTCGAATTCAATATTGTAATTTGTAATTATCAAAGTACATATAAAGTCACTTTTAACATCTCATTAACCTACGCAAATAATTAGTCATATTGGAAGAGTGATTGAAATATAATCTTTGGACGACTTTGCGACTCAAAAATAGTTAAATTGGGTGAAGTCGAATTTCAAGAAATATATTTCATCAAATTGTTGTACGTAACGTAGAAGCATCGATAGATCAAATCTTATTCAAGACGTACGAAGATTTGAAATATGAATTGCAGTTTACCAAATATTTTAATAAAAGATGATATTAAGACCCGTGCTTCAATTATTGCATCCACAGTTCTAGACTCGAGAAGCTTTTTAGTGGCAACTATAAGTGGAGTGTCGGGCCAATCTTTATATATATACACACACTTTTTCTAAAGCTTTGGTTCTTGATTCACGCCAAGATTAATTGTTGTTAAAAACTTGTGTGAGACGGTCCAACGAGTTATATTTTGTGAGATAGATCTCTTATTTGGGTCATCCATGAAAAGTATTACTTTTTACGCTAAGAGTATTATTTTTATTGTGAATATCGGTAGGGTTGACTTGTTTCACAGATAAAGATTCGTGAGACCGTCTCATAAGAAACATACTCTTGTTTTTCTCCAAAGGACCCTCCCTCCATGCATGTCCAAACTCCTAATTAAGATACGAATGGTAACTCTTCTCAATTAAATTTCAGATTTGATATTTTCTTTTTAATTTGCAAGTTTTTTTGTCAAAATATTTAAGGTTCTCTCTCAACTAAATCTTGTATCATCATGTGAATACAACCGGATATGCGTATTAAATAATAATGTTTGAGGGCTTCTAAACCACTTTGGTATAGTATGTCACAAAAAAAAGTCCTACATTTATAATTATTTGAACAAGTCTCTTATGAGACGACCTCATGAGTCTATAATCATTAGACAGACATACTTGATTCATAACTATCATAAAAAATAATATTTTGATATAAAAAGTAATATTTTTCCATAATTCGGATTGGGTCGGAAATTCGTCTCACAGAATTGATTCACCAGACCGTTTACATTAGCTTTTCTGATTTTATTTTGTATGAACATTTCATCACATGGACTTATAGTAATTTTAACATATTATATTAGTTATTTCTTCTTCTTTTTTTTCTCGATTAACTCCTACATATTTGATAAACCATTTATATTATTTATCAATTTTAAATAGAGAAAATAATAACTAAACTAATTATTTAAAGTTTTTGTTTTATAAAAAAAATCATAAAACAATCCATTATTTGAAAATTTATTCTATACATATAATCAACAAGCTAGTTTTTTTTTTTTTTTTTTTTTAATATTATAGGTGATATATAAACTCAGCTTATCTTGTCTGGTCATCGATTGATTATACACTACAAAAAAAAATAAAATAATTAGCGACGGAGGTTAAGCGACGGTTTGGCTATTATGGCGACGGTTGTTGTAAAAACCGTCGTCGATCTAGATCAGAACCGTCGCTATTATAACGAAGGGTCGTTATAATAGCGACGATTTTATTAAAAATCGTTGCTTATTTAATTATGCGAAACCCGTCGCCATTTTGTTAATCGGCGACGGGTAAAAAACCCGTCGCACAAAATAACGACGGGTTTATGAAACAGTCGCAATATTAGCGACGGTGTATAAACAACGGTCTCTATATAGCGACGGTTTACATTTAACCGTCGCTATTTTAGCGACCGTTTTTAAGTAAACCGTCGCTTATTTAAATAAGCCACGATTTACTAAAAACCGTCCCTAAATAGCGACGGTTTATGGAAAGCCGTCGCTATAATGGCGACGGTTTTGTTAAAACCGTCACTATTTGTACCGTTTTTTTGTAGTGAGTGTCTCTTGAAGATATCTTTGTATTGACTAAAACAAAATTCGAGACAATAGTATAAAAGATTCGCTGAATACGCGATGATGATTGATTTTACCAGAAACAACTTTAATAGTTGTGTGTACTTGAGAATAGATAATGATCAAGTGATTGACTTTCCTCCTATTATACGTGGTTGATAAGCTCATAACAAGTTCCAATAAGAAGGAAATGGAGATTCTCTGAGATCAATTAAATTTAGAATTTGAAATGAAAGATATAGAAAAACAAAAATAACTCTATGGATGGAAATTAGGAGGTGAAGGGATAAAAGGACATTGCTCCTCAACCAAGGCTCTTACTTGAAGAAAGTTTTATAGAGGCTCAACACGCATGCGTCAAACCAGTGAGCATTTCTTCGTTCACCGTTTCATTTCTTCTTTCTTTTTCTCGGCATCGTCATCATCGCTTCATATATATATTTTTAGACTTGTAAACAGTAACCACATAGAAAACTAAGTAGAATATATCATTATCCACTCAAGTATATATTAAACAATCGAAAGTATGAAACTAAGATCAAGATCTAAGACAACAAAAACAAGTAGAGATAACAACGAACACATTTGAAATGGGTTGGACCTGTGAATCTGTTAATTTTTTAAATATAAAATACAATTTTAAAAATTAATTATTAAATTTATTTTTCAAATTTATATTAATAATATTTAAAAACAAAAACTATTATCTCAAATTAAAAATATCAATTTTCATTTAATTAACAATTAATAAGAAAAGAAACTGTATAATTATATATTTACATAGTTAGATATTAAAATTTTATAAAATAAAATTATCGATAAGATATTTATTTTTTAATATAAAAAATAATATAATTATATTATTAATAATATATATACATTGTGGGGCCTATCCCGAGTTCTAGAACAATGGTTGCTACAAGACCATAATATACATTTTAACTATTTGATCTATCTTATGAAAAGAAAAAGTATGTGATTATGCTTAAAAATATGTCATGGCAGCATTTGGAACCAAATTTGCAAACACTGCACCAAATAAAGCCCAAAAGTCACCATGCATTAAACTCAAACACAAGCATCTCACTTCTTCCGCGATTCACTGTTGTATTGGCGAAAAGTATTAGCTATATTAGACCGCAGCAACAAACAAAGAGCTTTATTATTTTCGACTATATTTTGAAACAGTAATACAGATTCCAGAAAATAGCAAGGGCATGACGGACAAAATATTTTTTCACGGTCATGGAAGCTCTCACATGATTCAATGTTCTTCAAAAGCTGTTTCTGGGAGACCAAAAATGAACAAAATGTGTAGAGAAAGCAGGGCTTGTCGTTTCTACTTCAACTTCTCCCTAGAGCCATCAGATCTCTAGTAAAAATATCCCAGCACTTGGCCGCCAACATTTTGTCGAATTGCTTCCTCATGATCCAAGACTCCATTTGGAGTTGTGATCACAACATAGCCCCACTGCACGCGGAGAAAATAATTTAGGGATAGTCAACATATTTCCTCATAACTCGAGGATCATGATGCAGAGACGTCATATAAGAAACACATGAGAATAACTTATATAAATGATCATAAATATACAGTACACCAGGAAACTATAGTTTAATAAGATTGCAAGAATGGCATGGTTTCAGGGTTCTAAACTATAATTATGGGGTTGATAGCTTAAATATGAAGTTATATATTATAAATTCGCAAGAAGAGTCGTGTTTTATCCATGAGTAATTGATGAGAATCACTAAACTCTACAGGGCGACCTAGTCCAGTACAAAACCAAGTGGATTCGCCAGTATGATCGAGAGGCATACAATAAAAAGTCAGCCTTTTGTTCTTACTCTGAGATCAATAACCCATCATACATCATATTTTGACCAAACAAACGAGAACTGAGAAAAACATTACTAACATTTCTACAACAAAGGTTCTTGGGCAGATAAGTTTTCCATTGCAATGTTAAAAACTGTCATAAACGAATGTATTAGAAATCTTAATTGTTGGGTGCAATAATTGTTCATGTTGGTTAGAACCATCGAAACACGATGTTTGACTCGTTGTGCTATTGTATAATTTAAAAGATTTAAGTTACACCATTACCACCCGCTATATTTTTGTTAAAACCACAAGCGTTTGGTCCTACAAATTTTGGCAATACGACAAGCGCTCAGTCTTACAATTATATCAAAGTCAAAATCACGGCTTCGATTCTCATTTATTACAAAAACTGTAATTATTGGGTGTGAGATTGTTGAGTTCAATAATTGTTTCTGCAAGTTATAACAATCGAAACGTAGTGCTTGAGCTGTTGTACGGTTTAAAAATTTGAGTTGCACCGTTATCATCAACTATAAATTTTTATAAAACAACATGCGCTCGACCCTACGTAAAGAAAAACAAATGAACTTCCCAGCTGTCATTACTTCATTTAATTCCTCATCATAAATGATTCTACCAAATATATCCAAACCAGACGCAACAAATCTCAAACTCCAACAAAAATCTACAATTTCACCGTTCTTCCACGATGCGCAGGCATGACAAAATCTAGTCAGTCACAATAGCACAAACTTCAAATGTGAGGAAAATACACAAACCTGGCGTGTTGGAAGAGCACGGGTTTTGTAATTCTCGATGTCCTTTGACTTAATGTCTTGTCTATACGTGAGAGCACGGCAATCTTTAACTCTCCCCAGTAGCTCAACAGTTATCCTCCCCACCCTTTGTGGATCATGCACTTGAAAATCTTTAATGTACCCTGTGATTTCAAAACCATCACACTCTTCTGCCCCACTATATTTCTCAAAGCTTCATTTGGATTAAGGAATTCAGTGATGCAAAAAGTGAAAAACAAAAGCAGAATCAATAAACACTATTCCTTTCGTTTGCCAATTGGAAATATAAAAAAAATTAAAAAAATTCAAGGACCACTTCTCACAATCAAATTCGTTCGATTGACTACTTTAAAACTCTTATTTTCACTACACTCCAATATCAAACTCAACCTCGCAAAAAATCTGAAAAAACATCGATCTTTCCAAACAGTCCAAAGAACAAATCCAACCAATTTGGTCATCTTAAATTCCAAGTAATCGGCACCACTCAAAATCAACGAAGAATACATTCAGAGTCGCTACAAAAGAATAGATAAAATTTAGACAAGTATACCTCTAAATTTCATGATTCGAAGAAAAGAAGCCATGACATTAGAGATGGGGTTGATCTCAGCTGAAGCGAAACCTCTCTTTTCGGCATTGACGATGGTTCTCAAGGCGTCGTTCAATATTCTTCTTCCCATTTCTGATGTTTTTTGTCTTGTGCGACAGCTCCAATCCCCTCTGATGCTCTTCGTTGGGCAACAAATCTGGGCTTTATTTACTTTTTGTGCCTCTGTTGTTCTGGCCCAATTTAATTTTACCTATTTAAAAATATATATATGTATATATAAATTAATTTAAGTTTTGCAAAAATAGATTTTTTTTTAATTAAAAAGAACTTTTTGGACTTTTGGATTTGTTTTTAAATTAATTTTCTCTAAAACAATCTTCATTAATCCAATCCAAAATTAAAAAAGTACAAATAAATTTTTAAAATTTATCCGAAATGACCCATTAGCTCATTTTGTTTAACATGTATTTTTTAGTATTTTAGTTGGATTATATAAGCGACGGATATTCAGAACCGTCGATATTACACAAACACCGTCGCTAATATAAGCGACGGATATTCAGAACCGTCGCTATTTGACGCGACGGGTTAAAAACACCGTCGCAATATGAAGCGACGGCTTTTTAAAAAGCGTCGCTATATTGTTCGGCGGTTTTTTTAAAAAACCGTCGCTTATGAAGCGACGATGTTTATAGTAAAAATCAATATAGCGAAGGTGTTTATCCGTAAAAATCATAAAAAAAACTACTACGCAAAACGTAAAATTATGTAGTATATGTACTGTATAAAAAAATTTAAAACCTGATTTGTGCGAAGATTTGCAGCTCCGACGTAGTGTTGGAAGATCGCACCGACAAGCAAATCTACTAGATAAATACGAACAAATGTTAGTACAAAATAAAAAAAATCGAAACTTCGAAAAAATTGATAGAGTATAACAACTACCTGATATAGATGAAATCGTTTAAGAAAATGTTCGGGAAGGACTGCATATATAGAAACATAGCGACGGTTCTATAAGAAACCGTCGCTATGTAGCGACGGTTTAGAGTAATGCCGTTGCTATAGGCGATATTAGCGACGGGTTCGAAAATAACCGTCGCCGATCTATATCGGCGACGGTGCTTGCAGAACCGTCGATATTATTGCGACGGTGATTAAACAAACCGTCGCCGATCTAGATCGGCGACCGTTTATGTTAACACCGTCGCTATTTGTACCGTTTTTTGAGAATGCCAATCATATTTCCTACATTAATTGATTGATCTCCATCCTTATAAAATTCTATATTTTATTACAAAAATATTATATATTCATACGACAAAGATAGGATAAAACTTATTGTTTAATATAATAAATATCTCATTGAGATCCGATAAAAAAAAATCTCAAACCAATTAGACAAAAACACAAATATACTTTGACAATAACCTTCCAAACGTGAATCACACCACAAGCGTAGATAGTCTAGTTAGTACCCACTTTTTATCATATATAGTTATCATATCTATAACACATTCAAAACTCTTGATATATTATTAGGCAAAAACTTGTGTGAGACGGTCTCACGGATCGTATCT